>NC_053155.1:66844716-67162216 GCF_016835505.1 Polypterus senegalus
TGCTGATACTGTTCACTAGCAGATGATACTCCAAATAATAGTCTTTTATATCTGTACACTCCATTATGAACTGCAAATGTGGTAATTTCACGTGATTCAGGGGTCAGCTCAAGTTGGTGGTAACCCCATTTCAGGTCTAACTTGCTGAATATGGTTGAGCCATTCATGCCCTGGAGCAGCTCATCCACAGTAGGGATTGGAAAACGTTCTCTCACTATGGCTTCGTTAGCCCGTCTCATATCTAAGCAAAGGCGAACATCATTCCCTGGCTTTGGGACGATCACCACTGGATTCACCCATGGGGTAGGTCCGTTCACAGGTTCGATGATGTCTAAGTCTATTAACTCCTTTATCCTGGATTCCACTGCCCTTCTGAGATTAAAAGGTATGCGTCTAAGTGGTTGAGCTACAGGTCTCACCTCTGGGTTAATGTGTAGCTGGACCTGTCTCGTTTTCAGCTTTCCTACTCCTTTGAACACGTTAGGGTACTGCTGTTGAAGTGCTTGTTTAATGTCGGTTACTGTAGAAATGTTGGCACCTATTTTCAAAACTCCCAAGCGCATCGCTGTTTCTTTCCCCAGTAGTGGTTCACCATTACCTCTGATTACAATGAACTCAGCCTGTTCAGTCTTATCTCCTATTGAAATTTGACATGTGAATGCACCTTTTACAGACAATGGCTGGCTGGAAGAATATGAATAAAGTTTCCTTTCTGCCTTCGGGATATAAGAATGACATTTAATATGTTCTGACTTCAGCTTTTCCCACGTGTTTTCTCCCATTACATTGTTTGTAGCACCTGAGTCAATCAACATTTTTATGTTCACTCCTCCAACACAGAAAGTAAGTCTCTCTGGCATGTCACCTTCATTAATAGTAAATGCAAAATCCTCATGTGCATCGACAGTGTTTACATTTTGTTTTGTTTTGAATCTTTTGTGCGGCACATTTTTGCATAATGGTCTTTTCCATGGCACTTGTGACATATCTGTCCACGTGCTGGGCATTTCGGATCTCGCCCTATGTGGTCAGTGTTTCCACATCTGTAGCATTTTCCATCATTTTTATTGTCTCTATTTTGTTTTCTTTTTACATTTTCATTTCTGCATTTTGCCCCCTTTTCTTTCTGAAAAATTTGGCTGACCGATTCTGTGGTCACTTTTGCTGTGTGTGACATGGTCGACATTTGCTCCTCGATGCTCTCACAGCGCGCCGCTATTTCTAATGCACAAGCTAGCGTTAAGTTACGTCCTTCTTCCAAAAGTTTTCTGCGTACATATTCAGACGTTCCTTTACTTAAAATTGCATCCCTGATCTGATTGTCTGAGTCGTCACCGTAACCACAGTCTTTCACTACCTGCCGCAGGCGTGTGGCAAACTGCTGTACCGTCTCACCCAGCTGCTGGTGTAGCTTTTGAAATGCGTGTCTCGCTAACGCTGAATTAATTTGAGGTACAAAGTATGTATTCAAAGCATCGACTGCCTTTTGGTAGTCTGTTAGCTCACCCGTGTCCGGCAAAGTTGAGAAGATATCCTGCACGTCCGCTCCGGCCATATGTAGTAGTAGCGCGCGTCTCCTTTGCTTCGTAACACCGGTTGCATCTTCGTTTATTATGAGCCCTTTACCGTCCGCATATAGCTCAAACGACATTAGCCATCTTTTCCATCTCGAACCTAGCGTGGCTGGATCCGTGTAGCATGCGAAGTTCTGGATTCCGGATTTCTCCATACTAATTGACTAATTAATCCAAGTAGTAAAATTAAAGTTCTCCTCGTCGCCAATGTTGTATTCCTCCTGTATTCCACTTTAAGAGGTATCTAATTCCGTTTAATAACCACCGGCTCACACACGGGTTCTTACTCAAAACAGCGTCCTTTTATTGTTTTACTCTCCACACTTCTTCACACACTTCTTTACACTTATATTTCCGGTTCCCATAATACCTTTCCAAAACACCTGACCTATGACATGTTAATCATGGATATGACAGGGTGCAAGGCAGAAACAATCCCCTGGACAAGGTGCCAGCTCATTGCATGTCAGGACACTCATACATGCACACATACCAAATACCCACTTGGGCCAATTTATCGTTGCCAATTGACCAAACTGGCATGTCTTTGTACTGTGGGAGTGGGAGGAAACCAGAGCACCCAGAGGAAACCCTTGCAGACATACATAATGTATTATCAATTAATTATCAAATGTAAAAATTTTAAATATACTTGACATAAGATTGTGTTGAATTCCTACTTGACACAGCATGGTCAAGTGACAGAGGAGTTTAACAGGAGGCAGCAAGGTCATGAGCTAATCTACTCTCATGGGCTCAGTGCGTGGCCTTTTAGCATACAGAATTTCTTAACCTGTCTGTTCACCTACTGTACCCAACAAACATACAGTATATCATTTGTTGTACTGTTTTGGTAAATTACTTTGGCGATAATTTGACCAGGATTTATGCTATACTGTATAATTTAAAGACTAATTTTAGTTGAATCCAACATTTGCTTTTAGATATCTTTCCTGTCAGTTGCTTTCATTTGTAAAATGTATTTCAAGAATATTGCAGAGGCACAACTAAGATCTTAGTCTTATAAAGATGTACAAAATATATAATAGCAATGTATCTTTGCAAATGTCGGAAAAAGTAAAACAGAACTACTGTAGGGATGAATAATTAAAATTGTATTCCTTAAGCCATTCAATAGTTATCACAGAAGACTTTAATTTTATTTTGTGTGTTATGATACTAATTACTGTACCTTTCATTTAACACTGTTTATTCATTAGCAGTCATAAAAGTAAAAATTAGCAATTTAAAGTTCAGATGTTAATTTATCAAGATATTGAAAACTTAAAATCTTTTTATGATATTTGTTGTTTAGTTTTAATGTGGCTATAAGAAAAATATATTTTTCATGCACCTAATAGCTAATGTCCCTTTTGTTTTATTCACTTTAATAGAGATGTTTATAAACATACCTGCCTTTGAATCAAATTAATAATTCATTTTGTTTGTACAGCAGAAGAATTTCTTTATTTCCAACACAATTGGCCACTTAAGTCAGGCATGAAGCCTGGAGAATAAAAACAATTCAAAGACAGAACACCGGCTGCAATCTGGCTGCCAGTTCAAGGACTGTGTCACTATTCTTTGTGACATCGTATGCCATAACCCTGTACTGGCTGTGAAAGGAAGATAAAACTCCTGCTCTTAGAGAAGCTAATGTAGAAATTAGGTTAGAAATCTGATGCTTTCCTTAAAACACATTTTATCTTTGTATATACTGCTTTGCTCTAGAGACTCATTCTGTGGTGTAAGTGGGTTACTATTTTTATATTTATATAATAGGATCCAATTAAAAAAGAAAAAAGTGAATTTTACGCTTTGATAGCTCTTGTCTGTCACAAGAAAATGATTTTTGTGACTATCAAAATTCTGTCTGAGCTAAAAAGCTTTCACTCTCACTTCAGACTCTCTTAAAATCTAATGATACATATATTTTTTTTCAAATGTTGTAATAGTGATAAAACGATGTACGTTAGATTCCTTTTTCAGCTTACAATTGTTCTGTCACTTAAATTCTAAATACTAAAAAACACAGCAAAAAAAAATGACTAGAGTGGTTTAGGTAAGGGTAAGCTGAATGAGGGCAATAAGGTAGGTGGTGATAGAGTGGTATTAGTGGTATTCTTTAAGATGTTTTTGCAATTATCATTAAATAAAGGTTTTTTTTTTATCAGAAAAGGGATAATTAAAATTGGAAGATAAGCATGAAACATTGCTGTCAGTATTGTGCACACATGGAATTAGTAAAAACTGGAAGAACATGATACCTATCTGAATACTTAATTATACTTATGTAGATTTTATTTACCTTCACATATGATCGTGGCTGTTATATTTTATTTCAGAAATATTCCCCCATTTATCCCTAAACACAAACCATGTTCAGCATTTTTTAAATGTGACACAGGCACATCAGTAATTATACAAATAAGAACTAATTAAGCAGTAACATACAAGATACGAACATCGAGAATAATGACTTGCATTCAGTTTTAAGCAATTTTGTTTGGACAAAGGGAACTAAGATCAATATATACCAGAATGTTGGAAAAAGAAGAGTATGGAGAAGAGAAGAAACAGCTCATGATCCAATGAATACCACAACACCCATTAAACATGGTGGACACAGTTTTATGGCAAGATCATGCATGGCTAGGAATGGAAGTCAGTCACTGGTGTTTATTGATGATATAACTGCTGGTAGAAGCTGCAGGATAAATTCTGAGTTTTATCAAGCTATACTGTCTGCTGATATTCAGCCAAATGTTGCAGAACTGGTAGGACGCTTTATAGTACAGATGGAGAATGAGCCAAAACATACTGTCACAGCAAACCAAGTGATTTTCAAGGAAAATATGTGAAATATTCTTCAATAGCCAAGGCAATCACTAACCTATACCCAAATGGAACTGCTTTTCACTTGCTATAAACAAAACCGATGGTAGAAAGTCCAACGAAGAAGCAGCACCTTAAGGTAGCTGCAGTAAAGGCCTTGCAAAGCATTACTAGAGTGGAAACCCAGCACTTGGAGATGGCCATGGGTTACAGGCTTCAGTCAGTCATTGATTATAAAGGATTTCAAACAAATATTGAAAATGACTGTTATATTTATGATTATGTTAGTTTGTCCAAATACTTTTGACCTCCTGAAAATATAAAAATCTCTGTCTTTTCTAAACAGCTCATGCAATATTTTTGTTAAACCCCTTGAATTAAAGCTGAAAGACTATACTTCAATCACATCTTGTTTCAAATGAATTGTGGTGGTGTACAGAGGCATAAATTGTATCATTGACTGTATAGGAAATAAACCTTGTATGGGAAGTCTCAGAGTGGCTGTAGGTTTGTTAGAACATCTCTACTATTTTGTATATTTTGGCTCCCACACTCTGCAGACATTTGTTATTAGCAAAACCCTTTTTTATTTTTTTTATACTTTGGACACTTTGCTGTTTTTGTTTTTGGGGCCTCACTTCTGGTCATATTTATAATATAATAGCTCCAAGCCAATACTGTTATCTCTAGCTCATGTGCTTTATTTGGTTTCTAGTGATTCTCTTACTAAGGAGTGAACATTTTAGAGCATAAATTTAATGTTTTGTATTTTTTGAAGAATTCTGATCTATTTGAATTAATTGGTTCTATATGTCTTAATTTCCATCTTACACAACACTGTCCAGCAAGGAAGCCATTATTAGGGTAGTACATGGACTGACTTCTTCAATACAATTTTACAATTTATTTTTTGTATAGCCCAAATCACACAAGCAGTGTCGCAATGGGCTTTAACAGGCCCTGCCTCTTGACGGCCCCCCAGCCTTGACTCTCTAAGAAGACAAGAAAAAATTCCCAAAAAAAACATTGACGGGAAACAATGGAAGAAATCTTGGGAAAGGCAGTTCAAAGAGAGAACCCTTTCCAGGTAGGTTGGGCGTGCAGTGGGTGTCAAAAATAAGGGGGTCAATACAATACAGTACAATACACAGAACAGAACAAATCCTCAATACAGTATAAAAATAAAAATTTTAGAAGTAATTTTAGAGTCAAATTTAACAGTAGATGATATCACATAATGTGATTTGGATTTGTTTAGAGCCCTGGAGACCTCCATCAAGCTGCCCACCCCATTTGTTTATTCCACAGCTGAAATAGCGCTAATCCGATGAAAGGACCCCTCTTTCCCACTATTCCTGCAATCTTCCATCAGGGATGACTTTACCTTAGGCAGGCAAAACAACTTGGCAGGTGGGCCGTGGCACAAAGTGCCACATTTGAGTACCAAGAAAAGAAACAGAATAGGTGAGGGTTAGTATCCAGTTATAACTATCATGTTACTTATGTTTTAGTGCTAATGACTAACGACAGAAATGCAGTCTGTAGAGTTAATTCAGCAGCTCTAGTCGGGATATGCTAAACTGAAGTAGCGAGTCTTCAGCCGGGATGTAAAAGCTGAGATTGAAGGGGCATCTCTTATAGTAGCAGGCAGACCATTCCACAGTTTAGGGGCCCTGTAACTAAAAGCTCGACCTCCCATTGTTATTTTATTAATCCTTGGAATCATAAGCAGACCGACATCT
Organism: Polypterus senegalus; assembly: GCF_016835505.1. Taxonomy (NCBI): domain Eukaryota; kingdom Metazoa; phylum Chordata; class Cladistia; order Polypteriformes; family Polypteridae; genus Polypterus; species Polypterus senegalus. The sequence continues at coordinate 66,850,868 of NC_053155.1, forward strand.
TGAGATCTTAATGTGCGCTTTGGTTTGTAAGTCATGATAAGTTCAGACAAGTAAGCCAGACCTTGGCCAGTTAATGCTTTATATGTTAAAAGTAGGATTTTGAAATCTGCCCTAAACTTAACCAGGAGCTAGTGTAAGGATTTAAGAACTGGAGTTATGTGATCATATTTTCTTGTTCTTGTAATAATTCTTGCAGCCGCATTTTGGATTAACTGGAGGCTGTATAAAAAACAGTTTGAACATCCAGTGAACACAGCATTGCAGTAGTCAATCCTATTAGAAATAAAAGCATGAATTAATTTCTTAGAATCCTCTTTACTTAGAAAGCGCCTTAATTTCCCAACATTTTTAAGATATAAGAAACATGATTTGGACAACTTTGTAATATGAGCTTTAAATGACATGCTAGAGTCAAAGATAACTACTAGATTGCAGGCTGATTCAGTAAAATTAATGGTGATTCCAACTGAGTTAAATGATGACAGAATATTGTTGTGATCAGCGTCATTCCTTCCAACAATTAAAATGTCTGTTTTATCTGTGTTTAAAGACACGTAGTTCTCATCCATCCACTCCTTTAATTCACTAACACAAGTAATTAAAGACAACATCGGAGAATTCTTCCTAGCTGGGAAAGAAACCAAAATGACTCAAGGCCAAAGGGAGATAGCTTTCCGGGGTCATGTATTCCACCCGTACACAGGATGGCAGCATTATTCCGTAGGAGATGCAGTCATGAGGGACAGCCCTGTTGGGGTACTTGGTGGCTACTAGGGGGAGGTGCAGGGGAGCATTGTCCTTACTTTGAGGAGTTTCAACCTGACCCAAAAGTGCTTTCATCAAGCAGTGTGGTGGCACCGGAAGTGCTCCCAGGTCTGGCGTGAAATGAGCTGCATCACCTACAACTGGGAATCAGAGTTGGGAGGAAGGTGAGATCACTCATTTGGAAGAGTAAAAGAGAAATCAGAAAAGGAAAGAAGGTTTCTGTTTTTTGACAGGGGAAACAAGACTGGTGGAAAGGTATGTTTTTTAATAAAAATGCCTTCATTTGAGCCCAGACTGCCTGTGTGTAGTTGTGTCTGGAGTTTTGGAGCTCAGTGACACCCCCTACAGGCTACATTGGTAAGTGGCACACTTTTGCTGACTCATGATCTCTACTACATATTAAGCTGGCTGCATTGCAGAGGATGGAATTTCCAACAAATGCTACTAACCTTTTTGCCTCACTTTCATTTTAACTTTGATTCGGGAGAATGTACAACTATCACATCAGAGTATATCTTTTTGTTATTCTATTCTTTCTTGCTGGTGGAATGCAGCGTTTTCTTATTTCTCCTTTGGCTGCTTTGGCACAAGTTTGATTCACTGTAGTCTGCATTTTGTTGCTGTTGTATTTAATTTGGATATGTGTTTCAGGAATTTCTTGGCTGACTAGGCCCTCATTCTCATGAAAATCTAAGAGCTGTTTCTCAACAGTACAAATCTTTGCAGTAAGATTTACTCTTTGGTGACAGTTTTCACATGTAGAGTTTAACTCCATGGGATTTTAAATGACCACATATTACAGTAGTGTAGGTGATGGAATAGTGGTATTTTTTACTCATCATAACTCTTTTATTTCATCAGTTGATTTTGTTAAAAAAGAAAAGGATATACATATTGCTTTATTCAGTAGTGAAATATTTTGGGTGTTTTTTTTTTTTTTTTCTTTGTTTCATAAATGAGAAATAGTATATCTCTGAAGCTCCTTAACTGCTTTACTGGTAAGCTTAAGCAGGATCAGAACATTTAATGTTCCTCTCAGTGAATGGACTTGAGACTGGCCTTAATCTAGCAACTACACTTGCAAACTCAAATTGTACAGCACCTCTAATGACAGGAAATTAAAAAAAAAACCCAACCCACTGTCTTTAGTAATGTGCTTTTTGATGCACTTACTTTGAAAATGCAGTTTATTTTTCCATAGCTCTGTAAATAATTTCCCTGTGCTATGCTGCAGAATAGTTGCTAGTCCACTCTATCTGACCACAACACTTGACACAAAGAACATTTGAAGTATACCTACGTGTAAATTGACATGAGACTTCTCTTAATTTAGCAGCAGCACCCAAACAATCGTCAACTACTAATGTTTTAGAAATTCCTCTGAATGTTTATTACTGATTCCTTGTCTGCCAAAAGAAATTTGATAACATCTAGTTGTTTAAAACACACATAAGAACTATTTTGATGACAACAGACCATTCAGCCAAACATATCTTCTCAATCCCTGTTCAGCTAACTTCTTACAACATATTGCCCAAACACTTTTAGATACGAATGTTCCTAAAGTATTACTGTCTACCGCATCACTTGGTATTTTATTCCAACTATCAATGATTTTCTGGGTGAAGAAATCATTTCTAACGTTTGGGGAAAAGTTACTCTTAACCAGCTTCCATCAGTACAATTAAAACGGTGTGTTGAAGAAAAAACAAAAGATTAATGTGTCTTTATCATGTTAATAGTTAAGTGAACCTCTGTGCAATTATCTGCATTGCAATCATATGCAAGTGAAATATTTCCGTTAATGTGCTCTTTTGGTTTGCATGTACTTCTGACATTTCTCTCATTGTTACAAGAAGGTGGATTGGCCCTGATTTCGCTTCGGCTATATAAATGCATGGCTTTATCTAACCTCTCAATCCAAGGATACCTGACTTAGAGCTTCAATAGAAACCTCCTGTTCAGATTGGACTACGGTCATGAGCTTTATTATTTCTGTTCCTTTACACATTACATTGATTTTTAAAGATTAAATACTTACTATTTTTCAATTTTTATTTTTCTACTTTTTCCCCTGTTGAAATAAGTTTATAATTTGTTATAATTGCAATTGACTTTTAATACTATATTATCTGTGTTATATGTCAATGGGCTTCAGTTAAAGTTCCATTGGATAATCAGATGTATCAGAAGTACTGTCTAAAATATTTGTATTTCTTTTTACGTGGGGCTAATATTATTAGTTCACTTGAACTGCTTACTGTCGAACATGCTACATACAGTTCTTGGTAGTGTTGGTGTGAAAGAGATTGCAGTAGATTGCATGCATCACTTGTGGCAGTATTTGGTAATGTTGTGAAGGTGATTTACAGATGACTCATTCAAAGCTAAGCATTTCTAAAAATCTTTAATTTCCTTTAGCATTAAAGTCTAAAATTAGTACTGCCTCAGTATTCAGTGGTTTTGAATAAATGTCTATCAAGAAAAAAACAAAAGTAATTAATTAGTTTTTCTCACTCACATTCACTGTCCTGCTCTCTTCATATCACATTTTGAAAAACAGCAAATTTGGTTTGGGTCCATTGGTCATTTTACAGTGATTTTTTTTGTTTTATTTTTCCTCTTTGCTTTTTAATCTTCATAAGTGCCTATCGCTGGTTATTGATTGGTATTGCGAGTTTAATGAAAATATGCAGGAGGACAACAGTGTTTTCTTTTCAAAAATGTGAGGTCATACATTGATAAAATAATGTAGTGTAATCAGTTTACTTCATTCAATTTACTGTTGAATGTGACACACCCTTGGTCCGCTGAAACAATTGGCATGCTGGGCGATATTTTTTCGCATTTCTAACTGCGCTCATTTCACGAAGGGCACTCCCCCTCCCCCACTCTTCTAATCGCGGTTGATTCAAATGCTGTTTTTGGGTTGTCAAGGGACTGAAAAAGGTTGATAAATGCTTTAATCCAGCAAGACAATGAATTTTGACATTTGCATAAACCAGCACAACCCATATATATATATATATATATATATATATATATATATTCACGCACGTGCGCAGTAGGGGGCAGACGGACCTTAATACGTTCGGGAAGACATACGCCAGCAGAGAGTGGCGGGTACTAACCTTTCTTCTTTTGTTTCTTACAGAAGAAAAGACGCACCGCCGCCATGAGTCTCCCTCCTACAGCTTCCCACAGTACGCTACTTCCACCCTCCCTCCGTCCACTACTCATGACGTCATCAATCCCATCTTGCACCACGGCTCCTTCCCAGCATTCCTCCACTTCTGGCCCCTCCTCCATAAATGTCCGCCGATGCCATCTTTGGGTGTCATGCACTAAGAATTTCAATTTTCATGTACATTGACCTGTCAAAAGTCTGGATCATATTGCAATATACAGGGCCGGAAACCCCAAACCTTTATGTTGTTGTTTGCTCTCTCTTTAAAAAATATATATATATATATATATATATATATATATAGTTGAACAAGCCCCAGGAACAGACAAGCAGACATGTTGTAGATCACCACCACGTGTTTATTTACAGTCTATTTACAAGTAAAGTGCCACACAACCCACAGATTCCCCCAAAGTCCAGATCAACACCACACTATGCCTCTTCTACAGGCCGCCTCCTTCTCTCTCCTCCAGACCTTGTCCTGTTCCTCCCGACTCTAGCCCTGAATGAAGGGAGGTGGCCTCTTTTATAATTACCAAATGTGATCCAGGTGTTTCCTGGCAATCTTCCACCGACATGCCCCAGTGTGGCGGAAGTGCCGGCTGCATCCCTGGAAGCACTCCGGGTATCCCTGCTCTTCTTCCCCCAGCACTTCTGGGTGTGGCGGAAGTGCTGAGGTCCAGGGTGCCCAAGGCATTGGGGCACCCCCTGGCAGTGACCACGGGCCCCTACAGGGTTGAGCTTCAAAGCACTGTACCCGTGGCCACCAAAGGCACCAGGGTGGTCGCCCCTCCTCCGGTCCTCCTCTGACAGGCTATAGTCATTTGTGTCATTTCAATGTTTTTGTTTTTATTTTTAAGAATAAAATACACCAGCATAAACTGTCCTCATGCTCAGAAATGTGATAACCAATTTCGTACACAAAAGTTGAACTTTATAGAGCATGAACTTGACATGAAAATTGCATTAATGCTATGGCAAACCAACATTCTGTAAGTCCTAAGCAGACTTATTTGGTGTTATTGTTTATTATTTATTTGGTGTCCAGGTGGCAGGACAACAAAGTGAACAGAAAATCTTATTTCATTGTGCATTCCAATGATGTGTGAATCACATTCAGATGCTTTTGAACTAATTATAACACAGGTAATTGACATGTTCTGTCAATGCAGCCATTTTCAACATTGGTAATAATGCCTAATGCATACGCTTAATGTTAATTTCCTGAGTATGTGACCTGTCTATGTTGTCTTTAAGAAAAGTGTGCTGTGAGATGAGCAACATTATTGGCAATGCCAGCTTTAGCTGTTTTAGAGGATATCACCAAGGATCACAATCATTTCTTTGTTAATGATAACAAGTGGTTTAAAAGCCGAGTTAGACTTCTTCGAGTCATCTTCTTGAAGCTGTGTGCTGAACTGGTGCCAACATGACAGTGACCATCATGCAGAAATCACACAATCCCTATTCCGTTAAAGGAATTTAAAACTGTAGGCTATTTGGCAATGGGCACTTTTCAGCATAAATTTGCTGACTGTTCAATAATCTTGCAGTCATCTTTCAGCCATGAGCCATATCATGCAATATGTATAGGATGATAAAATTAAGATGCTACCCAAATACACCAATTTCCTTATGGTCAGTGCAAGCCACCTGAGATCAAACGGCAGTTTGCAGTAATTGGTGATTTTCCTAATGTAAATGGTGCAATTGACTGCACACATGTTGCGACAAAAGCACATTCACAGAATAAATTTGCTTTTGTAAGCAGAAAGCACTTTCATTCAATTAATATACACCTAATGTGTGATACTCAAATGTTTTTGCGAGGTGGCCTGGCTCATCCTATGATTCTTTTATTTTATCAAATAGTATTGTGGGAAGCAGATTTGGTCGTACATATGTCGTGGTTGGCTTCTTGGCAAATTAGCCTAATAGATTGGGCTGCAATTAAGTTTACTACATCACAAGCAACTTCTATAATCTTTCTTTCAGGTGATAGTAGGTACCTCACAATAGAGAAGATATGATGAAAGACACCACCGCACATGGTTTGTGATAGAACGTTCCATTGGTTCATTTAACAGTAGATAGTGATATTTTGAATGCACACTGTTGCACAGCCCCAAAAAGTTTTACCGCATTGTGATTGCGTGTGCACCACTACACAACATAGCACAGAAACACAGACTGCTTCTGCCCTTTAAGACAGGTAAAGGTGTGTACTTGGATGTACTGAGACCATGTCCCTCAAAACATAAAGCGAGGGCAATCCAGAGATGTTTGGATGATGTATGTCAAATGTAAAGATACTTGTATCTACTGAAGCATTGACGTTTACTTGGCAATTTTTTTTTACTAGTTCAGTAAGAATGTTCTTAATAACTTGCAGTTTCATTAGAACATTAGAACGTTAGAACACTCTAGATGAGAACAGGCCATTCAGCCCAACAAAGCTTGCCAGTCTTATCCACTTATTTCCTTCAAGAAAACATCAAGTCGAGCTTTGAAAGTCTTACTGTCTACCACACTACTTGGTAGCTTATTCCAAGTGTCTATCGTTCTTTGTGTAAAGAAAAACTTCCTAATGTTTGTGCGAAATTTACCCTTAACAAGTTTCCAACTGTGTCCCCATGTTCTTGATGAACTCATTTTAAAATAACAGTCTCGATCCACTGTACTAATTCCCTTCATAATTTTAAACACTTCAGTCATGTCACCTCTTAATCTTCTTTTGCTTAAACTGTAAAAGATCAGCTCTTTTAATCTTTCCTCATAATTCAACCCCTGTAGCCCTGGAATCAGCCTAGTCGTTCTTCTCTGGACCTTTTTTAGCATGTGGCATAAGTACAGTTTTAAAAACATGATTTTTTTGTGCATACACTGTTGCCTTTTGCGCACAGACAAAATTTTAGTATGAAATTTAAACAAGGCTTTATTCATGAAGCCCCAATTCTATAAACTTATTTTCATTTTAGCCTTTTTCTTTATTAAATGAAGGATTATTGATTTCTCAAATATTACGGTATATACCTAGAAAGGCAGCACAACTGAACCTGTGAGGTATGAATAGTGTATAACAACAAACAGAGGTGTCTTAAGATTGATGTGCATGCCAATGGATGCCTAACTGAAGTATATAATTTTGAAATCTGTTAAAATCACATTTTTTTTTATTTAAAAAAAACAATGAGTAGGTTTTGCAAACACCACCCCACTTCCAGCTATAGTCTAATTCAGGGTGATGTCATGGATAGTAGTCAATAAATGTTTTACATCACATGCTGGAAGGCTGACATAAGCAATTCTAATTCTTTTAGACCCCATTTGCTTGATCTGCATCACAGAAGGTACATCAAAACACCAGAAAGTCAGGATATTGGACTGATGTGCAGTATGAACAAATCCCAGTCATAAAATCCAATAAAAGATCATTTAACCATATTAAACATTTCTGTATATATATTGAAACTTACATGGTCAACCAGTTGATACTCCTCCTGATATTTCTTCTAGGATTTTAAGATTTTAATCTTGAAATGTGAATAAGCTCTAGTGTACCCTTTGACAGACTGGTTCCCCTCCAAAGCATGTTCCTTGTTTATTTTCAGTACTGCTGGGATAGGCAGGTTAAATTATTATGAAACATGTAAGTGTAAAAACCTCCATTTTCATTGTGCTTGGGATTTAATAAGCAGCCTAGGTACTGGGCTAACATACCCTCTTGCTAAGAATTTGGGGAGTTCCTATATACACAAAACATATAGTTTGAAGTATCTAAGGTCTTGATTTATTGTAGGATAAATTATAAAATAATGCTTGTTTGTCTTGTATCTCAACATTAGTGCATGTATTACATGTCATGCATAGGGAGTGAAGTGGTGTGGATGGTCAATTTCGTCATTATGAAATGAAACCTTGGTCTATCAACATTTATCTCCAACAATCACTAAACAGATTATGTGACTTAATTATTCCAGAACTAATTCATTTAAAGGTAAAATGTATATTTTATGAGGAAGGCTGCCCCTTATCAGAAAAATTTATGAGGCCACCTCTCTGGCCTATGACCTCTCTGGCTACTCCAGATTAAGCAGATTAACAGCAAGTCTGCACTGTTATAGCAACACAAAAACCAAAAGTTGCAGCAAGTATTTACTCATGTGAGAACCTGAAGTACCTGCCATTTATAATGGTACAATTCCTTAACTGGTTAGCATTCTATATGTAAGCATTCATAGGAATAGATTTTAAGGAGTAAACATATTTTTTTAATCAAAAAAAACCCCAAACTTTTTACAGTATTTCATTTTGTCTGAGCAAATCTAAAGGCTCAGCAGAATATTACCAGTTAAACATAAGCCTTTTTTTGAACACCATTTACCAGGACAGAATATCTCTGGGTGGTCACTAGAGTAAGGATGCTTTTATGAATCTCTTTGTGAGATTGAGGCCAAAAGGGTGAGCCCACAGGTTTTCTAGGGTCAGTGGTTTCATCTTCACAGTGGTTTTACTCAGCTTCATCTTCAACAAGTCAGCTAGGTTTACTGGCCTTTTATGTTCACTTCTTGGAAAAATGATGAGGAAAGCAAATTGTCTGCTCTTTATAGAAAATGATTTTTTTCTCTTCTTACCATCATTACTTATCAAAATTAGATTGAAAGGTGCTGTGAATCAATTTAATTGCTTCATATTTAAAACATTAGATTGCACAGAATGAAACAATGATGAAATTTAATATCTTAGGTATGAACAGTCAAGTTTTAAAGATTCTTAACCCTTACTGCCATGACCTAAAATGGTTTGCAAAGATTTCTGCAGTGATGGTGAGTGGAATAAAACCACATTAGATGTTGTGCAAAATAAATAATAAGCTTCTCTCAGTAATTTAACTTGCTATTAAAATGTTTATGACAATCTTCATCTTTGTCTTGTAAAGCTTTTTTTTATAATTTTCTTTGTGCCAGCTGGAGGAAACCTGTTTCTGGCTTAGGGGCTTTTTTTTGTTGGTCCTTCAGTGTTCTCTTTACCTTTAGGGGTATTTGTGCATGTGCAACCTGAACTCCTCAATTTAGTGATGGGGAAATGAAGATAATCACTCATATTGAAATTGGGCTTGCCTGTTGTAGCTGTGTGGTTTGTTTTTTTTTAATTGCGTGTTGTACTTCCAGTTATCATCATATATAGTGATGAAAATCCAGTACTATTTTGATCCCTTAAAGATAAGCCAGAGTAATCTGAAAAGCAAGAAAGGAAACTAATATCAGGAAAGCATCATTCAGAAGACATTATGCTGTATTGTGATTTTCACCCACCATTGATGAGTGTTGCTTTAAATGTGAAAAAACTACCAAAGAAGCCCGTGTGTGCTACCACATGTGTGGTGTGCAGTTTGAGTTGTGCAGTATGTGTATTGCGCCTGTTCTTCCTGTATTAATGAGGCATTTCCTTTTATCAAAGTCATACAATTCTAAACGTTTGAGGTGTTGCCGTTTCAGTTTAGGATGTGAATAGCCAATATATTTTCATGCGTAGGTGGTGGTTACAAAGCTCTCATTTTAATTATTGTTTCACAACTGTTATTCCAATGAAGACAGACTACAGACTACACACTGCCATCATCCATCCATCCAATATCCATCCATCCATCCATCCATCCATCCATTATCCAACCTGCTATATCCTAACTACAGGGTCACGGAAGTCTGCTGGAGCCAATCCCAGCCAACACAGGGTGCAAGGCAGGAAACAAATCCCAAGCAGGGTGCCAGCTCACCGCAGGGCACACACACACCCACACACCAAGCACAATTGAGAATTGTCAATGCATCTAACCTGCATGTCTTTGGACTGTGGGAGGAAACCGGAGCACCCGAAGGAAACCCATGCAGACATGGGGAGAAAATGCAAACTCCACGCAGGGAGGACCCAGGAAGCAAACCCACTATACCACCATGCTGCCCCTACTGCCATCATATTGTTTGAACTGATTTTTGTTTTTATGTGAGGGGTGTGTTAACTTGTATGTTTCTTTATTTATTTGTCAAAGAAGGACAAATATTACTTTTTTGGTAAGGTAATGTTTGTGTTACACAAATTTTCATATTTGCAAATTTATCTATTGCCCCATTCTTGTCTTTGTATATACCCTTCTTCTTCTTATATTTATTACTCTCAGTTATTATAATCCTGTCATTACATACCATGCATGTCTTTGGAACACAGGAAAATATCCCATACAGGCAAAGGAAATTATGCAGACTTCACACATTGAGAAGCCATTCTGAAGTGGTCATGAAAAGAAAAACAATCTTTGTTAAAGCATGTGATGTATAGTACTACTGTTAATACAAGGACTACTTTATAAAGGAACTACTTATAAACAAGAACACAGTCAATTAAGAGCAAAAAGGTTTCGAAAAATCTATTAGAAATCCAAAGTAGCACTGTTAGGCAGAATAAATTGCCTTAGTGTGTTGTGTGAAAGGGTCTTCAAGGGGCTCCTGAAGGTCATTTCACTGAGAGCAGTTCAAGGGAACTTATTCAGCACCTTGCAAGTAGAATGGAGAATGACTGATACTTTTTAACATATGTAGAGAGAGAAGGCAGAATAGGCAGTGGGAATTAGGAAGTGCTAAGACTTGAAACATATAGAAAAATAAATGACTGGTAGTATGAAAAGGTTGTGACGTACATTTCCATATTGTATCCTTGCAGCAGTGGCTAATTTAGAGCCTGAAGCAATTGTATGAGTGTAGCAACATGTGACCAAAGGCATTTTAAATAAAGTAGGGAGAACTGACAGCATCTTCAGGAAACCGCAATAGCTGGAAAGTTGTAGCAATCCAACCTACAGATTAAGAAAAACCTGAAGGAGAACTGAATCTTTTGAATGTTGTAAGAAAATAAGTCAAAAGACTGATGCTGTGAAGAGATGACTGTAGCAGAGACTCATCCAGGGTCACTCTCAAGTTCCTGATCAGCAAATAGGAGCCATAATATCACACATGGAAAGATTTAGATTAAGATTATGGACTCTCAACCTTGTGGAAATAGCATAAAAGCAGTTGGATATACAGGGTGCACGAGAATGTACAGAATTATTATAAAGAGATAAGAGAAGATATCCCAGCAGTGGCTGGAATTTTTCTGAGAAGGTGGAGTACTGAACCGTTAAACACAAAATGACTAGTAGCGTAGTTAGGACTCAGTTATATTAGTTTCACTTCATTGTTCAGTGAGAAGGAAGATAAGCCAATTTGTTGTAAAAGTTGATAGGAGGTCAAGAAGAATGAGGACCAAGGAGATGGAAACAGCTGAGAAAATGACACACTTAAAATATAATAGTCTCAGCAGAATAACCTTTGTTAAAGTCAGATTACAAAACATCTTACAGTTTTCTCACTGAAATACTAAGCAGAGATATGGAGATTGATTAATTCTAAAAAAACTAAACTAAAATGTTTTCAATGGCAGTGGAACAGTATTTCTGTATAGCTACAGATTTGAGAACAGGCCTCCACATCAGAGGCACCCATTCAATGGGGTTGGGTGCATGAAGAGAAGGTCACAAATAAGAAATAAAAATGCCATGAATTAGTCTCAAGAACCTCATTAAATCTGGTTGGCAACAATTTCTAGTTTGATGAAGTTGCCTTAACAGATTATTGTGTGATTCTGATACATTTTTTAATAAGTAAAGTCCTTAGTCACACTACAAATGGGTAATGACCAAAAATCAGCACAAGGTTAAATTTCGGAATTGCTTTGCTTTTTCCTGCTGAATTAATTCATTTTGTCTAATAGTCCTATTGGAGTATGACTGGTGCATAATGAAGAATATACTCCACCTTAAACACTAGAATTAGATATCTTTATCTGATAATTTACAGAAGGCAAATACGTCAGGACAAGGTTTGTTTTTAAAGTGAGACTCACATTGTAGCGTAGAGCCTTTGATAGTGCTATAGTGCTTCCTTTAAGTTCTTTAGTCTTCCCGCCCAAAAAAGTTACAAACATTCTGCTCTTGTAAATTGTGTCTATAACACTGCACAACAAAGTTTTCGCTTCTTGAACATTGTTGGGTGTTTCTTATAGATTTGTGGTGCTGATCACAAATATCACATCAAAATATACCCATCATGTACCGTTTCAGAGAAATCTTCAGTTTTGTCATGATTTTTTCTTATATTTGTATCCAAACATTTTCACTCCCATAAGCGACTTATCAACAACGGTTTGTGCAGCCTGGGCATGTCCAGGCATGAAATCAGGCCAGGTTGGAAGCTGTTCTGTGGAAGTTGACATCCTGGGCATGCCTGGGCAGGTCTGAACAAGCTTGACGCTGTCTCAGCATGCTATTAAGATGGCTTGCATACACCGATCCTGCTCATTTGGTTTATACAGTGTGGAATACAGCATGGACACAGACAGATAGACATCGTTTAAAGCACCACCACATGTTTATTTACAATACTATTTACAAAGTGAACACCACACAACCCACTTTCACCCCCAAATTACAGGCCTCACAATGCCTTTCTCTCCTCAGGTCTGCCTCAGCTCATCTCCTCCCAAGCTCTGTCCTTCTTCCTCCCGACCCCAGCCATCGAATAGAGGGAGGTGGCCCCTTTTAAGCTCACCCGGACGTGCTCCAGGTGCCTCCCGGTTAGCTTCCGCCGGCCCTGCCGGGTGTGGCAGAAGTGCTGAGGGCCAGGAATCCACAGGCATTGGGCGCCCCCTGGCGGTGACCATGGGCCCCTATAGGGTTGAGCTTCTAAGCTCTGTTCCCGTGGTCACCAAAGCCAGAGGGTAGTCACCCCCTCATGGTCTGGAGGACCATCCCCAGCCACTTGCCACAACAGATAGTCAGTGTGTATGTATAGTATCAGCATAGTAAAGTATAGTATCTGTAGCAATATAACAGTAAGTAAGCTTAATGCTATAGATGTTGTGGTATCGGGTGATATGTCTTATCAATGTCGTGACAGCTGTGATACATTCTGCTATATCTGTGGTGAATATACACTTGCGCCTCAGAGATGTTGGATGACTGCTCTTGTGAAGAAAGCTTATCATCTGTGTTTCAGCTGCAAAATTGGTGATCAAGACAAGGAATGAGCTCCTCACATTTTGCTGTGCGACATGTGCTGTCAGTCTGAGAGCCTGGCTCAGAGGCACTCGAAAGACGATGCCGTTTGCTGTTCCGATGATATGGCAAGAACATAAAGACCATATGATGGACTGTTACTTCTGTTTGACTAATGTGTCTGGTTTCTCTGCCAAAAACAAGAAGTCAATTGAGTGTCCTAATCTGCCTTCAGCAATGAGACCCGTGCCACATGACAACAATCTTCCAGTTCTGAAACCACCAGAGGATTGGACCTTAGACAAACCAGATGAAGAAACTGCAATTCAGGGTACTGACAGTGACATTGACCCAGATTTTGAACCGTGCTCATCAGGCGATCCACATATGATAACACAGTCCAAATTGAATGATTTGGTCAGAGATTTGGGTCTGTTAAAAGAAAAAGCCAAGCTGCTGGGTTGGAGACTGCAGGAATGGTGTTTGCTGTCACCAGGTACGAAAATTTATGTGTTTCAAGGTCAACATCATGATATAACCAAATTTTTTGCACAAGTCGACAGTCTCTGTTTCTGTTGTGATATTAAAGGATTGTTCTCAGCTTTGGGTTGTGATCACAACCTGGAAGAGTGGCGTCTCTTCATTGATTCGTCAACTTTAAGCCTGAAAGCTGTTCTGCTACACAATGGCAGCATTTATCCTTCAGTACCTGTTGGCAATGCAGCACACATGAAATATGTGTTTGAGAATATGGAACTGTTGCTGAAGCACGTCCAGTATAGTAGGTACACTGGAATATCCGTGGAGATCTTAAAGTCGTTGCTCTGTTACTAGGACTGCAGCTCGGCTACACAAAGTACTGTTGTTTCATCTATGAATGGGACAGCCGTGCCAAAGAGTCACACTATTCTTGACAGAACTGGCCACTCCGTAAAAAGTTAGTTCCAGGACAGAAAAGTGTGGCACATGAATCGCTTGTTGACCTGGCAAAGATATTTTTGTCTCCTCTTCACATAAAACTACAACAAATTCCGTGAAAGCACTGAACAAAAAAGGCAAAGGTTTTCATTATTTAAGACAGATGTTCCCAAAAATAACTGACGCCAAGATCAAAGAGGGCATTTTTGTTGGCCCCCAGATCAGACAAGTTATGAGTGACAAGCGGTTTGAAGATCTGTTAGTTAGGCCTAAAAAAATTGCCTGGAAAGCCTTCAAAGACGTTGTTGACAATTTTCTGGGCAATTACAGAGCCCCAAACTACATTCAGCTGGTAGACAAACTTCTCAAAGCATACAAGACAATGAAGTGCAACATGTCACTCCAAGATTCATTTCCTCCACTCACACTGGGACTTCTTCCCCGTAAATCTCGGTGCTGTCAGTGACGAACACGGTGAAATGTTTCACCAGGACATTGCTACGATAGAGAAACGATACCAGGGCAACCGGAATCTGTCAATGCTTGCTGACTACTGTTAGACACTCCAACGTGATGCACCAGACATTGAATACAAAAGAAAATCAGGAGCAAAACACTTTTAATTCTGTTGAATTTAATAACTTATGCGAAACATAAACATGACTAAATACATTATTGTCAGTAAACATATAAAAGTCTATGTCTCGGAGCTCCTATGTGATGCTGTAAAACCAAAACTATATTTGTGTTTACCTAGTATGTGCCTGTCTCAATCAACAAAAATTACAAATTTTTATTTATTGAACTTTTAATTTATATGTACATTTTGTTTGTATGGATTATTCATTTATTTAAGATTAACTGTACAACATTTTTTAAAACTTTTGTTTTTAACTGTTTTATTTAAAGCACTGCTTTTTACACCAACCTCTGCTGATTTGAGTCCTTATTGCACTGTCACAACCTTGGTATGTGACCATTGATGTTCTGAGTTCAAGTGGGTCAGACATGCCAGTTGTGGGCAACCTTGGCATTACAGGGCATACTAGCAAGATGACTTGCAATACCAACTGAATCTGATGTGGAATGCTGTGCATGAATGTGATTGGCATTTCATTCAAGGCTGTATTTTACCCTGTACCTTTTTCAACCAGAACAATCCTTAACAAGAATGTAGGCAAAGAAAATGGGCATATTGGTTATTCATGTGTTTTCTTTAATATTGATAACAAATTGAACCATATATAGTATGTTGATGCCTACAAGTGATCCAAAATTAAAATCACACCTGGTCCATTCACAAAGTAGTATGCATGTTTTCTCAATTTATGTTAGAAACTGAGTGGTGTATTTTTATTGTTTGTATTAGCTAAAAGCCCATCATACAATAGGTAAAGTGCGACTGAAACATTTATTTTCCAGAAGAAGGGAATATCTTATGGCAGAGCAAAGGGTCTTTAAGGGTTGCAATGTTGTGTATCCTCCTTCCACCATTGCTACAACTATACTCCTAACTTTGATTATTTTGTAGGACAGGCAAAATCTCCATAGACCCCCTGTGTTGCTGGATTCTGGAGTCTTACTCCACTAATGGTGTTGCATTTACTCTATTTATCTTTGAGTCACTTGAAATGTGATTGCTGCTCTCTTGAAGCAGTTGTTGGGCAACTTGTATCTAATGAAAACCCTATATTGATTGGGATGCAGGCATTCAATATCTGCTTTTCATCTTGACAGGTGTTACAAACTCAGGGTTGAAAACTGCTCATGATGAATTGGTTAACAAGTTCAACATTTTTTACATAAACACTTCCAGTTTTGCTGTTTGTGTGTGCTGACATTTCTTTTCACGTATTTGTATCTTTCACTCTTATTCTGTGTATACTTTATACATATAAAATATGCAAATAATATACAGGTACAGTAGATACATCTAATAAACCTTTTTCTTAAATTTGTGAATTGGTAAGTTTATTTTTTCTTTTATTATCTTGTAAAATGAACAACTCTTCATTATACTGTTGCCTGCTCATTATCAGGCTGAGCGCTCCTATTTATCACCACTATATTTGCACATTTTTTGTTTTAGATCCTTGTTGAAGAACATTTTAACAGGAGCTTTGTGATGTCTTGTCTGTTGTGACCATTTGTGGGATGGTTTATTATGTTAAATGGCTGGGTGAAGGTGTTAACCATCCATAGCTTCAGGGGTGTCAAGGTATACTGCAAGTAGTCTGTCATTCTTAGCTGCAGTGATATACACAGCGGACAAAGGCAAATGTTTTGTGCACAGCAGGTTTGTGGTTTTGAGCAATGTAATACCAAAAAACTGCCTCCTTTAGTGTCCTGTACTAGTCCTCCGTTCAAAAAAGGTGGTTGCGTGTATTGCATAATTATATAAAAGTCAAATTTTGGGCTGACCTGTTAAAATTTAATAAATGTGAACTAATGGTTGTGTCCATGCAATTGCACACTACAAAAGCTGTTCAAGGAGACCCTGGGAAAAGCAAAGAAGTGCAAGTGTTAATCAAAATGATCAAACAACTATGAGGCCACAACTCCTCTTATGACTAATTTTTGCACATCATAGATCCTCAGAAATACTAAAAATGGGCCTGAATATGTTAGGGACTGTAAGAAACCATACTTCTGAACATCTTGGCTACATTCCTAAATTAGAGAACAGCAAGGTATCCTACTCCACGTTTGGATTCACTGACAGCTAGTGTTATGGAACATATCCCAGGAAAAAAACAGAATGTTCTTTTGATGAGCACCATTTATTGAGATATAGCCTTGAGCACCTGGAAGAACAGCAAGTCACAGATAATCTTGGATTATAATGCAACAAAGTGAGACACTGACAACCTGTGCAAGATAAAGGTATAAAATTTCTACCAGTACAATACTGACAAGTGGCCTCTTGTCATTTTCTAAAAACATCACTAATGCGAATGCCTAAACTGAAATATTTTATGGACTAAAATAAAAAAAAGTACAGGAAGAGTAGAAAACTGAATCAACCGGGAATTGTTTGGAGCATTTGAGAATTCCTTGGTGAAATCAGACATTAGCAGAAGACAGTGGCTGTATCTGCTGTGGAGACATCAAGTTACAAGCATTGAGAACCACTCTGACAGGGGTTCACCAACCAGAAGAAAACATTGCAGTTTGTCTGAGACAAAATATTTCCAGAAGTGTGAAATGCAAAGATCACACATATTTCTTGTCATGTGAATAGTAATTCTGTCTTTCTGCTCTCCTTTGTCTGGTTTGTGGCTGTGGCTGTTTCTACTCCATTTTACATATAAATTACATTTTACTCATTGAACATCTAAAGTGTTAATTGAACTTGGGCATATGAGAGCCATAAAATGAGTATAGTACACATGTCTGTATCCGGCTATATCCTAACACAGGGTCACAAGGGTCTGCTGAAGCCAATCCCAGCCAACACAGGGTGCAAGGCAGGAAACAAACCCTGGGCAGGGCTCGCACACCAAGCACAATTTAGGATCACTAATGCATCTAATCTGCATGTCTTTGGACTGTGGGAGGAAACCAGAACACATGGAGGAAACCCATGCAGACACGGGGAGAACATGCAAACTCCATGCAAGGAGGACCCAGGAAGCAAACCCGGGTCTCCTTACTGCAAGGCAGCAGCACTACCACTGCGCCACCGTGGACCCAATCCTAGGAGTGCCGAATGCAAAAACTAATAGTAGACAGACTGTTCAACATAAGATTATACCCTGTAAGTAGTGTTCCTTCAAAACATTTGTCAACATTTTTTTATTCTTCAGTTCATATTAAGAGTAAACATCTGCCAGGTTTCTGTGGTTAATTAAAAATGCCCCACCTGGCAATAACCACTAGACGTCACTTAGTCCTAACCAGTGACATAGGGGTCTGTGGTGCCCTTCCAAACAGGAATTGGAATTGGTTCTTTTTGGTTTATGAAACACTCAGTGGTGCACAGACACTAGGAGACAGTAAAGTGAGATCTTGGCTAATGTCCCTTGCACACAGAGCCACAACTGATCTCACATGTGATTCTGAAAGCCAGACAGAAATAATACTTGGGTGAGAATACAGTTGAGAGTATAGACAGAGTAATCATCATATGAGAGATCTGATGAAATAGAGAAACAGAACAAGAGAAGAATAAGAAAGGGTTAACCAATAAAGGGTTAAAGGAACCTCATTAGTCAGACAGAATCCATGCTCTATATGCAAGACCAAGCCAATGTTGTTTATTCTCATTGTTTTGACCAACTTTGTTTATTTTTTTCCTGAATTATCTTTGAATATATATATATATATATATATATATATATATTATATATATATATATATATTATATATATATATATATATATATATATATATGTAGTAACAAAGCTATATTGGCGCCAACCCAACACAGACTTACACGGAGGCACATATAAAATAAACACAACACTTTTATTTTCTTCAGCTGGAGAGCAGGTCTTCCCCACGAACCCCCCAGCCACAATACAGTCCCACAATAAGCACAAAACACAAGAAAACCAAAACACGCCCTTCTGACACCACCACTCCTCCCTTGAAGCTTTGTCCTCTCCTCCCAACTCTGGCCGTTGAGTGTTTGGTGGCTGGCCCCTTTTATAGCCCACCCAGAGTGTTCCAGGTGCTTGACCACCTGGTTCCAATTGCAGTTCCGGGTGGGGCTGAGGACTTGTCCAGCAGGGCTCTGGGACCCATACAGGTCCCCCTGGTGGCCACTCCCGATTCCAACAGGGCTGTGGAGGACTCCATTTCCCATGGAGCCCTGCAGGAAACTGAGGCACCATAGTTAGCCAGGTAGACTGCCACCAAGCGTCCCGGGGGAGGAATTGAGTAGTCCATGGTTGCTCCCCTGGAACATGTGTAGAAGGGACATCCCGGCCGCCCACCACAATATATATAGTATATTTATGAAGTTAGTGTAAAGCTGCATCAGTGTGCATCTGCAAAGGAAAAAAGGTTAAAGATTATTTTCACAAGGAAAAAGAAAGAAGGTTAAATGCACAACATTTTGGCTGTATAGTGTTGAGCCCAGTTAAGGACATACTTGATGGTACACCTGATATAGACTATAGTCAAAATATTGCATTTTTAACCATCTTTCCTTTTCAGGAGGGACAAAACCTTTAACTTTTTTTTCATATATATATATGTATGTCTTATGTATAGTATGTGAGTGTATGTTTGTATATAGAAAATATATATATGCATTATATTATATATATTATTATTATTATTAAATTCATGTATACTATGTACATATGCTTCTAGTAATGAAATAATAACATACAAAGACACCACAGCATAACTCGTTATGGTGCTGAACATTGTGACATAGAATCATTTGGTACAAAAAACATAAATAAATTCAATGCACAGTTTAAATCATGATGCCCAGTTCAACCCAGGTATTGTAATGTATAACAAATAAATTTCAAGGCTTTGGTTGTTTCAATATTGAACACATTCAGAAACAACTCATGCTTTAAAAATCGTACTCTTAACAATTAAATAAGCTATTGTGACCCAGATCAATGGATAAAATGTTTCTCAAAATACATTCATTTTTGAGCAATTATTTTACAAGCAATTACTGTAGCTTCAGGGACCAGAATAAAAGTAATTTGTGCTCATGTATACACACACGCACAAAGGCATAACCATATAGTAGATGTTACCAGCGTTAGATGTCTAATTATGATTATTGAGGTACTGTATTAAATGAACAGATGCAGAACATGCTTTATTATAATTTATGTTTCTTTTATATAAATGAATGACACTTTGTGGGGATTATAAAGATAGAACACATTTGTTGGTGCAGTTTTGGAAACATTAATAAGTGATCTTTGCATTGCTACTATTATGTGTCTGAAGGTGGAATTTGTTTATATAAATGATATTATACATTTCCCTTCCACTATAAAAATAGCAAGGCCTATCTATGAAATATATTGAAACATATGACTATTAAAATACAGAAGGAAAAATATTCAATTTGTTTCTTCTTTTCGCTTATGTGAAATTTCTTGTGACCTTAGCACACATACAAAAACACAGCACACTGTTTTGCGTAGTCTAGAGAAGCACAGCAGCATCTTGATAAACTCCAAAAGGTCTGTAGCATTTCAACAGCTGCAATCGTCACTGCCAGACTGCCTCATGTGTTTATAGTGTATGAAACAAACTGTACAACTGACTTGTGCACAAATGGCAGCCTGTGAAATCAGCACACTATTGTACTGCAGAGTTTGATGATTTTATGCATGGTGTGAGTGGAAATATTTACAAATCTAATGTGGGACAAAAATGTAAAATAATTAGAGTCTGTGTTTTTTAAGCTTAGCAGGGGATATCACAGCCCACAGTGAATCACCAGGCTCCATAATGCAGCCAAATACTAATGATGAGTTAACTCTTTTTTATTCTCTTTAAAAACTGCCAAGACAAAATCAAAATGAATACTGGTGATGGTTGTTGTTCTGTCTCATCTGTACTTGTTTCAGGGTATCACACCTCTCTTTTGCAATTTATTGTCTTAGATCCTTCATCAGGGATGAGAATAGATGTAAAGCAGAAAATAGAAAAAAGGAAAAAAAAGAAAGCAAGGATGTGTATTATACAAATATGATTTTAGAAATGCTTCCTATATTTGGCCAGCATGTAACTTGATTGGGATATTCCCTGTACTACTGCGATAGGCTCAGACCTTCTTTTTCCCCTGAATTCAACTTAGCTAGTTTGAGATGTTATAATCCTATACAGTATTTTGTGTGTGTATGCATATATTATATACATATACTTAAAACATAATTTATATATATATATATATATATATATATATATATATATATATATATATATATATATATATATATATTGTAAGTAGATAGTTATACAAAGTGGACAAGTCATACAAGGTTTTTATTTTGTGTACTCAGACAAAACCTGAGGTGCAAACATAAATATGAGGCAAAAGTACACACCCACACATATATATATATATAAATACATATATACAGTCTATTTCTTTATCACAGTGTACATTCACATACATTGTTCACACATAATATACTGTATTAATATACATTTTGTCTAATTTCTTCTTGACTAGGAAGTTGAAAGTGAGCTGCAGGTCAAGAAATTAATTAGAGGCTGCTGTCTTCTGGCTCTCCTCTACCTTTGTGGTAGGATTTTGCCTTTCAGTAGGCAGTGCGAGTTTCCCATTCCAGTCACATCACTTTGTGCTGATGACAGTATCACACCTCCATCCATCACATTTACATTTCAAACTGCCACTGTGCTACTGCTGATTAATTATTTAGCACCCCATGGTCACTTGTGAGGATTTCTGATCCTGTATCCCAAGGTACTTGCCCCTTTTCTTTTATTGTATTCCTTTTATATACATCACTTATTCATATATTTCTTCAGTAACCAAAAGTAAATGTCTGGTACTGCTGTGGCAGGATCCTTCAGCACTGATCATATTGTTTTGCTGATCAAAAATGAACTTCAATACTGCATTTATTTGCCTTGCCAGACACAAGGAGCTTGAAGCAACCATTCATTGCCTTTAAGGAAAGAAAAAGGGGAGGGGTGATCTATCTAAAATTAAATTTCTGTATGTTAGAGCATCACGTGAAAACCCCTGCACCTATTTCTCGGAAACTTTACAATTATTTCTAGTACTTAGATCATAGACTAATAAAGTTTTAGATTTTCTGCTATAAATAAATATCTAGAAAAAATTCAAACTAAGACAGCCTCAATAAACGTCGCCTTTGTCAGGAGATATAATGCTAAATTAGTAGCACTACATATTCATCAGATTGCAGCAACAGGTCAATAAGGTGCCTGATTGAAATTGCTTAAAAAGAATGGAACTTTGGTTATTTAAAATCTATCTATCTTATATTACATCTTATTGCTGTAAAAATTGAATTCCTCCCCATTTGTTTGTTTCTGCATAATGCAAAAACCACTGTATTTATCTCTACAAAAGTTTGCAATTATTTCCAGTACAGTCTAATTTTGATTAGATGCTAGTAGTTTTTTCTTGTATAAATATCTAGAAAAAAATAAAAGCTCAGACAACCTTACTATAAGTTACCATTTTTCACTGGACCTTTGCACATGTTATCCTCAATATCTCCAAAACACTACAAGACATTGCCATGATTTGTACTTCAAAAGAATTACAAACAATTGTGTAACAAAATAGAATTTCAGATGTTTATGTTCACCGCGTCTTGAGCAAATGACCCAAGTGATTGAGAAATATGTTATGACTATTGTGCATTTTACACCTCTACAACATTTCAATATTATTACTGAACTATTGAGATTATTATTACTGCATATTGTTCTTTGCTGCAAAATCAATTCTATTTCTCGTAATTTCTCTGTAAAATTTTGAAATGGCTTAATAAGCTCAGTATCACTAGATGCTAACAAAACTAAAAAAAATACGTTTGTGCCACAATGAGAAGGTTGTAAATGTCAAATCTGCTTTTAGTTTATTTTACTCATATAATATACATTTTATCACTCTTATCACAGATAGAACAGCTAGTATAGTATACAATTTTACTGCTAGATAACATTTTATTACATTTTCTGACCTGTTTCTCTGCTGGTCTCTGTAACATCAGTCACATCTCAATGAATGCATATTGTAGACAAGCATGACCTAATGATGCAATTCTGAAGGTAAAACGGTGGGGAAAAGCCAAGTCTCAAGCCATTTTCAAACGACTGATTGATTTTTAGGATGTTTTTGACAGGCTACATAGTTGAAATTTAGCACAAAAGATGAGTGAACAAATAATAATCTAATAAACACCAGAGAGGTGCATGAGGGCTTTTCCTGCAATAATCGAGCATCTGTCTTCACCACAATGGCTTCAGTTAGTTATGCTGCTTTTATCACTACTGTCCTCAACAATTGGTTCCCACCAATACTAGAAAGCTAGTGGAATATTGTAATTGTATCTTTGTCTTCTTCAATATTTGTGTCCTGTGACCTTTTAATGGAAACAAAAAAAAATCCCCACAGGGATAAAAAAGTTACGGCAACTACTACTGAATGGTATGGCAATGTTGTCCCATCTATTGCAAGACATCTGATTGATCAAGACCAAACATTCACAGAGAATGGCATGACTGAAGTTTTAGGAAAAGAAGAGAATCTTCCAGGTGTATTTTTTTGTCCAAGTTATACGTAAAAGCCTGACACTAATTCAGCGTCCTTAAACCAACAGTCTCCTCCAATCGTGATTCACATGAAAACAAAAGCCGTTATCAAATTCCTGACTAGTGAAATGTTTACAGCAATATAAGTTTTAGCTGCTATTTAAGAAAAAGGAAACGTTTGGTGTGCACCACAGAAACATAAATGAGGAAAGATGTAGTATTTTTATCATGTTGTACTTCATGAGGTTGATAGGTGATCTATTTAACAGAATACTGAGAATGATGGACAACACTTGATTAAAATTTTGAATATGAAGGGTTGTGTGTGTTATGTTCTGTTTAAACAGCAGGCAAAAATGAACTACCAATTAGGTGTACTAAAATTCTACTCTGTTCTTCATTGAGTACCTTCAGAAAATGTTTAATCAATAGTATAACTGAGTTCATTAATTCTTAACAAATAATAATAATACAAAAATCATCAGAAACAATCAGTGATAAAAATATTTTGAAAATGAATGCAAGAAAAATTTTTTTGAGTGGTTCAGGGTTTCCAGTATTGTTGCAATTTGAGTAGTAAGGCACCTCACCCTCCACCTTAAGATGTATGCAATCTCTTACATTCCACATAAGACACTGGCAGTTAGAGGTCAGCACCAAGACTCATTAGTGAAAAGTGAAGTGTACTAACAATGGTACACTTAGTCACATTTAACTGGTTGATTTCTATCCTCCTAACTATTTAAAAGGATCGTCAACTCAAGGTTTGAATGTCCCCAGAGTCTGACTGTCTACTGAGTGGTTACTTATTCCAATGATCAATTGCATAACTTTTTGTAAAGAAATACTTCCAAATGTTTGTACATCACTTACATTCAACTTAGCTTACATCTGTATCTCATGTTCTTGTTTACAACTACATAATAATAAAGTTTTAATCACTTGCATAATGCCACATCTTTATTTTCAAATCCTGAGGGCTCTCTGCAAGGAGTTTGCATGTTCTTCTCGTTTACACATGGGTTTCCTCTGGGTTATTCAGTTTCCTCCCACAGTCTAAAGACATGCAGGTAATTAACATTGCTAAGACTGGTGCGCTGTCCAGGGATTGTTGCTTCCTTATCCCCAGTGCTTGCTGGGATAGGGTCCTGTGCTTAAAATAAAAACATTAATAAATATCTTCAAATTTCTAAAGAAGTTTTGCCTAGTCCTTTACTAAGCAAATGTGATTATTTTCTTATTTTATGTAAAACATGACACATTGTTATGATAGTTTAGTTTAGTTTATTTATGTAGCACAATTTAAAAACAACCAGTGATTGACCAAAGTGCTTTATAACCTTAACAATAAATACATTAATTAAAATAAATAAATACAACATAAAACAATATATGAGTAATTCAGAAAACCAAAAATACATATAAACACAAAACTAAAAAGCCTAAAAAGCCTGAGCACACAAGTGGGTTTTTAGCATGGATTTAAAACAATCGATGGTGGTGGCTGATTGAACATGGAGAAGAAGACTATTCTATAATTTGGGCCCAGCCACGTTCAGTTTTACAACTCAAATGACTGTTTGGGACAGAAAGCAACAGCTTATTAGCTGACCTCAGATCTCTACAAGGACAGTAGGGATTTATTAGGTCAATGAGGTAAGCTGGAGTTAACCCATTTAAAACTTTAAAGACAAACATTAATATTTTAAAATGAACTCTAAATTTCACAGGTAACCAGCCTAAAAATGGTAACATTGGGGT
Organism: Polypterus senegalus; assembly: GCF_016835505.1. Classification (NCBI taxonomy): domain Eukaryota; kingdom Metazoa; phylum Chordata; class Cladistia; order Polypteriformes; family Polypteridae; genus Polypterus; species Polypterus senegalus. The sequence continues at coordinate 66,875,830 of NC_053155.1, forward strand.
AATATGGCATGCTTTCTTTGTTTTCGTTTGCAGATGTGAGGCTGCATTTTGCAGAAGCTGTAGATTAGACAGAGTAGTCTGACTAACCTCAAAATACATCCCATTACAATAATTCAGACGTGAAGAAATAAAATCATGCATCAAAATATACAATTTCCAAAAAATATTTGCTCAAGACTCTCTGATGATAAAAAGAGGCCTTAACAACAGCATTTATTTTGCTTATGAAATTTAAAATCAGGATCAAATAATATGGCAAGATTTTTTGTGTAGTTTTTGACATAACCGCAGAGTGGCCCTAGATCATAGGTTACATTATTAATACGTTTCGTAGGTCAAAAACAAAATTTTCATCTTGCTCTCATTCATTTAAAAGAAAAATACTAGCCATCCATTGCTTAATGTCCTTTAGGCAGTCAAAGAGGCTTTGCAGTGCATCTGGGCTGCCAGATTTTAAAGGGAGGTCCAACTATGTATCATCAGTATAACAGTGATAGGACGCTCCATTCTTTTTTTATAATGTGGCTTAGGGGTAAATGTACAAAGAAAATAAAATACAGCTAGGCACTAATCCTTCTGGTGGGGTCAGATAAAGATTAAGAGAAACATTAAGAGAAACAGAAAACGTTCACTTTTCCAAAAAAGAAGTAAACCATTTGAGAGCAGAGCCTGAAGTGCCAGCCCAGTTTTCCAGGCGGTGTAGAAAATTTGGTCATCTACAGCTTCTAAAGCAGCACTGATATTTAAAAACATTAATACTAGACAATCTACTGACAGCAACAGATCAGTTTTGACTTTGATAAGTGCTGACTTGGTACTGTGCTTCGTCCATAAACCAAATTGAAAAATATCAAACACATTATTTTCATTTTAAAAAGACTGAAGTTGCTGAAAGACTTTTTCAGTATCTTAGAAAGGAACAGAAGTTTTGAAATTGGCCTATAGTTACCCGGACTGCTGGGGTCCAGACTGGCCATTTTGGGGAGAGGATGCACAACTGATACTTGTCTGGAAGTTAGGGAACTATTTATAATTGACAGAATTGAAGGACCTACACTGTCAAATACCTCTTTCAGGACTCAAGGAGGAATAGGGTTTAATGGATATGTGGAATGTTACAAATCTGGGACAACTTTACATTAGTGAGAAAGAGAAATAGGACAAAAGTTTTTTTAAGGTAGGGCTACATGCTGGAGTAGTTAGGGTTCATCCTTTTGAGTAATGTCAACATGTCCGCAATCTCATTTAAGTTAGATTGTTTATTAATGATTCGTTAGTGTAACATATTATATTTATGATGTATAAATTATCATTTAATATCATAACTATTTGAATGTTGTCAGACACGCAAATATAGGATGGGATTGATTAAAAACACAGGGAAGAATCTGAATACAATACCTGTCCAAACACAGTTTCCGTTTGCATTTGTCACTTCCGCCAGTCAACCCGCCATTTCTGCCTTTGTGTCCTTAAGAGCCACCTGACCTACAAACACATTGTCAGTTCTGACCCAATGGTCTTTGAAGATGGAAGTCATAGAGAATGAGCCTTCATGTACTTTATATGTCATGTGTGATGTGAATTTCTATTACTTTCCTTTCTTCTTAAAGCAAGTTCAGCTCAGACATTAAGTGGGGAACACCATCTGGTGCCCCAAATCTTTTTCGATTTCCTAGTGACTTATTTACAATGTATATGAGCTAATAATTGTTTGTTAATGACATATTAACAAAAGTTATAAAGAATGTATCATGTTATTTATTTTGGTTTAAAATGAACAGTAGCAATTGGGACTGAGTGACCCAGGAATTCCAGTAACTTCTGAATTTGCTGCATGTTATTTGTAGTGAGGCAGCCAAGTTGTGATAAGCTTTACATAATCCCGCAATGGTGGCATTCTATGGAAGTTTTTCACTACCGTGTTTCCCCGAAAATAAGACCGGGTCTTATATTAATTTTTACTCCAAAAGATGCACTAGGGCTTATTTTCAGGGGATGTCCAATATTGATTCATGTACAACAATATACATTTATCCAGATACAGTCATGTCATTTTCTTCTGGAATATCGTCATAATTCTCCACATTTAAACCCTGAATTCCAGCCTGAATTTCTTGCTACTCCAGCCGCGTTGAGGATCCTTCAGGATCGATGTGCCTGCTTTGATGTTTAATAAATGGTTTGATGTGGTGAAGCAAAATGCCGACATACAAATGCATTTGTGGTGCTATTATATTCAAGTGTCGCATATTTCTCATCGTAATGACACGATACATTTTGAAAGTCTCACATACCATCTTCTGTGCCTCTTTTTTTTTCAACTTCACATCAGCATCAGAATGTATGGTGGCGTACTTGAGCCATAGAGAAAAAAATTAAGGTCATGGTGAAATTCTCTGTTTTGTGATTAAAGTGGAAATTTCGGCTTTAACCTTGAAATGTCCACTTTAACCTTGTAGTTTATATTATCATTAAAGCAGACCATCGTAAACGTCATCTTAAAACCAACCTAGTTAATAATTGCTACACACTGCTGGGGCTTCCTCCTGAGCTGAAAGCAGCAATCACCACACAGAACACATTACATTTCTGATATTCCAACTCCCTACACATTTTGAAATCTTAGATTTATACTTGATTTCACTTTCACGATGAAATGCATTAAAATATGTATATTACATTTTACATATAAATTGTTAACTTTGTTTAAATAATGAATACTATTAATAGTTACACATGTAGGGGTTACACGGTGGCAGTGCGGTAGCGCTGCTGTCTCGCAGGGAGCGCTGCTCCTTTTTCCAACCAAAGACAAGCCAATGACCCGTCCAGGGATTTTGTTTCTGCTTTGTGCCTGAAGCTTGCTGGAATGGGTGCATCCCTGGATTGATGGATATAATCATTAAACATCCTTTTCAGAGATTTTGGTGTCCTCAGAATTTAAGGGATGTTTTGAGCACATGTGTCACATTGTGTGAAGTATAAATCCGGCCTTCAGCGCCTTGCTTTTCAGCTGATGATCTTGACTAGGAATTATTTTTGGGGTAGGGCTTATATTACAGAGCAGCTTGAAAATCATGCTAGGGCTTATTTTCGGAGTAGGTCTTATTTTCAAGGAAAAACACATTATTATTACTGAGCCAATAATACACTTTTTTAAATGAGCATTTCTGACAATAAAAAATATTTAATAATGAAGTGTCATTTCCTAATTATGTTAAGACATTGGATACATGAGTATTTACAGTAGCACCTTTACCACTGAATCATAACAGGCTTTGTCCTATTGTCAGACACAAAAAAGTTATATCACAGAGTAAGCCATTCCTAAGTGCTTTAAAGGAGCTTTAATCTATACAAGGGACTATTCAAAAGAGTACTCAATGCATAATGTGATATAGGGTGTGTGATTAAATTCCCATTAATAAACATGATATTTTAAACAAATGCACAGACAGATAACTTTAAGCCAATAGATGTTGTTTTGCACACTTTTGCTTATCTTATGATATGCTATGGTGTGAACCAGAATAATGATCCATCAAGTGAAACAATAAAAGCAAAACAGAGTAAAACTGAACTAACAGAAATGAAAAGGAATTAATAAGCAAACATGGCGCTATTTCCCATTTGAAACGTAATTGATTACATGACTGAAGCAGCCCTGGCATGTCCTGAAAGATGTGTTAAAGAAACAGTTCACAGAGTAAGGATTTGATTTTGTCAATGTTCAATTTTGCATTGTTTAGAAATGTCTCTTTGGATGGCCATTTTGATAACTTAGTGAACTTAGTGAAAAAGTGACCAACCCTTCCAGAAAAAATGTAATTGTTTTGTCTGTGCGTAGGCTGCTGAGAAAATAGTAAATGTGTTACGCCATGTCATTTCTAATTTTTTCTTTTTCTCAAAGTAGGCCTTTATACTGTAGGATCACTTTTCAAATGCAATTTTAATGCAAATTTTAAGAAATGTTATTAACATCACAATTTTTAGGATCATTAATATTTTACTAAAGTTGTCATGATGATAAAATTCGACAGATTTATACTATTGTGTCAGCATTGGTTGATGATTATTATTTGACTGTTAAGCAGCTGGTGGTAACACTGACTCATAAATGGCAAGCTACTGTTGCACCATAACAGGACACCATTAATGTGATGAATGAAAGTATCAACTGGTGGCAATTAAAATGCCCATCTGTCAATAAACACGCAGCATTTTCTTGCTACGTAGGTTCAGTATCTGTTTAAATGAGAGTAATGGCACTTACGCAAACAAAAACCAGCAGGTGCTGTGTGTGGTGTGTCATAAGTCTTGCTATGGTACTGTAAAGGTTGTGCTAACCATTGCTGTTTAAATATCTGTTCTTTTAGGATGTCATAGCTATGCTTAACCAATTTGTTAATTTAGAACAATCTTTCGATTGTGTTCCAATATAGGTGCCTTGACCTTTGTTTTGTTTCTCAAGAATGATCTTTGTTTTGCCTTTGTATTGTCCTGTTTGTTTAATGACTATGTATTGTTTTAATTAAGATTTTCTAGCTTGATTATCACAAATCAAGAAAAAGTGGTATATATCTATGGTACTCAAATAGCAATAATATGTTAGTGTTCAAAAGATCGAGATTGTGGTTTACTGTGACAGGTCTATTGTGATGTTATTGAAGCAAAGGATAGTGCTTGTGAAAAAGGAGTGAGGATAAACAAATCATTTGAGCTTTGTTTTATATGCAGCCTATTTTAGTGTGCACAGATATAAAGATATCCACAGTGTCACGCATGTGTATCGGAGGACTTCCTCACAGGCCCAGATAAGGTACATGATAGCCCACCACAATGGGAAGGGGTGATGTTGCTGACCTTTGTTTCTAATTCTCTCCCTGCAGCTCCAAGAAGCCACCCAGGGAGGGCACTTAACCCTGCCCCTTTCTGAGTCCATTGGGATAAGAAGACCATTTTCCCCAAGAGGAGTCAGCATTCATCCTGGGAGCGCTTCACAAGACAGAACTCCAGCTTGTCTATTGAGGAAGCACGTGCTATGCAGAAGTAGCCTTAAGAGGAGCCAGACTGGCAAGCATTTCAGATACCTTTATAACCATTTTTGCTTTTCTTTGAACTGTTACTAAACAAGACGACCCAGTTGACGTATCAACTATTTCTCCATTGTCTGTCCTGCCTTACCATACCTGGCCGCAACAGATATTTTAAGAAAATGGTTAAAAGAACCAGAATAAAATAATTATTTAAATGCCTGGAAGACATGTGGCATAATTTACACAAGATGGAACTGGCTGTAAATAGTATAAAAACAGTGTACTTGATAATAGGTCTTACTGACCTTTGAGTGCAAAGTGCTTTATGATTAGATTTAGTTTCTATTAAATGAATCTTATAGAAATACAATTGTAATGGTGACTACAAGGAATAAAGAAAATAAAGCACATGGTAATAAACACCAAAGTAAGTGCTGACTGCTACACACAAAAGGCTGAAACCAGGTTTCATGATGAGGGAGCACAAAGTGGCACTGTTTGCAATGCAAAACAGATGGCATCAGCCTGTTTTGGCACAGTAATATTACTGATTGATCACTTTACAGTAAGACATACTAAATGAAATAAAAGTTATCTGTTCTTTCCTTATTTTTGCACAATGACAGTATTTTTCCAGTACACCCTGCTGTTCTTCTACCCTTAAAATGTGCCCAAAGCTGTTCTCCATTTCTCTCCTCATATTGTATCATCAATGTGATGCCTCTTTTTTACTGACAGCCTTTATAACCTTGTCATGTATGCTCTTGTCCTTCTATGCTACTTGCCCCAAAGCTTTCTGCAGCCCTTTTTGAATGGATTTTAATTGAGAAGATTTAAAGATATAAAATAGTATTGTACTCACCAGCTGTCCTCACAGTGGCAGCTTTACTCATTCCCCTCATCAACAATTAATTACTTAATTACTTGTGATTTTCCTTCTCACCTTTAACAAAACACCATGATTATTTCATTGAAAGAAAAAAGTAACTAAAGGCATACCAAATGAATTTATAGTATTTAGGATTCTGTGTAACTACTGTTCAATTCCTCAGCAGACTAAAGGTGATTGGGGGCGTGGGGAAACATACAGCTGAGTAATGCTCTGACCTTTTTGTAAATCCGTGATATTAAGTGAGGACGTGACTACCCTACTATAAAATAGCCAACATTCAGAATTTCTTTAAACATTGTGAAAGATATTTATATTATGTAATCCTTTGTTAAGTATTTATAACAAAGTAATTTTTAAAAACATTAAAATGCATCAAAATATCTCAACCCTTTCAGACATATAATTTTGTTAATTTAATATCAATTTAAAAAATGGACTGTGTGAACATTCAGAATTTTTTAATAAGATATTGTCAAGAGTTAATATTTCAAAATAAAAACACATAGAGTTTACAGAAACATTTAATATCAGAGTACAGCATACTTCACATTTTGCATACAGCAGCAACAGTGCTCCCTCTGAAAGGTCTCATTCTTTAACATCCATTCATCATTTTTTGGAATTTCCATTATCCTTTTCAAGGTTGCAGCTAGTGTGGACCTCTTCCAGTGGTACTGGGTGCAAAGTAGGCAGTAGTTTGAGATGGGGTTCCAGTCCAATGTACAACGCTATCCTGCACCCATCCACACTCACTCATTCAACACTGGGGCAATTTATAGACAACAAATATCTTAATGTGCATACCAGTTTAGGGGTGTGACAAATGAGAGAATTCATGTAAGCAGAGAATATGCTCCACACGCAGAGCAGGTAGGCAATGATTTGGATTCCTGAAGCTCTAAGGCAGCTACATTAATCATTACACCACTTGATACCAAACTAGATGGAAGGGAAGACAATGAAGAATCAGCTAAATTGTTACAGAGGGATTTGGATAGCAAACAGGCTTGATCAGATTTATGGCAGATGAAGTTTAATGTAAGTAAATGTTAAGTATTACATGTAGGAAGTAAAAATGTTAAAGTTGAACAAACATTGGGAGGTTTGAAACTTTAAAGTACACTTTAGGAGAAGGACCTCAGAGTTGTAGTGGACTCATCACTATCTCCATCTAGACAGTGCATAGAAGTGATCAAGAAAGCTAACAGAATGTTAGGTTATATAGCACAATGTGTAATGTACAAATTAAATGAAGTTATGCTTAAGTTATATAATACACTACTGAGGGCTCACTTGTAGTTCTGTGTATAGTTAACGGGAGAATGCTCCACATGGGGTGAGGTCATCACTGGAGTCACTCAGGGGTCTGTTCTTGGGCCATTACTTTTTCTGATTTATATTAATTACATTGATTGTGGTATAGTTAGTTATCTTGTGAAGATGACACTAAAATTGGAGGGACAGCAGACATAGAGGAGGCTGCAAAAAGATTTCAAAAAGACTTGGACAACCTTTGGAACTGGGCAAACACTTGGAAAATGCAGTGTAATGGAAAGAAGTACAAAGCGCTACACATGGGCAAAAGGAACATCATATTATAAATACAAAATAGGAGACACTGTCATACAGGAAGCAACCTCTGAAAAAGATTTAGGGGTTGTGTCAGATGAACCAGCATCCCAGCTCATATGGACACTGCTCCCTTACCTGTCCAGGAGGCCTTGGTAACTGGAGGCCAGGGAGGGTACGATATCTCCTTTCCATGCCTGAAAGGTGGAAGGATGTTACAGCGGCTACATTGGAAGTGGCCTCAATACAACCACTGAGAAGCATCCAGGATGGATTTGGGAACCCGGAAGGTCTGCACTGTGGTTGACTGTCTGTTATGGGCACAGCCATTTCCCCCGTATGTGGCAGCATCCCATCAGCCAAGCCCCTGTATGTTTGCCAGCAGGATACCATGGAGTTTTTGTCCTATGAGCCTGCAGTGTCAGGCCATCAGGGGTAGCTATTGGATACAAGGGCCATGGTGGTCATGCCAGACCCAGAAGTACTTCCCTGGGGAAATACAGTAGATCAAGCACCAAAGTACTCGTGAGTCTGGAGTTAAAAGAAAGACATCCACTCAGGAGGAGTTGGAGTGTGGTGTGGAGGAAAGAGTGGAGGTGTATAAAAAGAAAAGAAAGAAAAGAAAAGGAAGAAAAGAAGAGAGTGTTGTGCTGTATGATGAGCAGAATAAGCCAGTAGGAAGGTATTGTTTAAATTTAAAGCACTTTCATTGAACTGGGACTGTTGTGGTGGAATTGTGTCTAGGGAGTTTTGGGGCTCAATGGCACTCCTTACACAGAATGCACAGAAGCAATTAAAAAGGCAAATAAAATATATGTTTATATCATAAAACTGCTGAATATACAGTAAGTCAAAGGATGTTATGCTCAGACTATACGATGCACTAGTAAGAGCACATCTGGAGTATTGTGTACAGTTCTGGGGCCTCATGTATAAATGGTGCGTACGCACAGAAATGTTGCGTAAGAACTTTTCCACGTTCAAATCGCGATGTATAAAACCTACACTTGGCGTAAATTTACGCACTTTTCCACGGTACCTCATACCTTGTCGTACGCAAGTTCTCCGCTTGGTTTTGCAGACTGGAGGCACCCAGCGTCATAGCAGTGCTACTGTTCCTTATTTTCCTCACGCGGCTTTATAAATACACCGAAACTAACCGCGTATTGTTTATTAGTGTAATGCATCTGATTGTAATTAACTTTTAACAATATAATGGTAGAGGGAACAGCCATAGTATTCCAAATACCATAACTGCTTTAGCGTTGTTACTCTCACTTCTTCTTCTTCTTCTTCTTTCAGCTCCTCTTGTTAGGAGTTGCCACAGCGGATCATCTTTTTCAATATTTCTCTCACTGCACCACTCAGAGTATTTATATCACTGTATCTGAGTGTGAATCACAGCAGCAGCTGATCGGAAAGTGAATTATCGGTATACAGCTTCAAGGACACGCTGTCTCAGCCACTGCAAAATGTTTTAAAGCCTTTCCTGTACGGACATCATTTATAAGGTGAAATTGAGCAAAATATGTTTATTAAATTATACAGATAAAACTTTAACTTCATTTAAATAATCTATATTCTTCACTGGGAGTGTCGTTAAGGATAGAATAATTAAACATGTACTACGAAGACATTTCAATGTTCTTTAAACGTTTTGAAGAATCGGCGCTAAGCTTACAGATGGCTTAACGTCTATTACAGAGCTGATTGTATGGCGATCGGTTACTTGGGTAAAGAAAAGCACTGACTGCAGTGACGGCTACGCCAATATATATTGAATATAAAACAGAAAGAGAAAATAACAACACAGCTAAAAACACAGCGACAAATTTCGCAAAAGTTAAAGGCTTGTGTCATGAGCACGAGGCGGCTATGCAGCCATCCACTGTGCATAAGCTACCTTACTGACGGGCGGCGAAGGAGCCACCGATTCTTCCTCTGCCCAGTGCCACCACAAGCCTAGAGCCGCCCCTGATTGTACTGCTGCAATAAATTATTTCATCGAAGTGAAACACATGTTTAATAACGTGCTTTAACTCCTATCATCATGAAAATGATATCACGTATACATCTCAGTATTTTAGTTATTCAGAGAACTGTAATATTACGAATGTAATGGATTCTGTGTCCAGTTGGAGGAAGAGAGCCAGTTTAAAAGCAAGTAGTGATTCACACACATAGAGCACATAGAAGATCAAATACAAAACAAAGCATTTAACGTGCTACTTTAATTACGATGTGATTTGAGAAACTGGTTAATTAAACGATTTTAAGATGAAGTTTATGATGTTCTACTTTAATGACAAAATAAACTACGTGATTAAAGTGGAAATGTCGAGATTGAAGTTGACATTTTGTGCTTTTTCCTCACTGTGTGCCTTTTTTCTCTGTACCCTAATAAGCTTTCATATGACACTCAGACAGTGGGCTTACAACTCGGCTTTTCACGGCGACTTTGATATGTGACTTCTTTTTATTTCCGGCACTGTGCGATTTGTGAATGTGAGCTTTCAAGTTTCTCCAACACGCTATGTCACTCAATCAACTTCCTTTTGTTGATTATACCACGGTTTATTTGAACAAATAGTATGTTTTTCCTTTGCCTCCACTTGGTATTCGCTGAAATTCTTATATTTTCCCGTGCTTTTCCCATTGTCTTTTCACAGAAGGCTGCGCTTAAGGGCGATTTATATTGATTTGCATATTCAAATAGGCGTAATTCTGGGAGGATTTGGGGCATTACATAATGCGCGTGCACGAGCGTTAGTTTTCACGCTGGTCGGGATTTATGTAGCGGAAGAACGTGGAAGTTGGAGTACGCACAGATTCCTGCATCTGGATTTTTCTGTGCGTAAGCACATTTCGGCTTTTGTGCTTACGCAATGTTATAGTGCGAGTTCTACGCACGGCATTATACATGAGGCCCCTGGTCACTACAATACAAGAAAGACATAGCAGCACTTGCGGCTGTGCAGAGGAGAACAATCACGTGCATCTCAAGACTCAAGGACATGTTCTACTCTTGCAAGATCAGAGAATTAAATTTAGTATCAAGCGGAGGAGACTGTGTGGGAGCCTAATTCAGGCATTTAAAATCCTCAAAGGCATTGATATAGTAGTTCCAAAAATATTCTTTCGGCTTAAGGGTGAATCACATACTCAAGGACATAAATGGAAATTAGGGGGAAGTCCTTTTAAAACTTAAGTCAGGAAGCGCTTCTTTACACAAAGAGTTTTGGGACTCTGGAACAAACTATATGTAGTTGAAGGAGAAACTTTGACAATCTTTAAAAAGAATCTGGATGAGATATTAGGACAACTTAGCTATTAGCTTGATGGATTGAAGGGACTGAATGGTGTCCTCTCATTTGTCATGTTTCTCGCAGAGGTGAATCGCCATATGCGGCGTGTAAAACTGTTTGCAATGGGTATCCCATGGGATCCTTAAAACGTTCCTTTACAACTGAGATTAAAACACAATGAAGTGAGCAGTCTTTAAAAAACGAGTTTTGGTTACGACGCACGACCGCGTGCACTATAGCAAACTGTTTTACACGCTACATACAGCAATTCGCATCCGCGACAAACATGCGTCTTCTTAGATACTCCTGCACTTTGTACACACCCCCCTCCCACCGTGGTCGGGTGTCTTGGTGGATTATATAGAGAAAGGCAGCCAAAACCGCACAGAGCAATGAAAAGTCTACGTGAGTCACAGGTGCATCTGGACTGTACAAAGACTCGAGTGACGAGTTGGAGGTGGGCACATGAGCAGGCAGTGTATACTGAACGAGAAACCAGCAGACTAGCATGACGGAGGGAGCGGAGTGGATGTCCTTCTCCTCTCCTCCCGTTCCACCCTGAGCGCCGCACGGACGATTGTGTGTTGGTTCGTTCCGTGAATTGGTTAAAACCCAATGAAGGAAGCAGTCTTTAAAAACCAATAAGCCCTGTGCCTCTGTTTCATTACCGTCTCACCTGATTCACCAATGCAGGCCCCGCAACAGGCAGCTAACCAGGTAACCAAAGTCTTTGGGTTCAGGGGGGAGTATGGTTACAAAGCTGAAACTTAAAGGAATTGACGGAAGGGCACCACCAAGTGTGGAGCCTTTCGCTTCATTTGACTCAACGCAGGAAACCTCACTCGGCCCGGACACGGACAGGATTGACAGATTGATAGATCTTTCTCGATTCTGTGGGTGGTGGTGCATGGCAATTCTTAGTTGGTGGAGCGATTTGGCTGGTTATTTCCGAAAACGAACGAGACTCCCGCCTGCTAAATAGTTACACGACCCAACAGCGGTCGGTGCCCAAATTCTTAGAGGGACAAGTGGCTTTCAGCCACGTGAGATTGAGCATTAAAACCCCTTATCATTCGGGGTCATTTTTGCTAAATCGCTTGTAATTCGACCTCTCCAAATTAGAATCATTGCTGTTATTGAACTATCTGGAGTATAAACACATGTTTGGTCTCTTTGTAAAGGTAACATTCTCTAGTTTCACCCTTAGTAGTCAGAATCACTGTAGGTGTGACTGATCAAAAGTTATGCACATTAGAACTCACAAAAAAAAACGAATTTTTTTGTTCTCGCCTAAGTTTTTTATGAAAATAAAGCTGCAGTAGGTAGGTGGGGACAGAAACACACTATGTACCAACAGAATAACTTGTTGACTACTCAAATTTCAAATTTGAAAAGAATACCTGTAAAAATGACATTTTTTACACCAGTTTTTATGTGGGCATGCCCAGGGGCTTTTTAGAGGGACCATTATCCACATTTTGGAACATATGGAAAAAGTGTAATAACTTTTGAATGCTTCAACCCACATATATCAATGAGGGCTCTACTGAAAGCTTACACCTAAAGGAATCTATATCTACACACAGTGTCACTCTATTAGTTATGGAAATTCATGTTCCATAATAAAAACAATAAAAAATACACATTTCTATGTAAAAATAGTCAATACAAGTTATGGGCCAAAAATATATTTATATTTTTATTTTTACTTTTTTTTATAAAATGCACACAAACTATATATATTTCTTTTACAAACTGTTACAACACAGCTCAGCGTTTTTCCATGTGCCACTTGATGGCAGCAATCACTAGCAAGCAGAAAGCACAAGGGCGTGGCACGTCGCTCTCTCCCATTACATGTGCCGTGTGCCGTGTGCCGGTTGAATACTTTCGCAACGCGTACATGCATCTATTATTTAATCGAGCGTTTACGTTTAAACTTCTACTTTTATTCATATTTAAACTGCGAAAAAACTTGGCGAAATCACAATAAACAACCACGCACCAACTCTGCAGACTGGCACAAATGCCACCTTCACGCAGCTCCGATCGTTTTGTTTACAAGTTAGTATGGCAAGTTACATATCAAAATGCTCGGCTGCTCATTGGCTGTAAGTTTTGAGTGTCAGTCACAGTGTCCAATCAAACTGGTAGATTCTACCAGAGTTTGAAGCAGACGTCATCATCTAAAGCTTTCTGTGACACTGGTTGGCTATACGAGGTGCCAGTCAACCCCAGACCCGTCGTAATTGGCCAACTTAGGTGTCTTTCGAAAGCTAACACTTCCGTGTTTCATGCGGTAGCATGGTTATCGCCGACAGAAACAAATTACGTCTAATATGAGCAATATAAGTGAAAAAAATTACTTAGGTGGTCTCAAGTTATGAAACGTTTTCTGGAGTTTTTGTCCCTTTGAGAATATATCGTGTGTTTTGGACCTAAATCGTTTTACTGGATTATATTCGCTGGAGCCTTACGGACACAATGGGATCAATACTGCTCGGAAATATTGATGTTTGACTTGCAGGGGGTCTTCAAAGGTAGGCACAGTCAACTCTTAAAAGTATGTACTTCTCTGTAAAAAAGGCTTTAGTGTCAGTGCTGTGGTTGTTGTGTGTCAAAATGGTTTATATCATCGGAAAGACGAGACTTTGAAGTTTCATTTGATGGGTAGGGTGTCGAGATGCATGGCAGATGGGCATGCACACATTACTGTAACGTTTTTGAACCGCTGTTATGTCCCGGGACCGGTACGTGTGCGCGTTAAGAGGTCTGTGATGCTGTCTGGTACAGCACGCGCGCTACACTGAATGGATCAACGTGTGTCTACCCGGCGCGGGGAGGCCATTGAACCCCATTCGTGATGGAGACCGTGGCTTCCAATTGTTCCCCACGAACGAGAAATTCCCAGTATGTGCTAGTTTTTACATTGTCTTTTAGCAGTAAACTGTGGACTGCTCATTCTTTTGTCTAAGACATGAATTCATTAACCAGATGTGTGCAGCATGAAGATGTAGAAGGACTGCACAGCAGAGTCACTACAGTCACTAAAGTTTCAAACCGAGAGGAGCCAGTTCAAGTGGTTTCTGCATCAAATGAGCATATCTACTAGCAACTCCCCACATGAGTTGCATTGAGAAGTGGAAAACAAAATTGCAATATAGATAAAATAAGTCAAGCAGAATTGACATATCCTACAGAAAAGGAGAACTCCACTGAAATAAGAGAGCCTTCTGCAGTAAAGAGAAGCAGAATTTAATTCACGGACTTAATATCAATAAGACCACTTCTAGAGAGCTAGAGAGACATGATGGGTCCCTTGTGTAAATTTAAATGTTACAATTTGTAGAGTCTTTCAAATAAATTTAGGGAGATTTTCACAGAATAAGAAGTCAAGAAAGTAAATGTAAAATAACCAAGAGTTGTGTTTTCAGAAAATAAGGTCAATCAAAATGGAATTATGTAATTGTCAGAAATGTTAGAATATCCTGACTGCCTTATAAGTTTATACTAGTAGCTAAAAAATGAATGTAATTACTATATTTATCCCAAGTCAGAATTCTAAGAACAGTATTTTCTGCCTGTGGTCTCTTCCCAGTAGAATATTGCCTTTAGAAATCTCAACAAATTCACCATTAGTAGCTTTGTTCTGCTGGACTTGCACATAGCAGATGACCTTCAATTATTCTGCTGCAGTATGTGAATGTCAAGAATAATTCATGGTTATATGTATCAATAAGTGTTACTAGTATGAAAAATCACAATATATTATTATTGTAGTGTATTATTTTCTTAGCATGTCCCCTGATGCACCCCTAAACAGAAGTTTTATGTGGGCATAGTACATTGCACTTTAATTTTTTTTTTTACGTTCATATGAAATATATCTTTTTTGGAGCATACTATAGACTTGTGAATTTTTTTGTATTAGGAAGTCATTGAGGGTGCAATCAAAGAACCAGCATCCTAGGACTGAATCCCATGCCTGATCTTTGCCCTTGTTGACTCTGTATTTTGTACTTATGTCTGCATGAGTTTTCCTCCTGCATTCTCAAAGATCTGCATGTTAGATTAATTGGCAATTCTTAACTGGCCCTGTGTGAGTGAGCCCTATTATGGACTGGTTCCTGCCTTGTGCATGATGCTACTGTGATGTGCTTTAACATCCTGCAACCCTGAGCTGAATTTCCAGTATGTAGGAACTCTGTGTAGGAGGTTGTACACTGCAAATGCTGGATTGTTATTGATAATGTATATTGTGTGTTCTTTATTGTTTTTTACTGCTTATAATTTAAGAAATCCAAATGAAAAATGCTGCCCAGTTTTATTCTGGTCTTACTGTTGGCCTCAGAAAATTATATGTCGGCCTACTACATTACGCTACCTCAGCCATAGTTTGCTATTTCAGTCTAATGTCTGCCTATTTACTGTAGTCATTTATTTACAAAGACATTCAATTTTAATTAACTTTAGTATTTCTTAAGTCAATGTTATTGCTTCACAAATTTTGTATACAGTAATCCCTCCTCGATCGCGGGGGTTGTGTTCCAGAACCCCCCGCGAGAGATGAAAATCCGCGAAGTAGAAACCATATGTTTGTATGGTTATTTTTATATTATTTTAAGCCCTTATAAACTCTCCCACACTGTTAACATTATTAGAGCCCTCTAGACATGAAATAACACCCTTTAGTCAAAAGTTTAAAATGTGCTCCATGACAAGACAGAGATGACAGTTCTTTCACACAATTAAAAGAATGTAAACATATCTTCCTCTTCAAAGAATGCGTGTCAGGAGCAGAGAATGTCAGAGAGAGAGAGCGCGCGACAGAAAAGCAAACAATCAAAAAATCAATACGTGCTTTTGGACTTTTAAGTATGTCGAAGCACCGCAATAAAGCGGCATTTTTTAGAGGAACGTCCGTATCCTCTGCTCACACCCCCTCCGTCAGGCAGAGAGAGTGAGAGAGATAGAGAGAAGCAAACAATCAAGCACCGCGTGGGAAGCAGGAGTTTTATTTAATATGTAATACATGCTCTGATTGGGTAGCTTCTAAGCCATCCACCAATAGCGTCCCTTGTATGAAATCAACTGGGCAAACAAACTGAGGAAGCATGTACCATAAATTAAAAGCCCCATTGTCCGCAGAAATCCGTGAACCAGCGAAAAATCCGTGATATGTATTTAGGTATGCTTACATTTAAAATCTGCGATGGAGTGAAGCCACGAAAGTCGAAGCGCGATATAGCGAGGGATCACTGTATATGCATCTCCCACATGTAATTGTGTTCTAAATTTAAATGTTCAATATAAATTTAAAAAATGTATCACCTGTTCTGCCAGTTTTGAGATGCTTCCTTCCAGGAATATGTTTTGACTAGAAGGGGTTGGGTGTCTCAGAGCAATGAGGGTAGTGTTACTCACTCTGAAGGGGAATCCTTTCAGAGATGTGGAGGGAAGAGACAAGACAGTTAGTGACATTAGTATCGCATACCTGATTTGAGCCGATAAGGTGATGCACAGATGCGCATGCCTGACAATCTATACCACAAGTCTTCAGGCGCAATATCAATTCTAGTAAGAACAAAAAGCAGTAGCCCTGGAGGAAGGCACCACATCAATTCAAAATCACTGTATTAGAAATATTGTAGTATACTACTATTCTTTGTAAAATCTTTAAACTGGCTAAATGTATTTTTACTGAACATAATCAGATTCAGAAGTAATTGAAAAATAGACAGCTCGGGATTAGGACTAATTTATATTTAATGACATGGAACTGAATAAGTTTGGGATCCCGTTAACCCTAAGATGAATAAGTAGGTAAGAAAATGCAATGTGGAAGAAGTGGATCTAAGGAAACATTTTCATGTCAGTGTTGTTTTTCATTGGCACCTGTGCAGTAATTGCTTTTCTTTGATATTTTGGGCTTGAGTACTTTCACTAAAAATGGAAGTACTTAAAATTTGTTTGTGTCTTAGTCATTTCCCTTGTATATCGCTCTGAAGGCAGTCTCTGTGTTCTTTCTAATGCTTTTGTCAACAGGGATGTTCCATGAAATAAATGGTCTACAGCATAGGAGTGTCTTCGATTCCTTATAGTAAACAAAATTGCCTGTATTTTTGTCACTAAATTAAGGCTGTTATTATAAATCCTTCAGCTCATTTTCAAGAACAGTTGTTTTTCTAAGACAAGAGCACATAGAGACATTGCATATCCATGAAGCATTACGCACAGTCCATCAAAGGGCACAGTCATGGAAAGACACCACATAATGGCATCATCAGGGAACAGTCAGGCACACACCAATACCAATAAAAGAAAACATTGTGTCAGTGGAGGTGTTTCAGAAGTGACCCATACAGGAATGGTCAAGAAGTCTATTTGCTGGTCAACAACTCCTTAGAATACCTGAGACATGCAATCTGTACAACTTTGGCTATGGTTTGCAGGTGTCAGACACTGTAGTTCCAGCATCACAGAAAGAGTTGCATGAGATTTCCACACACCACTGTGTCTAGAGTTTACAGAGAAGGGTGCAATAACAAACAAATCCTGTTAGCAGTTGTTGTGTCAGTAAAACACCTTGTTAATGAGAAAAAATCAGAAGCGAATAGCCACAGTTGTTCTAGATTAACGAAAATGCACAGATATTCAATAAACTATTTGTTAGGACACAAGTTTGTAGAAAAGCATATATAACACATAATGCATCAGATCATGATGTGGAAAGGCTAGGCAAGCAGAAGTCTGCAGGTAGCATGATGTAGTTTGGACTGCAAAACCTGAAGTTGTGGGTTCAAATCCTGCTGCTGACACTGTGTGGCCATGAGCAAGGTCATTTGACCTGCCTCTGCTTCAACTAAAAAAAACAAAAGAAATGTAACCAATTGTATCATAAATGCTGTAAGTTTCCTTGGATATAGGCATCAGCCAAATATGTAAATATAATTTTTCACTTTAGCCAGTGAGAAGTCAAGCAAAATGACCCCTTTAATTGGCAAACTAAAAAGATTACAATATGCAAGCTTTCGAAGCAACTCAGGCCCCTTCTTCAGGCAAGATGTAATATCCTGAAGAAGGGCCCGAGTTGCCTCGAAAGCTTGAATATTGTAATCTTTTTAGTTAACCAATAAAAAAGGTAATTTTGTTTGACTTCTCACTACATCCATAATGGCTAACATGGTACAACATCCTAGTACTCACTTCAGTCAGGTAAAAACTAGATTATGTGGCTACAGTTGGCACAGGATTCCCAAAATGGAATACCTAAAGATCTGAAAATAATTACCTGGTCAGATAAATTTTGGTTTCTTTAGTAACATGACGATTGTAGAGTATAAATTTGGAGTAAACACCATGAATCTATGAGTCCATTTTGGTTGCTTTCGATAGTGCAGAATGGTATTGATAGTGTAGTGAGTGGTATGGGGAATGTTTCTTGGTACACATTAAGCCTTTTATAATGACATGATTGTGATTTCAGTGTCACGGTGTCCTTCTGCATCCTTTTATGGTCACAGTCAACTCTTTTTCATTGTCATTTAAGCATCATAGTGACTTGACAAATGCTTGCTTTATTGGCATTCACAGTCCCCATATTTCACTCCAACTAAGCACCTTTAAGATGAAGTTACAAGTTAGGTTCACTGCATGAATGCTTAGTTCATAAATCTGGAGAAACTATGTGATACTATTGACTAATGTAAAATAGAACCAAACATAATAAAGGACTGGGTTTCCAGGGGGAACTCCTTATTTTATCTGTGAAGTCTGGCTGTATGAGTGAGTAACCACATTGAATACATTATGTCACTTCAAGAGTATGAGATGGAATGTGGAATTGCTTCTACACAGTTTTTTGACAGCTGCTTCATCCTTTATAAAGGCTGTAACAGTGGTAGAGTTAACATTGGAGTCACAGATCTGCTTCTGAGTTAGCAACTTCTGGACTGTGGAGGGAACAGACAGACACATTTGTATCTACTTGCTCTAGCTACAAATCCACATTTATCTCCTTTAAAAGGACTCTCCTCAATTCAACAGAATGACAACAATCCTGACACTGTGAGTGGCCAAAAATGTTTCCAACACTTTGTTGATTCAGTTCCCTGAAGAATTTGGGATGTTCTGGAGACAGATGAAGAAGTAGGCCATTCCTAGTATTAGATATGGGTACCTAATTAATTGCCCATAGAGTGTATGAAGACATTTGCACACCCCAAAATAAGTATACCCTATTTTAATTCAAGCAAAATAATAGCTTGAAACTGGGAGAGATTATACAGCATAGTTCAACAAAGCATAACATAAGGAGCTGCTCCTGGAACTAATTAAGCAGGCCATTGTCAGGTTGTGATCTATTAAAAAATAAATAAAGTATGGAAATGAAACAGAAGTAGAAATTTCACAGGAATACCACTTAGTCTAATAATTATTTTTGAGGAGGTCAGAGCTATGAAGGTTGTGAAGTAAGATGATGAGTAGCATAGAGATAAATATTTATTAAAGTTCTTTACTGGAGAATTGTATAACTGAGGTGTCTATTAGAAAGAGAATGTAACAGTCTGCAAGGATTAGTATTTGTGATCAGTCTGACATTGCAATGCAGAAGTCATTTTCCTGTTTAGAGTCCTTTGTCTGGGCATTTGATTGACAATCCAGCTGATAATATACATGGCATTGCAAAAACTACAAAGATTTGGATTGGATTTGCATTAAGATGAAGTAAGCTGGGGTGAAATCTAGAATTGTCTTATTAATTATGCAATGGTGTCTTCAGTTCTATTTGCAAGAGAGCACTTGAAAAGGGCAAACCGGCCACAGTTACATGAACACCATTCTAGTGTGGATAATGCAAGTGAAGCAATCCTTCTAAGGCTGGCAAGATGGCCAAAGGCACAATGAAATAAGCAGAAATCCATTGGGTCAGTGCTGGCAAGCACCACACAGTGCTACAATATTTTATTTTTGTATATCTCCACCCTAATAGAGTTTTTTTTACAATTGGATGACTGGTAGGTTAAGTGACTTTTAATAATGAAATGTAATACTGGCATACTGGACATATTAAGAAAGGGAGACTATGAAAGGTAACATCAAAGTGACACATTCTGAGTCGTAACAGTGGGGATGAGTGATGATATCCTACATGTAAAGTAACACAAAATAAAGAATAAAATATAACAGAGCATTTTTGATTGTGGTACGCTTTAAGTGATGTCATGATAACATTTTTTAATTTTATGTTACTTAAGAGCAGCAAGGCTTTCTTAATATTTTACTTTTATTGTAATAAGCCAGGAAGAAATTTAACTTCATAAAAAAAGAGATTGAATTCTGCCAATTTTTGCCAAGATCTCGGTAAGTTCAAAATATTAAATACTGTGTTGTTCAAATACTGTACAGTTAACATTTTCATAATGATTATAATTTATATTCATTTCATATAACGTGCATTATCATGGAATTAAGAAAACAAAATATAACAGATTGGAATGAAACAGTGTGTGAACATATGAACTGTAAGTTTTAACAAGTTACTAATACAGTTAAAAGGCACTATAGAGAGGCAGTAGCTAGAGTTGCTGCCTTAAGGATTCATGGAACATCATGGACATGCTCTGCTCATGTATGCATTGGTTATCCTCCTACATTCCCAAACACATGCATGTTACATTAATTGGTCATAGTGTGGGTGTGTGCATGAGTGGGCCCTGCATGCCTTGTCCTGCAATGGCACTGGACAAAGTACCAGTCTGATGAATGTCTTGTACCCAATGCTGCTGCGATAGTCTCATGTCCTCCATGATCCTGAAATGGACTCAGTACGTTTGAGATTCTTATCTTACAATATGTTATGTAAAACAGGTTACAGAAACAATTTCATGGTGTCAGGGTCCTAAAAGGAAAACTACATTTAATTAACTATTGTAAGGAAGACATTGTAGGGAGAAAAAAAAAATTAATGAGTTGGGCACCACTGATGTGCCTTTCTTGATGGTCACTCTTAAGTTAGCACCATATCAGGGAGGTGGAAATATTTTTAACTCCAGAACAGGAGCCAGGAATCAAGACAGCTCTGCCCATGGGGTTCATTGTTCTTTGCTTGAGGTTTTTTCTTGCTAAGGAATCAGAGAAACAGAAGTCGAATAGTGACATTTCATCCAAACCCTCTTGTGGTGTACCCTTTAAACAGGGCCCCATAAGAAGTGCACAGGACTCACACATATTTTATTTATAACGCTTAGTTAAATATGTATGCCTCTGCCTCACCCTAACCCTTAACAAACCTCTGTTCTAAAGAAATATATCACTCAATTCATAGGTATGTATCTGAGAACTTCTGTATTCTTACTGGTCAATTTCAAAGGCCAACAGTATTAACTCCTCATAATAATTATTTGCAGCATGGTGGTGCAGTGGTTAGCACCATTACCTCACATGGTTACTGGTTTTGTAGCGTTTTCACCAGTATGGTTTAGTAATGAATATTTCTATTTTGCTTGAATATATAATTTTCTGTCTACTTTCACTTTTACTTCACTACATTTTCAAATGCAAATAGTTACTTTTACTCTTATATTTTTTGCTAGACACATTTGTTATTGTAATATTAAACCAGAAAACAAATGGGATACATAAATGCACACAATGCTTTACTCAGTCAGTTATTTAAAATGCAGGCCCAATTAAGGAACAGCTGCTTTACAAAAATGCACATGTATAAAGAATCAGGGATGATTTTCAGACACTGATCGTACGGCAGCCTGTCAAACAGGGTGGGGCTGATCTGCAGGCTGTAGTGATGTCTACTTGTGTGTTCACATGCTGTTGTCCACTCACATTAGACACCAGAAATATTCCAATGCATTTAATTAATCCCTCTGTTGTACTGTAACAACAGGCTACAGCTACAGGAGATGAATTAACTGATATACTGTACATTGTTTAGAATATATATCATTAAGTTAAAAACTGTAGATAGTACCTCTGGGTTTTATTTCCAACTTGGTCACTTCCTATGTGGAATGCACATTATGCCCACTTTCACATATTTTTCTCAGATTACTCAGGTTTCCACCCATGTCCCAAACATGTACATGCTAGATCAATTAATGATTGTAAACTGGTATGGTGGAGTAGGCGTGTGGGCATATGCTTGAGTGTGCCTGCACTGGCTTGCCATTCCACACTGTATTGGTTGCTTTCTTGTATCAAATGCTGCTTCAGTACAGCTTTGGCTCACAATGACTAGGAAAGGTTTTCAAAAATTGATGGCTGATGTAACAAACTAAGTAGCAAAACAAGGCAAAATGGTAATAGACAGACCATGGAAGTGTTAAGTGCTGGAATGACAGTGTGAGAGTCCAGCAGAACGCAACAGTAGACTAAATGTGGATATTACAATAAAGTGTAATTTTAAAACCATGTTGGTTATCTTTAGATTTTAGTAAGTTTAATGACAAATTGACTTTGTGTGGCCTACTACCAATACATATTTTCCACATAAAAACTGTACAGTATATGGTGAAGTCACTCACCAGTGTTCTACAGCATAACAAACTCCAGGGGTCACACTCATTCTTCTCATTCCATGTACCATCCTTTTAACTCACATGTTCTTTGTCCTCTCTCTTGACCTTGTCACCTCCAACTCCATCAAAGCTCATTACCTGGCCCACTTGTTCTCTATCCTTTACCCTTACTTCCACAGTCTGCTTCCCTTCACCACAAGACTTATTGTTGCCGCTCAAAGTCTTCCTTTCTTCTCTAGGTTTGGCTATCAATGC
Organism: Polypterus senegalus; assembly: GCF_016835505.1. Taxonomy (NCBI): domain Eukaryota; kingdom Metazoa; phylum Chordata; class Cladistia; order Polypteriformes; family Polypteridae; genus Polypterus; species Polypterus senegalus. The sequence continues at coordinate 66,898,427 of NC_053155.1, forward strand.
TTCATGACCTGCTTTTCCCAGCACTCTTTAATAAAAAATGAAATCAAATTCTTACAAACACTTCCATATTCAATGGAATAATTCAACATTAACAAGGAAAAGCTGTATGGGGCAAGTAGAATCCATCAGTGCTGGCTGACTGCTGTTGGACACTGTGGTATAGCGGGATTGTGGATTAGAAAGAATGGCAAGTTTAATAAACATTGGTTGGTTCAGTTTCCATGTGCGCACTCTCACAGCTGTGGGGAGTTGGTGGAGTAACTGGGGCGAGATGCACCTGTATGTGAAGGTGCTGCCTTTCTCAATTGCTTCATCGGCTTCCTGTGGTGTGCAACTGAGATTCTATGCTCACAGAGTCTGATAAGAACAAGTCAGCATGAGAGAAAAAAGACAAAATTAAAGATAAGAAAAAGAGCATGAAGGTTAAAGAACGGAAAAATAGAGGCAGGAGCGTAAAGGATACTGAGCAGGTGTAATGAGAGGAAGCAGGCGGATGGGTGTGGAGTCCCAGGAAAGACCCTTTGGCCAGCGCTCAATAGTGGGCTAAGGAGTCGCTCCTGTTGAACGTTCTATCAACAGGAGCGACCACTAGGCTCAGGAGAGTCCTCTTACTGTGAAGGAGCCTGTGAAGGCAGCAGTAGGTGCGGGTGCAGGGATCAGTGACTCCCCGCAGGCGCCATAGAGTTAGTATTGGCCAGGCGAAGAAGGGTGTCTGCGCCTGCTGGAGGACTTTTCCAGACAAAATGAAGAGGAATCTGATTTTTAAAGGGGAAAAAAGACAGTTTCCTGCCTGAATTATAACCTCATTTTAATGGATTATTTATGGATTGGAACACTTCATTTTATGGATTATTTACTGATTACTAGCTGAAATACCCAGCGTTGCCTGGGAGGAAAATTAATTGTTTGAGAAAAATATCATTAAAAAAACAACTTTAAAAAGAAAAATAAATTAACAAACAATGAAGACTCACTAATGTGCTTGTCTTGCAGTCTTGTATGTATGTTATCATACAGCTGACTCTCAGAACTGGCCAACTCAAAAGCAACAGGGGCTCAAACATAAAGAATGCTGGCAGTCACCTCCCGTTCGCCCTCTGGTGGTCATTCCGAGTGTCAACTGGATGATAACATGCATACAACACCACAAGATCACCCCCCACCCTCCCCAGAAGGGTAATATTTTTAGTCGACCAATGAGAAACATGTGTACCAAAGTTTCATGAAAATCGCTTCAGCCATTTGAAAGTGATGCTGGAACATACATACATACACACACACACACATACATTGACTTATATATGCACTGCACTTTTTTAGACATTGCTTAATTTAATAAAAGCAGAGTACTTTGCACCTTCCCCTTGCTTCAGGTGTGTTTTGCCCTCATCTGCTTAGCTCATCCCAGTCATGACTATCGATGTTTTCGGGTTCAGGATGCTCCCAAAAATGAAGAGAGAGCAAGGAGCTGACCCGCACTGTCACAAACACAAATGAAAATCAGCTGTAAAACTTTTTTAGCTCAGTTGATCTAATGCAATGTGTCAGCATCATTAAGAGATTTAAAACGCTATACAGTAATCCCTCCTCGATCTCGGGGGTTGCGTTCCAGAACCCCCCGCGATAGATGAAAATCCGCGAAGTAGAAACCATATGTTTGTGTAGTTATTTTTTATATATTTCAAGCCCTTATAAACTCTCCCACACTGTTAACATTATTAGAGCCCTCTAGACATGAAATAACACCCTTTAGTCAAAAGTTTAAACTGTGCAAGACAGAGATGACAGTTCTTTCTCACAATTAAAAGAATGCAAATAGATCTTCTTCTCTTCAGGAGCAGAGAATTTCAGAGAGAGAGAGAGAGAGAGAGAGCGCTCGCAAAGAAAAGCAAACAATCAAAAAATCAATATGTGTGCTTTAAATTTGCCGCGGCATTTTTTTAGAAGAGCATCAGCATCTTCTAAGCAAACAGGCTCTGTGCAAACAGCCCCTCTGCTCACATCTCCTCCGTCAGAAACCGTCAGAAACCATCAAAAAATCAATAAGTGTGCTTTTGGAAGCACCGCGATAAAGCGGCATTTCTTAGAGGTGCGTCCGTATCCACTAGGCAAACAGCTTCTGTGCAAACAGCACCTCTGCTCACAGCACCTCCGTCGGGCGCAGAGAATGTCAGAGAGGGTGAGATAGAGGCAGAGACAAGCAAACAATCAAGCTCCGCGCGGGATGCATATCTAATAGCATTGAGGAGTTTTAGTTAATATGTAATACATGCTCTAATTGGATAGCTTCTAAGCCATCCGCCAATAGCGTCCCTTGTATGAAATCAACAGGGCAAACAAACTGAGGAAGCATGTAGCATAAATTAAAAGACCCATTGTCTGCAGAAATCCGCGAACCAGCGAAAAATCCGTGATATATATTTAGATGTGCTTACATTTAAAATCCGCGATAGAGTGAAGCCGCGAAAGTCGAAGCGCAATATAGCGAGGGATTACTGTATTCATTGAAAGTTATTTTTAAGTTTCTGAAAATTCCTATGTGATCCAGTCTATCTAAAATTATATTTATGTTCAGCTTGACACCATCTATCAAAATAACTGAAAAACTGTCAGAGAACAAAATGTTTGAAAAAATGTGTCCCATAAATGTTAGGCGGGAGTTATTCTTCACGCGACGCGACGCATGCTGCAGCGGACGCTCCAGCTACGCAAGCGTTGTCGTGTTCATACTTGTGCGTGTACTTTACGTAAATCTGGAGGAATCCACCAGGTGCCAGTGCGAGATATTATCACAGTGAGAATATGTTTGGCTTCTCTGTGTTGTGAATTGCATAGAACACCTATTAAATTCTGATGACACCTTACCGCAATACCTCTGAAAAGGATGTTTGATTAAATCCATCAATCCAGGGATGTGTCCATTCCAGCAGGCATTGGGCACGAGTGAGAAACAGTCCGTTGACGAGGCCTCAGCTCATCGCAAGGTGAATACAAGCACACACATACACTAGCGTCATTTTAGCGGCACAAAATCCCCAAATCTGCATATCTTTGGAAGTAAACAGGAGCACAGTGTGGAATACAAGCAGGAAATACCAGCAACATAACTCCCTGCGAGACAGCAGTGCTGCGCTCCACCACCGTGACACCCCCATGTGTGTAATTATTCCCCCATATGTGTAATTATTAACAGTATTCATTATTTAAACAAAATTATATGTAAAATGTAACATACACACTTTAATGCATTTCATCATCAAAGTGATATCAAGTATAAATCTAAAGATTCTAAATGTGCAGAGAGTTGGAATATCATACATTTAATTTGTTCTGTGTGGTGATCTATTGCTGCTTTCCGCTGCTGTCAGGTCCAAGAAGCTCGTAGCGATTAAAAACTGGGATGACGTTTACGACGGTCTGCTTTAATGATAACGTAAACTACGAGGTTAAAGTGGACATTTCAAGATTAAAGCCAAAATTTCCACTTTAATCACAAAATACACGTTTTCTCCGTGTCCTTTATTTTTTTCTCAGTGGCTCAAATATAACGCTATACATTATGTTGCTGTTGTTAAGTTGCAAAAATAAAAAAATAAAAAAGACGACGCAAAAGATAGTATGTGTGACTTTTAAAATGTATCGTGTCATTACGTTCAGGAACTATCTACATGTGACAGAAAGCCTCTATGCAGATCCTACAGGATGAATTTGCGCACTTTGATGTTTGATGAATGGTTCGATGTGTTGAAGCAAAATGCCAACATACAGATGCATTCGTGGTGCTTTTATATTCAAGCGTTGCATATTCCCGATCGTAATGACATGATACATTTTAAAAGTCTCACATACCATCTTTTATGCCATCTATTTTTTTTAATTTTTTGCAACTTCACATCGGCATTATAATGTATAGCACTGTATTTGAGCCACTGAGAAAAAAATAAAAGACACAGTGAAAACGTGTACTGTATTTTGTGATTAAAGTGGAAATTTCGGCTTTAATCTCAAAACGTCCACTTTAACCTCGTAAGTTTACTTTATTATTAAAGAAGACCATCGTAAACGTCATCCCAGTTTTTAATCGCTACGAGCTTCTTGGACCTGACAGCAGGTAAAGTAAAAAAATAAAAAATAAACAGCACAAAAGATGGTATGTGAGACTTTTAAAATGTATCGTGTCATTACGATCGGGAATATACGATGCTTGAATATAAAAGCACCACGAATGCATCTGTATGTTGGCATTTTGCTTCACCACTTTGAACCATTCATCAAACAGCAAAGCGCGCACATTGATCCCCGAAGGATCTCCATAGAGGCTTGCTGTCACATGTAGATAGTAAATGTTCCGACTTTTAGCACACTGCGCCCCCCGACTTTTTGCTGGTATTGCAACTCGTGCACGTGTCGCGTTAATTTCTGAGGACCTGCTCAGAGGAAGCGTGAAATGAACGCTGGGAGCGCGTGGCAGCCATGATGTGGGCGCGTACACGTTCTGAGTGTGAAGTATAAATCGGCCCTTATAGTTACATGTATTCTCTTACTTTTCTATCTTTCCTTCTATAACCAGAAATATTCCAGCAAGTTGTTGGTAATGAAAGATTCTGGGCCAGGCCAGCAGTGCTAATCTTGCTTTATAGTTTCTCTCTGTGTTTACATTTCAAAAGGGCATTGTTTCAAATCTCATATACTGTAGGTGTTTTATATGCTCAGTAAATGATAAAAGGCTTAAACAGAGGTTTTCATATACAAATTGAATCTATGTTTATATACAGTATATAAAAATACACATGTACTGTATATAGCAATATTCAGTGTCACACTTCTTTGGGATTTTTCTTAGCTGTAAGTTTTCAAAGAATGTTTACTGTAATTTAGGGATGTCAAAAATTAGTCCTAATCTGTTCTCCCTGAAGCAAAATCTTCTTTCAAAATAATTTAAGGCGATCATTCTGAAAGCCATTTGGAAAACGAAAATTCTAAGCATCCGACATTGTGTATTTCCTCAAAGTGTTGTTTAAAATAATCATAAATGATTAACTAATATACAGTATGTGATCAGCTGGACAATTGCAGTTGAGATACCCATTTAAAATGCCAAGTTAAATTGATCTCAGTTGGGAATAAATGAATAGGAATTCCCCAAGCCAACAGAGGGTAGGAGCAATATTTGTCTGCAGTACTAAAACTTCCTGTAAAAGTTTTTATGAAGCTTAGATTTTGCAGGTGGTTCTGTGGGATGAAGTGTAAACTAGAAGTTTTTTCTTGGAAGCTGGACTGGCAGTGGAAGAAACTCTTAAATGATGCCTTATAAATGCTTCCATCTCCTCAGTCACATGAGCTTGGAGTTTGGAGAAGAGGAAAGACAAGGAGTCACATCATGAGTAGGAAAAAGATACAAGTAAGTTGTGGAAATAGGAGAACGAAGGTAGGAAGAACTATCATGATTCAGTAAGCTGTTATGAGGTAAGGAAGACAATAGGAGCATAGCTTATTTTGTAATCTGTTTTGTATTTTGTTTATTATTTCCTTTTATCTTCTTTCGTATTGTATAGTTTTAGTTGTTCAATAAATTTTCCTTCTTAACACTGTTTTGGACTATATTGGTGTCTTCCTGGGTATGGTCCACTCCAGAGTGCCCATGATTTGTCATAATCTTTAATTTGTTATATAGGATGTATAATATGATGCATCCTCAAGTTGCTTATTCGCTCCCATTAAATAAAAATTAAAAGTACTTACAGAAGAATATTAAGCTAGGAATACCTCTTTCTTGCTCCTTTCATAAATAAATCAACATTGATGCATAATTACAATATTTTTCTATGTTTTTGTCAGCACACCAATCCTATTAAGGTTGACGTCTCTTGAGAAAGCCTATCATTTCTCTTCCACAACTAGGGAGTATGTATTATTGCCTACTTTTATATATTTATTCAAACATGTAACATTAGACATAAAAGGAAACTGAAACTGCCAGAATGAAGTTATTAAGGATCAAGGCACTTTTTTAAAAGAGTATTTGCTAAAAAAGTAACCAAAGAGAAGAAACCTGAGGCATTAAATGCATGAGTTATATATATATATAATTTGTTTAGATTCACTGTTCTAGTTAACATTAAGTAGGCCAACTAAACAACAAGAATTTAAAAGCAAAAAAACCCCATTATTTTACAGTTAACAGAATTTTGAGCTATTTACCATCAACAATTTTAAATGTGTTATATATCCCTTAGCAAACCAATTTCAATGTCATTGAAGTTGTAGCCTTACTCTGCAGCATCAGACACAAGGCAGGAAACAAACCTGGATGGAGTGCCGTTACATTACAAACACCCTTTATGCACATACTCTACCTACTGTACAACATGCCAGGTTAGAGCTGCCAATTAGCCTTAAGCACACATCTTTGTGATGTGGAAGAAAAACAGGAAAACATACATATTCCACACAGACAATGGCTGAGATTTGAATCACTGTGTTATTCTTCCTTTCTCAAACATATGTCATTTTCAATTAATTTTATTAATGCAAAATAAAAAGTTCACTTGTTGTTTAAACATTATGGCAAATATAAGTTGGACATCATTTGACTTCAAAAACAGAATTTTTGGGATACTAAAAGTATATTTTTAAAGGTTTTTCTCCCCACTGAATTTTCATGGACCATATGATTTTTTTTTCCATTGGTTTCACCAAAGGGGCATAAGAAATGTAAATAATACCAATACACTAAGGTGGTATCTGTTGCTATGATCATCTGAGAAAGAAATTTGAAAAGGCCCACCACATGTTGCAGTACTTTTGTACAGAAAAAAAAAAATGTAAATAATCCTATTTATTTCTGCATGGCAATTTGCTGTACAATGAATACGTAAATAGGAGCAAACAATAATACATTTCTCTGCACTGCACTTTCATGTGATTTTTACCCATCAGTGTTACAAAACCCCAATTTATCTAAATTGCTCAATAAATACTGGTGGTACTACTACATATTGGGTAATTATTGCATGATATAATTAAACTTCTTCTATCCCAGTGTACTTAGTTCAAAGACAGCCTCAAAGCCTATTTTACAAAACAACATTATTAACTTTACTATTTTGGAGACACTAGTCACCGAATTTTACTTATAGCTCTGCATCAGGAGGCACTTCATTTTGAGACCAACCACCTCACTAATGAAGTGGACCAAAACCAGTGACTGAAAAAACAAATTTTGAAAGCTGCTCCTAAAGAAAGCCTCCTGTCCTTTCAGTCCAAACGAGATGTTTCTTCAGCCAGTTATGGTCACACATCTTTATATATAATATGCTACCGTGGTTGCTCGTTTCTCTGTCCAGGATTTTAAATCACCTGTAGCTTGCAAACCGCTTGACCTATTGACCTGAAATTTGGTACACATATACTATGTGACGTCTACTATCCGCTTTCGGGGTGATGATTGACCTCCAAGATTATTCCCCTTTTTATTTTTATTTTATTTTATTGTAGAATCAACCAGCAGGGCAGCTGTGCAGCGCATGCATATGATCGGCGTTCTCATTCCCTACCACCTTTGCTGTCACTTCCCCTACTTCTTCATATCATAAATCATTCTTGAGGCAGACTGAAGACTTAAGTGCCAGTTTAAGTGAAAAATTAAAGAAAATGTACTAAGCAATTGCAACACAAACACTGACTTAATCAGTTTTAAAAAGAAAAGATCCTGAGGAAAGAAGAGAAAAAGCAGGCCGCTAGGGTGGAAAAAAGAAGAGCTGCTCGGGAGGCAGCAAGCGCTTCAACCTCTGAGCAAATGAATACTAAACATACAGAGAAAGAGGATGAAAACTATGAATGCTCAAGTCAAGTGTATTCACTGCACGGTATTGTGCAGTGTGCCGTTACTGGTATTGTATATTCTTCATAGATGCTAATCTCATCATGTGAACAATCCACATATATAGTGAGTGTGACTTGGGAATGCCTAGACTTTAGGCTGTTGTGATTACATCTCACTCTTGGAAAAACTTCTCCCATGTCTTGAGGAAGGTTGAAGATAGTGAATCTGAACAGACCCTGGTCAAACCCTCATTAATGGTGATTATTTACAGGAACAGTGACAAAAGGAGGTTGTTGTTCACTATTATGACAGCAAACTTAAGACCCATTTAGCAATGACATTGCATTGCATTGAAGGAGGACATCTTTGCAATTCTAGCAGTAACATCTCTGAACTGGACTATTGAGTTGCTGTTTTGGTTAAATATTAGAAAAAGTTTGTGACAGTAATTGAAGCAAACCAAGTTAGGGAGTAGTTTGGTGAAGCCATAAAAATTAATTCCAGCAAACAGGTTGTTACACTACTATTGATGAATATGAAGTACAGCAGTAAGGTTACCACATTACTTCAGTGTTACTTAAAACAACAGGATAGTATATCTGGAGTATCAGCTTAAAGTAGTAATATCCAACTCTGTTTACATATATTATGAGCAAGTTGAGAATGTTTAAGTTTGGGTTTTTTATAGACTTCAATAAGGCTTAGATCAGATTTTTTTTTTACATCTGAGAAGCTCTAGGCAAAGTAACCTAAATTTTAAACCATAGTCAAGCTGACGATGGCCTCTGAGTATTTAATTGACATAAGCAATACGCTTTTCTGTCCTGCTAGTGTCTCTACAAACATAGCAATACGAGCACATGGAATAGATGGCATTATCTGTCAACTGATACTGAAGTGTGGTAGAAGACCTAATCTCAAACAAGGTCCAAGAATATTAGAACCTGACAGAAGCAAAGGCATTGAGAAAACAGACTATGAAGGTAGCCTATTTATATTTGGACCTGGACATGCCATCATTACTGTATCAAAACAACCTACATGCCATAAAAACATAACAAGGAATACAGCCCAAGGTAGTCCAAAAAATGTGTTTACAATTTGGAAAAATACGTTCTTTTTTTAGAGAAATGCAAATGAAGTAGCTTTAGATTTGCTTGTCTAAAAAATATGATAATGCTCATGGCCCTTTCTAAACAGGTGGCAACAGAAAAAAAATGCATCTGGAGCTCCTGTCATGGGCGTGATTCTCAGTTAGAGCAATAAAATTCCTGTTAACCAAGAATTCTTAATCATACTACTGGGGTCAAATAGCAAAAAGCAGACTGTTAGTCGCTTTATATAAACAATTCAAGTATATTTAGGATGAACCCGTATATAGACATAGCAAATGGCTGATAAAATGTGGCTAATATGCCTGGAAATTGTCTAGACTGATGGAGCAACTCCATTAAGAGTTTAAAAAAGCTTCTTGTGTCTCTCACTGTCGTGAGGTGGTTTCATTATTAAAATTTATAGACTTCCAGTTATATTTTTTAGTATGTTATTGTTTGGGCGTCTGTTTAATATTTTGAAATTTCATTCAATAACATGCATACATTTGTTTTCACGCCATTTTATAACTTCAACGTTATGATGCTAAGCTGGTTGTTACTGGCGTGGTCATACTGGTGAAATTACAAAGAGGGGTTAAAAGGGTAATTTTTTTGTCATTTTACTGTTTTCTAAACTTCTGATATTCCTCAAGACTATTTACTGTTTTCTCCTTATTGTTAACGACTTTTCCTTTTTGACTTCAATTTTTTGCTTGGTGAGTTTTTGGTTCCTCTGAAAGTACAGTTTGATTTCCTTGTTATGATGACAGCATGCATTTTGATTACATCACATCTCATTGTCCTCTGCCTAAAAACTGTGTTTTTCTTCAGAGACAGAACACATTCACCTTTTAGTTGGTGTGCATCACTTACTGATATTACTGGATGGTTTTAACTGTGAGATTGTACTTTGATTTTAATGGATTGAACAATTCTGGCTTTTTACTGGTTATGAGACTTCCATGTTAAAGAGGTGCACTAAGCTGACATCAGACATGATGGTCAGACATGATGGTAAAGTAGAAATAGTTTGAAAACATGAAAGATCACTATCACTAGCTGTGTATCTCATTTGTTTTCTTGACTATAAATGTTCATAAAAGTTATTTTAACCCCTAATGTTCTCTTTATATTAGTGGACAATGTAATACTAGAGATGTCAAAATTATTACCCTTGCAACATTCATTCATCACTCATTCTCATCACAGACCACAAGTGCAGAGGCCGGCAACATCAGTGTCAGTATCTCAACGATAATCTAGACTGGCCACCTCAGGGTCAATAAGGACCAGAGGTTGTTCCACTCATGAGCTGCACTCCTGTCGGGACACCTAAATTGCTATCCCTAAATGGGGTACATTTAAAACCATCTTAGCAAAGGTTAAGAGTCGCTTTAAAAGATGCACTCATGAATTCATGGATGTGGTGCTCCATTTCCAGAACTGCTGCCTTTGAAAGTGCTGTACAAATTAAACACATTAGCAATATGGCCAAGGCCGGCTACCTCAGCTTCAATACCTTAGCAAGGATGAGTGGCTGACTATGTCATCATTACCCATAAAAGGGCTGTGCAATTCTGAAATAACTAGCACAGCTCACGGATTCACAAATGTGCAACACATGCTCCAAGGACTCCAGGAGGCTCTCCTGTCAGATTGTATTCCTGATCACTACATTTGAAAGAGTTAAACAAATAATGAATAACTTGAACATGCACAGCTCTCCATTACATTCTTTACTAGAGCAGATGATATCAATAAACAAGGCAAGTTTCAGTGAGATATTATTCAGATTTTAATTTAATCATTACTTATGTTTATTTGCAGAGAAACCAGATATTAAACACCAGAAGCCAATAACAGAAGAAATCATACAAACTGAATGATTCAAATCGATGTCCATAAAAGCAACCTTCTCTTCAGTATAGCTAGGAGAGAGAGAGAGATGCCTGTGTAATTTAAAGAGTCTATTCAACTTAATCCTTTCCTTAAAAGTATGCACCCTCATGGTGCAGCCTTGGTAAGCTTTTTTTTTCAATTGTGCACATTTTAGGTGGTGCTGCACTTTTGTCCTCAGGTAGCATAATGGTTCAGTGTAGCTTCAGAATTGCCTACACACCCCCTCTCTCTCATACCAATGCTGCATTCTTGTTTGTTATTTTAACATCTTTGTGTTGTCCCTCCATTTTAAAAGCTCTATAATGTCTCAATAACAGCAATACAGATGTTTGCTTTTATACCATGATAGCTATTTTTAGTATGTTATATCAGTCAAAAGTAGATGACTGAGAATTTACCCTTGGTCTTTCTCCCTATCAAAGTAAAGTCATTTTGAACTATTTATGAGATACAAGTTAAAAAACAAAGTTTCTAACATCCCCTATTTCACATTTTCTTATAAGCATACAGTATATACACTACTTAGTTTATCTGAGCATAAACATTGTAACAGATTATAACATTTCTTCTTAAAGGATAACTTTGGGATTTATTAAATCTCTTCACAATCATGGTATATATTAATTTGCCACATAAAATTGCACTCTAAAGTGAAGTCTTTTATATAAATTTTTAAAAATATGTCTGTTCTTCCTTCCAGCAATAGAGATTAAGGGTACACGAGCCAACAGGTAAATGAAGAAGCCTTAAAACTTACAAAATATGTCCAATCTGAAGTGGCAAATCAATTTCAAATTACACGCCTTTCAGGCTTATGAGGCATCTTTGTGATAACAAAAGGAAACTACTAATAATTATTTTATCACAAATTCTTGAAACTAATTTTCTTGACGTAAGTATACGTTTCCTGATTTCTTGTCTATTAATAACCTCTGTCATGGGTGGAGTTATGACAACCCAAAAGCCCCCAGCATGAAGATCTGTTCTGCTTATAACCCTACTTTTGTTTCTGCAATTCTGAGTCCATGAGTGAATAATATGCTCATCTTGACATTACACTTCTTGTTCTTTCGGCTGCTCCCATTAGGGGTTGCCAGAGCGGATCATCGAAAAAAATGTTGTCCGCATATTGATTTGGCAAAATTTTACACCGGATGCCCTTCCTGACGTAACCCTCCCCATTTAACTGGGCTTGGGACCGTCACAAAGAAACACACTGGTTTGTGCATCCCCTGAGGCTTGGTTATCTTGACATTACAGTCATTTCGAAAAAAGTGCATCCATCTTGTTTTAAGAACTGCTTTTATTTCTTTTAATAGTCAAAAGTTTAAAACCAAAATGTGGAAAAAGTGTAGTAATCTTGAAATTAAGTCAATAAATAAATAATCCATAAAAATGGTGTCATTAGTTGAGGTTAAAATTAAATAAATAATCCATAAATAAATCCATAAAAACAAGTGTGAAAACAGACAAGAAAATAGCATAAAGTTTGGGGATTCCACCCGGTATACTTGGTAAACAAGAAAAAACAGATCAGATAATAGATCTTCTATAATAGCACATACTTCAGGTCACAACAGAACTAAAGATGGTTACAAAATGCTGGTAAATATATAAAACTGACAGGAAGAGGCTGGATTAAGGAGGTGATGATGGTGGCAGGGCAGAATCCCGATGACCAGAAAAGGAAATAATGTCATTGAAATGTGGGTTCTGGCTAACTGGAAGAAAAAGTGTTGTCATTGGAAGAGGTGGGTTTTTAATGACTGCTAGAGGAAGTGTTGTTTGACTCCTGTGGACTAGAAGAGTGGTTAACATGTGAAATCTTTTGCTTGTCTGCAGTCGGAAAAAAGAAAGAGTTAGAGGGCGGCGCCAACCCCTGCTCCGGCAGAGAAATACATTTATTTGAGCCTATAAACTGTCTCCCATGAGCAAGTGTGTGACACAAGGTAAAAAACATGCAGAATCATTTTTTCTGTAAAACCAAAGCTTTGTTCTTTGCACATGACATCAACATATTATTTAACTTTTCGTTCTGCATTTATCTACCCAGAATTCAAAATTCTGTTCAAATACATTATCATTCCAGTCAGTTTGTTTAGCTGATGATTCCAAAGAAGAACAGATCTAACAGACCCCTTTTCTAAAGTGGTCTCAAACTTGGCCCATGATGTTTTCTAAAACATTTACTTCTAAACCCTTGTACGTCAAACAAATACTTGTTTTCATTCACAGTTCAGTCTCTGTATTTTCCTCCCTATCCCTCTGCTGTAAACATGCCTGCCTGCCAGGTCCTTTTTGCTAAACTCTCGTTTAAAACAATCAAGTAAATATAATGCTAGGTTTTCCCTTATGATCTCTATAGTATAGTTTTTATCTTTGTCACACAATTTATTCCCTTAAAAGTTACATCTAAATAATCCTAAAATAAAAACACAACTTAAATTTTACAAGTCTTGTAAAATAAACTGAAAAATCTTAAATCTTTATCCAAGACAGACTTTTGCAACTGTCATAAACAAGCACTTATTAGGACACATAAAGACACCAAAGTCATTAGCTTGTGGTGAATAATCAGTTATATGATATTTCTCAGTAACTAATTTTAATTTTATAATGTCATCTAATGCATATTGAAAATGATTGCGAAAGTACCTTGCTAAATATGTGCATTTCTTTCCTATTGGAGGATAAAGCAAAGAGTGTATATGCCCGCTTCACTCTATAGGCAATATTTGAAGCCTCTCATAGCTTCCTGCTTCAGTACAATGTCTTTGTAAAATGCAAGTAAAATACAAATCTGCACGTATATCACAGACAAAAAAAAAAGTTAATGGTATTTGGTCAAAATTGACATACCTACAGCAAGTCTTATAGACTTTTCCTAAGGAGAGTCTACTGAGCTATCTCACCACCAACAATTATGCTCTGATCATGTTTCAATTGTTTATTTTACTTAAGAAAAAAATGAGTTTTTAAACTATTGACTTGGTTGCTGAATCTTACAGTGTCTCTTCGCTTATCAAATTTTTATCAGAAGATTCAAGTATTAGAAACATTGGCAGGATGCTTACATTAGAAGATCAATGGGAAAAGGTGTTGCAGGAACTTAAAAATTACAATTTTAAAATCAGTGCTTCATTTTAGATATTCATTCATCCATTATCCAACCTACAATATCCTAACCACAGGGTCACGGGGGTCTGATGGAGCCAATCCCAGCGAACACAGGGCGCAAGGCAGGAAACTAACCCCGTGCAGGGCGCCAGTCCACTGCAGGGCATGCACACACAGACACCAGGCACACACTAGGGACAATTTAGAATCGCCAATGCACCTGCATGTCTTTGGACAGTGGGAGGAAACCCACACAGACACGGGGAAAACATGCAAACTCCACACAGGGAGGACCCAGGAAGCGAACCCGGGTCTCCTAACTGCGAGGTAGCAGCGCTACCCGCTGTGCCACCATCTCATTTTAGATATTCTATTATCAAATTAGTTAATGTTACTTATATGCTTTAAGCTGCAAAGCCCGATTTACAGTTTTATAATGTCAAAAAACTGGGACATAATCCTTAAGTATATTTATATATATATATATATTTTTTTTTTAAAGAAACAGATCTGGTCTTTGTATCTTTGCCTTAATACTGATTGCAAACAATGCTTGAAAAACTACAATTATTAAACATTATAAATCCCTACTATTTTAGCCTTGTAAAAATAACAGACTAATCATAGAGAAAGACTATATTTATTCCCACATCCAAGATTGTGCAGTCTATATAATTTAGAAAATGATCTGAGACGCAACTCACTCAAATTAAGACTGTAATCAACTACACATTGTCTCTGAGGACCAACATTTGTCCGGCTGAGGGCCTCATTCATCAATCGTCCTGCGTCAAGCATGCCGAAGCAAATCTGTGGAGAGAAAACAAATAAAAGGATTAAAGTCTGATAAGAACACTACTAATAATTAATTTATGTGACACTAGTTGTTTACTGTTTAAGAAAATCCAATTAATGGAATCTTGTGCAAAATATACAGTATATTAGATAAATAATACTAATAGGAATTAATTCTTAGTATGCATGAACTATTATAACACAAACATTTCTAGCAGAACAATCAATATGGAGTATAGACATCAATTCCATTCATTAATTTTCGATATTCACTTTGTCCAGGTCATGGTCATAAGGTAAACAGCAGTAGACTCAAACTATTAATCAGAAATGACAGGAACTCTTATCCTTTGCATTGTGCTGGCACGCTCTAAATAAGAGTAAACATTTAAACTGAATTCATATTTTCAGTCTGTGGTACTTTAGCCATGTGAACATTAGTTTCACTTTGTTATTCATTCAGTCCTGCCGAAACTGGATCTTCATCTTTTATTTTGCACTCGTCAATCTCTGAGAGGTGGACTGTCCTTTTATTAATATCGTTGAGCTTCTGACTGGCAACTCTACTGAAGAAGCAATACTACTAAAAAGAATGACAGCTGAAGGATAAGGAGATATAATAGATAAGAAGAACATCTAATCATTTAAATTAACTCTTCATCCTTATTGTTTGCTATAAAACATGGCCACTATTTTGTGCACTGGTTGTGTTAATGCTACATGCAACCAGCCATGATGGCTGTTAAGTGTGTCCAAACTGCAGTCTAGACTGAAGTTATAAAAGCTAAAAATTCAAGTAAGCAAAAACAGAACCAAAAACTAGCAAAGTAATTTGTCAAAACATAATCACAAACATAGGGAGTCTAAAATGATAGGTATTCTGTCATTAGAACAAGGCACTGAAACAAAGAACATTTGAGACTTAATAACTGGCAAAGAATGAAGTTCAGGAGCATTTTGAAATACACCACG
The DNA here is from genome assembly GCF_016835505.1 of Polypterus senegalus. Taxonomy (NCBI): domain Eukaryota; kingdom Metazoa; phylum Chordata; class Cladistia; order Polypteriformes; family Polypteridae; genus Polypterus; species Polypterus senegalus. The sequence continues at coordinate 66,914,129 of NC_053155.1, forward strand.
AGAATGGAAAATTAGCTTCTGGTGTTTGCCAAATAGATGCAGTTGCCATGTGCATAGTAGGCCTAGCTGGAGAGATGGTAATAAGTGCATTTCGAGAAGTGGCATGAGAAACAAAGCACAAGCAAGCTAGAAACAGAACTTAAGCTTAAGGACTTCAGCCAGATACAGTAGGTTTATAATCAATCAACTGTGTACATCCTTATGCAAACTATAAATGTAACACATTCTGTTCGTGCTTGCCTATTTTCTGATTACACTAAAACTATTTAAAATAACAGGAAGCTTTATCAAGCAAATGGCACAAAGTAAAAATGTTCCTTAGAGAAGAAGTCTGTTCTCTGCATGACTTATTAATACATATCAAAATGTAATTTTCTTTTTATTCTGTGTCTCAATAATGGATAATGTATCAATGTCCAGTAAATTAATTTTGATATATTCGTTGTTTTTATAAAAAATGTGATTCTTTTATACCTCTTTAATCGGTACGTTTTCATTTCCTAGCATAGTATTTAATGCTTGGATATAGATATAAATTGAGCAAAAGTGAGATTTACTTTGACAATTTGCCATGTGTTATTACAATAATCACAGCTGGTGACTTGCAGGGCTTGTTTGATCAGGAAACCTTTCAGCCATAGTCATCTAATATCTCAAAGTGATAAAAGACACATTGTCATATAAATTGGGTTGAGTCTAGAGCTAGGTGGTAGTTTTGAGGGTATTGCTTAACAGATATTCATATTATACATTGTGCATTTCTTGTAAAAAAACTCAGATTTCATTTTGATGTCATCTGAAACATACTTCTAACTCAGAAGAAGACCCTTAATTGGATTAGATGTGTTTCAAAATATATGTATATGTGTAATCCAAACAACATCTACATGACTTTAGGTGCTTATTAAGAAATGATCAGGAGTGCATAAAAGCTGTTTCATTTTATCGTAGGAACAGTTATTAAAATAACTCAAACATGAGACATTTATTATGCAATGTGAATAACCAATACATTTAACTCTTAAGAATAGTTTATATACATGAAGTATATATTGCACAACATCCCGAATCAATCCATGTACTGTATATCTTACAGTATACTCAGCGAATTATCCAATTCTTTTGAAAATTACTAATTGGCGTTAAAATTGAAAGTTGAAAACAGAAATAATTAAGTGATGAAAAATGATATTGTCACACATGTGCACATGGGGGGACAGTTTACAGGCTCAAATAGTGTTATTTATCAGCCAGACCAGGGGTTGGCACTCGCAACTGATCCTCTCTCCTCTTGTTTCCCTGCAGTTCCGCCGAAGGCCCTGCTCTCAGTGACATTACTACTAAACCACCCAGTAACATAATTTCTGGCCAACCCTGATGACATAACTTCTGGTACCTAGAATTAATCTTTACGTCAGTTCCTGTTCTGGCCATTCTAATTCCACCTCTTCCGCCTATCCACCATATTAATAGAACAGACTCATACTGTTAGTTCAGTTCAGTTTTGAACTCTGATCTGTAAAGACATGCTTCTTTTATTTTGCTGATTTTTCAGTATATGAGGTGGCCATCCCCAAACCTTTTTCTTATCTACTGCCTTATTTGGGATTAATAAAGTATCTATCTATCTATCTATCTATCTATCTATCTATCTATCTATCTATCTATCTATCTATCTATCTATCTATCTATTTTTACCACAACAGATAGATATTTTCTTCAAGTGTATATAGATAATGAAAACTAATGATAACAAAGTTTAAACCAGTACGAAATGCATGCCCATAACTAAACATAAAATATTGCCAGTGTATATTTTGAATGTTTTTGTTCCTTAAAAATAATGTTCCTATGCCAATACGCAGTATATATCAGATATAGGTGACTAGGTTTGAAAACAGGCAAGACAGGAGGAGATGAAATAAGCCAGTGTCTAAAGGTACTTTGGGACAATGAGTTATAAAGGTGATGGGCAATATTAGCTATGATTTAGGAAATGTAGGAAAAGTGTTTGGCTCCATGTTATGAAGCTATGTGTAAAATAAACAATATTTTTATAACCACTTATACTCTGTCAGATTTCAAAATAAAGCTGGGTTAAAATTCTATTTGAAGCATTTATATGTATACATTCATATTATAAAATGTTGATTTCTAACTGCTTATAATTCAATTCATTTTACTTTTAAGTAGTGTGGCTCTTTTCTTAGTAGAACATTTCAGTGCACTATACTTTAGTCATATTGAAATGGAATACATATACAGTAATGTAAATTACTAGAATAAACAGTAATAAGGGAACATTATGTTAAAAAAAGGGGCTCTAACTATGGGACGCAAAACTATGCCACATACTGTATACTGTACATGTACAGACTGTACACACCTACATTTACACACAGAATATTTTTGAGCTTTTAAAAATCTTCAGGTTTGTTATGAAAAATGAAATCTAATGAAAGAAAAAAACCTCCAGTTTGTTTTCCTTGACAATAAACAGATACCTTAAAGTATATCTTATAAGTGTAATTCAAAAAATTCAAAAAAAGATCATTACATGAATAACAAGAATCCAGTAGAAACCCTTGTTTTAAATTGATTTGACTTAATCATGAATTTAGAGTAAAGCTAAAACTACAGTAAAATGTTTTTAATTGTGGTGTATTGTAATGCAAATAGTCAATTGGACCATTAATGTACTACAACTAGTTCGTAAATGAAAGATTAAAGTCATGAAACCTGCTTACTGATCTAACTTCATGAAGAATCCACTGCATCCACTGAACAGTGTCATCTCCAGGCAGAGGAGTAGCTTCAGTGACAGACTTTTGTCACTGTCTTGCTCCACTGACAGACTGAGGAGATCGTTCCTCCCCCACACTATGCGACTCTTCAATTCCACCCGAGGGAGTAAATGCTAACATTACTCAAAGTTATTGTCTGCTTTTTTATTTTTATTTTTTCATTTTTATTACTATTTAATTTAATTTTGATTTTTGTATCAGTATACTGCTGCTGGATTATGTGAATTTCCCCTTGGGAATAATAAAGTATCTATCTATCTATCTATCTATCTATCTATCTATCTATCTATCTATCTATCTATCTATCTATCTATCTATCTATCTATCTATCTACTAGACTGCAACTTATTGTGCAGTAAATGACTGGGGCTCTAGTGGTACTTGTCATTTTGTGTTTTGATTAATTATTTTTTGTTGGTTTACATTTCTAGCATCTGTGGGTCATACAGTTTGATGCCACAAGCAGTCTTGAGAGCAGTTAAATAAGCTTGACATTCTAGTAAAAGAGCTAACTGTTTACAAGTAAAAAATCTTTATTGATATGAATTGATTAAGATCGAAGCATATTTCTGGAATTGCTGTCAAAAAAATAAGAGAGATCAGTAATGTTCATATCCTTGTATCATTTTATCTTGGTTGAAAGATTTAATTACTGATACTACATAACAGTACTTTACTTCTGTTGTTTTTGATCTCACACATCTAGCTGCTTGAATGACGTATAGTGAATTACAGGGAATTTACAATAAATTGGTCAATTGGGAACCCTGAATTTAATTTCTTCTACAGAAAAGGGTAAGCCATGAGTGTTCTTTCAGAAACATAGGTCTGGACACATGGTACATTGCTTGCCCTGCATTCAATGTTGTTGGAAATGTGTTCATTACAATATATTAAGGAAGTATGTTTTGTTATATTTCAGACATAACTTTAAACATACATATTTGAACTAAATATATGTTACAGTATAATGGAATATTTGTGCACATATTTATGAGTATATTGCAATATATTTTTTTTGTAATGGGTACTTTAGGACAGCTGGGAAACTTTGATAAAAGTGCAGTAATGTAGCACCAGAGAAAAAAGAAAAAAAAAAGGAAAAGGAGATGTTAATAATTGGTCATACCTATACCTGTCAGAAATTGAATTACACATTTGAATGGCTAGTATATCATAGACACCAAACCCAGCTGTGCTAAGCAAACTCTAAACTACAAAAATGTCAAGAGTATTAGTTTTACATTTTAAACATCAGAGCTACTGCCCTTATGAAAAGGTTAAACAAAAAAATGAGTTTTTAACATTTTAAAATTTTTTTACTATGCTGTTTGATATAGTTTTATTGATAAAACATTCCAAGCAAAAAGCTATCTCACCAGTCTTTTTATGTTTCATTCTAGGTATAGTGAAAAATGGCACAATTCTCTGTCTGTTGTAATTGTTTTTCATTTGTCTTAAATTTTGTTGAGTGGTTTCTCATCCCTCATGGAATGATCTTTTGGTGAGGAAAATTCTTTCTCATCTGTCATTTTGGTGATTGTGTCAGAGTCTGCAATGTCTCAGTAGAGTGGGAAGATTTATTTCTTGTAGTGCCTTGTGCCCATGTGAGTTTGTGGACCTTTCTTCTTCCAATATGGTGTTCGAGTTTAAACACATGTTTGTTAAAATATTTGCTAATGGAGCATTGCTCCACCAGTATGTATGATAAATCACTATTATAACCATTAACATTACAACATACAACATTAGTGAAGGTGCAAAACAATAAAACCAACTGGATCATTTTAATGGAATTCCTTCAAAAAAATACAATAATGTCTAATAACATAAGCAGATGTCAAATACACCTTCAGGGTTTAATATTTATGAGTTGGTGGCTCTGCTGGTAACTCTGCCTCTGATTTGAACAGCATTTCAAATGAAAAACATAGATCCACAATACCAAAGTGTTCACTGTGTGGCACTGAACACGTCACTTAACAGGTTATTAAAATATGTACTGTACACAACTGTCCCTAACTTTGAGTTTTAATTATTTCAGAAATAAAAAATATATTGTTGCCTTGCTGTAGATTCAGTGATATTAGTACTATGCCTAATGGTCACTTAATTTGAAGAAGACTTAAGATATGAAGAAGTTGTTCAACAAGGACAAAAAAAAAAAAAAAAATTTCTCTCTTAGGGTAAAGTATTACATAGAAATACTACAAATAGCAGAATTTTAGTATCAGTTTGTAGTACCCAAACCAACTTTAAATGAACCATGCAAGACTTGATTATTGCTTTGCATAAAAATGTTATAATCTACATAGACTAGAAATAAGACAATTTCACCTCTATACAAATTAACAATTAACTGTTTTAATACATTCAATATTGTTTTGCCACTTATCAGCACAAAATGAAAACAAAGTCCTGCAGATCATAATAAATTAAAATCACAAAAAAATCACTTTCATAAACAAATTGTAGCCATGAGTTTAATAGAGCAAGTTTATACATGCCACAAAGAAAAATCTCTGATTCAGGAAACACAAATGTGTCTTCCTCTGTGCTTGACCCAACAAGAATGCCATTATAATTTTGAGGGGAACTTTTTAAGTCATAGGATCAGAAACAGCAAAGTCTGAGGTGAGGTCACAGCTCATCTTCCAAGATTCAGGAATTTTATTCAACACACATAGGGCTCATCTATCAGCATACAGGACTTTGCTGAGTACGTGCCTGGGTACATTAGCACCTGTATTGACAACATCGTGCCCCAACCAGAAGCCCTGGATAAACAGTCAGGTATGCCACATGCTGCGTGACCGTTCTCTTGCATTTAGATCAGGCACTGAGACGGAGTACAAAGTTGCGAAGTATGGACTAAGAAAAGCCATCACAGCAGCCAAGAGGACTCTGGACGTACTGTATGTGGCAGGGCCTACAGCACATCACAGACTACAGGACCATCACCAGCACAATCAGCTCCACAGACAGTCTGCTGGATGATCTCAACACTTTCTACACCCGCTTTGAGACATTCAGCAACAGCACAGTGTGGAGGCACACACACACCTGGACCACACAACCCCCCTCTCCTCCCCAATGGTCTCTTCAGGTCAGGTACACAAAGCACTAAGGAAGATCAACTCCCACAAGGCAGCTGGACCAGACAACATCCCTGGGCGGGCTCTCAAAGCATGTGCCAACGAGTTGGCTGATGTTCTCTGCTCTAACTTCAACCTTTCAATCAGTCAGCGCATCGTTCCGTCCTGCTTTAAGACTACAATCATCGTCCCCCTTGCTTAAAAAACGCCCACCCACCTGCCTGAATGATTACAGGCCGGTAGCCCTCACTTCAATCATCATGAAATGTTTTGAGAGAGTGGTGCTGGCCCACATTCAGAGCAGCAAACCTGACACTCTGGAACTCCTGCAGTATGCCTACTGGCCTAATAGGTCCACCTCAGATGCCATCGCGGCCACACTACATTATTCCCTCTCCCATCTGAAGAACAAAGACTCCTACATCAGGATGCTCTTTGTTGACTACAGCTCTGCCTTTAACACGGTTATCCCCCTTAAACCCACCCATAAACTGTCTGCACCCCACCCTCTGTGACTGGCTTCTAGACTTTCTGACTGGCAGGCCCCAGTCTGTCAGGATTAGTAATAAGATTTCAGCCACCATTATCACAAACACAGGCACCCCACAGGGATGTGTCCTCAGCCCCATTCTCTACACCCTGTTCACCTATGACTGTAGGTTGCAGAAGACACCGCAGTGATTGGACGCATCACTGGTGGAGATGAGGCGGCCTAAACGAGGGAGGTTGACAGTCTGACATCATGGTGTGAGGACAACAACCTCACATTCAACACAGACAAGACAAAGGAGATAATAGTGGACATGAGGAAGGAGAGGAGACCTCACAGGCCACTGTTCATCCGAGGGCTTGAAATGGAAAGGGTGAGCAGTATTAAATACCTGGGGCCTCATGTATAACGCCGTGCGTAGAACTTGCACTATAACATGGCGTAAGCACAAAAGCCGAAATGTGCTTACGCACAGAAAAATCCAGATGCAGGAATCTGTGCGTACTCCAACTTCCACGTTCTTCCGCTACATAAATCCCGATCAGCGTGAAAACTAACGCTCGTGCACACGCATTATGTAACGCCCCAAATCCTCCCAGAATTATGCCTATTTGAATATGCAAATCAATATAAATCGCCCTTAAGCGCAGCCTTCTGTGAAAAGACAATGGGAAAAGCACGGGGGTAAACATAAGAATTTCAGCGAATACCAAGTGGAGGCAAAGGAAAAACATACTATTTGTTCAAATAAGCCGTGGTATAATCAACAAAAGGAAGTTGATCGAGTGGCATAGCGTGTTGGAGAAACATGAAAGCTCACATCCACAAAATCGCACCGTGCCGGAAATAAAAAGAAGTCACATATCAAAGTCGCCGTGTAAAGCTGAGTTGTAAGCCCACTGTCTGAGTGTCATATGAAAGCTTATTAGGGTACAGAGAAAAAAGCCACACGGTGGGGAAAAAGCACGAAATGTCCACTTCAATCTCGACATTTCCACTTTAATCACGTAGTTTATTTTGTCATTAAAGTAGAACATTATAAAATTCATCTTAAAATTGTTTAATTAACCAGTTTCTAAAATCACATCGTAATTAAAGTAGCACGTTAAATGCTTTGTTTTGTATTTCAATTTTCTATGTGCTCTATGTGTGTGAATCCTTACTTGCTTCTTAAACCGGCTGTCTTCCTCCAACTGGACACAGAGTCCATTACATTCGTGATATTACAGCTCTCTGAATAACTAAAATACTGAGATGTATACGTGATGTCATTTTCATGATGATAGGAGTTAAAGAACGTTTGTGCTCATGACACAAGCATTTAACTTTTGCGAAATTTGTCGCTGCTTTTAGCTGTGTTGTTATTTTATCTTTCTGTTTTATATTCAATATATATTGGCGTAGCCGTCACTGCAGTCAGTGCTTTTCTTTCCCCAAGTAACCGATCGCCATACAATCAGCTCTGTAATAGACGTTAAGCCATCTGTAAGCTTAGCGGCGATTCTTCAAAACGTTTAAAGAACATTTAAATATCTTTGTAGTACATGTTTAATTATTCTATCCTTAACGACACTCCCAGTGAAGAATATAGATTATTTAAATGAAGTTAAAGTTTTATCTGTATAATTTAACAAACATATTTTGCTGCATTTCACCTTAAAAATGATATCGTCATCATATGTAAATACGCGCTTTACAAAGTGGCTCAGGTTGTGCGATATTATTACTATAGTGCAAGTTTACAGTGGGGTGATTATACTTATAAGTACAAAAAGTTCTACAAGGAGCAATTGATTGACTGCATTTAAAGTTCTTGGGATTAAACTGTTTTGAACCGCGAGGTCCGTACAGGAAAGGCTTTGAAACGTTTTGCCGTGGCAGAGACAGCGTGTGCTTAATGCCGTATACCGATAATTCTCTTTCCGATCAGCTGCTGCTGTGATTCACACTCAGATACAGTGATATAAATACTCCGAGTGGTGCAGTGAGAGAAATATGGAAAAAGATGATCCGCTGTGGCAACTCCTAACGGGAGGAGCTGAAAGAAGAAGAAGAAGAAATGAGAGTAACAACGCTAAAGCAGTTATGGCATTTGGAATACTATGGCTGTTCCCTGGACCATTATATTGTTACGAGTTAATTACAATCAGATGCATTACACTAATAAACAATATGCGGTTAGTTTCTGTGTATTTATAAAGCCGCGTCATGAAAATAATGAGTAATCACACAAGAACAGTACCATTGCTTTGACGCTGGGTGCCGCCAGTTTGCAAAACCGAGCGGAGAACTTGCGTACGACAAGGCATGAGGTACCGTGGAAAAGTGCGTGGCTTTATGCCAAGTGTAGGTTTTATACATCGCGATTTGAACGTGGAAAAGTTCTTACGCAACATTTCTGTGCGTACGCACTGTTTATACATGAGGCCCCTGGGCATCTACATCATTGAGGAACTCACTTGGACTCTTAGCACCACACAACTAGTCAAGAGGGCTCAACAGCAGCTGTACTTTCTGAGGAGGCTGACGAAGTTTGGAATGTCGACTAGGATCCTTTGCAACATTTACAGCTGCATTGTTGAGAGGATCTTGATCAGCTGCATCACCGTTTGGTACACCAACACTATTGCTATGGACCGCAAACGCCTGCAGAGAGTGGTAAAGACTGCTGAGAAGATCACCAGGACCCCACTGCCCTCTCTGCAAAGCATGTACAACTGCAGAGTCCACAAGAGAACTGCCTCGATCCTCAGGGTGCCTCGATCCTCCAGGGACCCCACCCACCCCCAACATGAACTGTTCATACTTCTGCCCTCAGGACTTCCAGGCTAAAGAACTCTTTCTTTCCCAAGGCCATTAGATTCCTGAATAACTGACTGGAGTTTATAACCATGGGCCATCTCATTCTATCTACCTCACACAATTGTATTTGACTTGTCCATCACACACCTACCTGCACAATTACACTTTATACTTTTATTCTTTTTTTATACTTTATGCTGCCTCTGTTACTTATTATCAATCTGCTACTTATTATTTATGTTTATCTTTATATGTTGGTTTTGTCATTTGGTGTGGACAGCAAAGAAATAATTTCATTGTACTGGGAAACGTGTTTCCTTACTTTGCACATGACAATAAACTTGAGCTTGAACTAAACAGTTATACAGGTACCACATGCAGTGAAATGAAAATAAATAAATAATAATAAAAGAAATTAATAAAATTAACAAAGTTAAGTTAAGCAAAATTAAAATTAAGTTCAAATCTGAAATCTGAAACAGTGAAAAATGTAAAATGACAATGCAGCAAGTTAAATTGAGTAGGCAATTAGTCTTAAGATCGAATGTTTGTTGACATGTCAGAGTTCAAGATCCTAATGGTCTGAGGGTAAAAGCTCCTCTTGTGTCTCTCAATCTTTGCCATTAGACTGCACAGTCTCTTTACCTGAGCTGAGCAGACTGAACAGTCTGTTGCTGAGGTGGGTATAATCCATAATTAATTTAATTGTCTTGGTCCTACAGCTCATGGTGTAGATGGCATATTCTATCATCCCTTTTTTGTTTTTTTTTAATAATCTTGTCTCAGTTTGGCTTTCATTGTTAATTTTTCCTCAAAGTGTTTTTGCTATAAGCTGCAATAACCAACTAAAGATCTTTCCAGAAAGAGATGCAGTAAACCTAAACTCAAATGAAACATCAGAAATTACACACAGGTGGGTGCCGGTAAACTAATTATGTAATTACAAGAACAGAATTGGTTGCACCTGAACGTGTTTAGTTGTGTTAATAGTGAAACCGTTGAATGTTGATTGAATCAATAATATTTATGTTTTTTATTTACAATGTCGTTATTTGAAGTTATTTTTATTTTATCATTTTACACAATTTATAATGACCATTTATAAAATTCAGTTTAAGTACATTAATATTTCATTCATTACAATAAAATGTGGCAAAATCTAAATAGGGTTTATGGTTTTTCCTAGCAAATGTGTTATCAGTGAATGACTTAATGAATTCCTTGAAACGGTATAAACGTGAAAGATATACATATAAAAGTAATCATGTTTTCATAAAAGACATAAGTGTAACGAAATTCCAAAAAAAAGGTTTTACTCCCTCTAAAGTATAAACACAAACAAAATATTCTAGACTTAAGGAAAATGATGATAATATGTCTTTCCATCCCATTAACTACAAACTCTTTTTTGCTAAAATTTTGCTCTTATGTTTCAGAGAGGCCTCCAGGAATTTGATTAAATAATAATTTCAATTTTCAAATTAAACCCAGAAAGAGAAGGTATTTAATCATTTAACAGGGTACTGGGATGATCACAAAATTATGGAGTTTATGACCATTCAAAGAGTTTTGAACTTCCCAACAAGGACGGTCATGTATATTCTCAGTTCAGTTAGAAGATTAGACACGCTTAAAAGTTTTTTTTTTTTTTTAAAGAAATAGGGTAGGAAAACTATTCCAAAACTTTCAAGCAGCAAAATATCACCAATACTAACACAAAGCCTAAGGCCTTAACAACTAACTGCTAAGATCCATGGACTACATGAAAGAAGAATCCCCCGAGTCTGCCCAGCAGACACATGCAAAATAGAACTGATATGAATGAATGTGCTTCAGCAGGTGACTGGCCATCCAAAAAAGCACGACAGAATCTTTTCCAGGGTTTCCACAGATAAATAAAACAACATAATATAAACAAAAACGTCAAATTAATAGATTTTTTTGGCAAAAACTTAAGGTGTAAAGGAATAAGCAGCAGCTTACCCTGTTCATGATATTCAAATAAAAATCCCCTTGACTGCTACATCAAAACTGAAATCACAGAGAAGTGCTCAGCATTGATTCTGTACTGAGGCTTAGATTAACATACATAACAGTCTGTAAAGGCACAGAAATACTCAAAGAACTGAGAATGTTACTCTGTAATTGTGTATTCATTTTGTAGTCCAGTTTACGTTGATTTATCACTACTATCATAGAAGTGAATTTCTGTCTCTGAAAATGTCCCTTTGTAGAACGCTAAAGAAAAATGTCTCAAAGGCAACTTCATGCGAAGTATATGTTTGGGAACAAGGTGGCATTTCATGTAACTATTTTTATTGTTTTGGTACAATTGAGACTGACGAGCATTTGAGCTGAATTATCCAGCATTATTTTAATTTTAAATTGCAAAACTTGGCAAACAACTGTCAAAAAAAGTAAAACACTTTTAGAGTCACGTTGCTTATTATATCTAAAACTATAGATGATGATTATTATACTTAACACTAACATGTATAGAAATACAAGTCTTCATGAACAGATCATTCATTCCTATGCAAATGTCCTATTCACCTATTTATTTTTGCACCTGAAGGCTTAAATCAGATTTACCTTTATTAAAAAATATTACCAGAATTACATATTTTGTGCCTTGTAGCCTACATAACAGATTTGTTAACAATAATCTTAAAATGTACGTTGACCAAACACATTATGTAAGGATGGATATTGCATATCCTTTGGGTCCCTAATATTAATTAGCAGAAATAGTCCAACCAAGCTTGCATGAGCATCAACTTTGGGAACTTAATAGTTGTTTCTCTGCTGTTTAAAAATGATCTAGCCTTGGCCTCATCAGACTGTATTTTCCAGCAATTATTGGAACAATTTGCAGCTAGTTGTGATGCAGTCAGAATGAGCATTAGCACTTTCAAATCTGAGGTGATGGATTTATCTTCAAACTGAGTTGAACTGCCTTGGGGTCCCATTCATGGTGATGGTGATTGAGAGACCACTTAATGGGTGCAGTGACAGCAATTTTCCAGGCGTTGTTCCAGACCAGTCATTTACCAATCATTCTATATCTCAATTGTCATCTGTTGTAATGGGCTCTGGATTGTGTCTGAAAGTATGAGACTGCAAGTTCAACCAGTCCGTTTGAGGGTCTTGCAGAAGATTTTTGGATTTGCTTTCTATGTTGCGGTGAGGAGTAGACCTCTGATTTGAAGCAGTACTGTGCGTGTAGTAAGTATGCTCCGGGGTGCCTTCCTAAGGAGATTTTCAAGGAATGGTTTACTCAGAAAAGGCAGATTAACGATCCGTGACACCCTGAAGAGATTTTATATCTTTTCTTGCCCCATAAACACTTCCCCATGAGGTCATGAAAAAAAGTTGCGGGGACTAATAGAGCCTGGTCTGCCCAACTCAGCTCATTACTACTGCTACTCTCATAAGATAAGTGGAATGAAAGGGAAGTGAAGAATACAGATTTAATTGTTCTGAACCCAAAGATCACAAAGATAGGTATTGCAGTCTCAATACTCCACCTTATTAAAATGTAATGTTACAATCTAGCTGAAGAAGTTCAAGAATTTCTGAGAAATTAAATATAAGTCCCATTTCACTTAAGTTTATCCTGTTACACCACCTTTGTCACACAGGGAAAACTGCTGGGGAATGAATAAGAAACAATAGATGCATCAGAGCTGCTGTGTTTCTTTCCTTAGTAATGTGCCAAATGCCAACCATTAAGGACATATTCCAGATGGACCACAAGAGGTACAAGGAGCTGGGTCAAATTCAAGTAGGATAAAACTAACATCAGAAGGCCATGTCTCTAAGGTTCACACTATTAAAGACCATAAAAGTGTACCTCAATGGGATAAACTTTTTCACTTTGCATGACTTCTATGGGAACTTTTTTTGTGGAAGTGCAACTAGAGCCACATTCATGGATACTGGAACTCAAAAAATAGCTTAACTAGACACGACTTCATAAACAAAAACAACTAGCATAGCAGGATTTTTAATTTATCCTTGGCATCTGTATATTGAATGCCCTCTGAGAGTTGTAAGGTGAAGGAAAGATACTTGAAAAATCTGAGTCAAGAACATCCATCCAACCATCCATCCTTTTCCGCTTGTCCGAGACTGGGTCACTGGGGAAGCAACTTGAGCAGAGATGCCCAGACTTCCCTCTCCCTAGCCACTTCTTCTAGTTCTTCCAGGGGAATCCCAAGGCGTTCCCAGGCCAGCCGGAAGTCATAGTCCCTACAGTGTGTCCTGGGTCTTCCCCGGGGCCTCCTCCCGGTTAGACGTGCCCAGAACACCTCAAAAGGGAGGCATTCAGGAGGCATTCTGATCAGATGCCCGAGCCACCTCATCTGACTCCTCTCGATGTGGAGGAGCAGCGGATCTACTCTGAGCCCCTCCCGGATGACTGAGCTTCCCACCCTATCTTTAAGGGAAAGCCCAGACACCCTGCGGAGGAAACTCATTTCAGCCGCATGTATTCACAATCTCATTCTTCTGGTCACTAGAGATAGCTCATGACCATAAGTGAGGGTAGGAATGCAGATCGACTGGTAAATTGAGAGATTTGCCTTACGGCTCAGCTCCTTTTTCACCACGACAGACCGATGCAGAGCCCGCATCACTGCGGACGCCGCACTGATCCACCTGTCAATCTCACGCTCCATTCTTCCCTCACTTGTGAATAAGAACCTGAGATACTTGAACTCCTCCACTTGGGGCAGGATCTCGCTCCCAACCCTGAGAGGGCACTCCACCCTTTTCCGGCTGAGGACCATGGTCTCGGATTTGGAGGTGCTGATTCCCATCTCAGCTGCTTCACACTCAGCTGCGAACCGATCCAGAGAGAGCTGAAGATCACAGCCTGGAGCAAGAACAAGACAACATCCATCCATCCATCCATCCATTATCCAACCCGCTATATCCTAATTACAGGGTCACGGGGGTCTGCTGGAGCCAATCCCAGCCAACACAGGGCACAAGGCAGGAAGCATAATTGGTCAGGGCACCAGCCCACTGCAGGGTGCGCACACACACACACACACACCAAGTACACACTAGGGACAATTTAGGATCGCCAATGCGTTTAGACTATGGGAGGAAACTGGAGTACCCTGAGGAAACCCACGCCGACAGGGAAAAGATGCAAACTCCACGCAGGGAAGACCCTGGAAGCAAACCCGGGTCTCCTTACTGCGAGACAGCAGCGCTACCACTGCACCACCGTGCTGCCCCACAGGACAACATCATCTGCAAAAAGCAATGAACTAATCCTGAGTCCACCAAACTGGACCCCCTCAACGCCCTGGCTGCGCTTAGAAATTCTGTCCATAAAAGTTAGGAACAGAATCGGTGACAAAGGGCAGCCCAACTCTCACTGGAAATGGGTTCAACTTACTGCCGGCAATGCGGACCAAGTTCTGTCACCGTTTGTACAGGGACTGAACAGCCCATATCAGGGGGTCTGGTACCACATACTCTTGAAGCACCCACCACAGGATTCACTGAGGGACACGGTTGAACGCCTATTCCAAATCCACAAAACACATGTAGACTGGTTGGGCAAACTCCCACGCACCCTCCAGGGCCCTGCTAGGGGTGTAGAGCTGGTAAACTGTTCCCTGACCAGGACGAAAACCACACTGTTCCTCCTGAATCCGAGGTTCGACTATATGACGGACACTCCTCTCCGGGACCCCCGAATAGACTTTTCCAGGGAGGCTGAGGAGTGTGATCGCTCTGTACTTGGAACACACCCTCTGGTCCCCCTTTTTAAAGAGGGGGACCACCACCCCGGTCTGCCAATCCAGAGGCACTGTCCCCGATGTCCATGTGATGTTGCAGAGGCGTGTCAACCAGGACAGTCCTACAACATCCAGAGCCTTGAGGAACTCCGGGTGTATCTCATCCACCCTCAGGGCCCTGCCACCAAGGAGTTTTTTGACCACCTCGGTGACCTCAGTCCCAGAGATGGGGGATCCCACCTCCGAGTCCCCTGGCTCTGCTTCATCATTGGAAGGCATGTTAGTGGGATTGAGGAGGTCTTCAAAGTACTCCCCCCACCGACCCACAAGTCCCATGTCGAGGTCAGCAGCGCACCATCCCCACCATATACAGTTTTGACACTGC
Source organism: Polypterus senegalus (assembly GCF_016835505.1). Classification (NCBI taxonomy): domain Eukaryota; kingdom Metazoa; phylum Chordata; class Cladistia; order Polypteriformes; family Polypteridae; genus Polypterus; species Polypterus senegalus. The sequence goes on from NC_053155.1 coordinate 66,929,461, forward strand.
ACTGCTTCCCCCTCCTAAGACACCGGATGGTGAGACCAGAATCTCCTCTAAGCCATCTCAAAGTCACTCTCCATGGCCTCCCCAAACTCTACCCACGCCCGAGTTTTTGCCTCAGCAACCACAGAAGCCACATTCTGCTTGGCCTGCCGGTACCTATCAGCTGCCTCCAGAGTCCCACAAAAGGGTCCTGTAGGACTCCTTCTTCATCTTGACGGCATCCCTCAAGGCTGGTGTCCACCAAAGGGTTTGGGGATTGTAGCCACGACGGGCACCGACCACCTTACAGCCAGAGATCCGGTCAGCCTCCTCAACAATAGAGGCATGAAACATGGCCCATTCAGACTCAATGTCCCCCACCTCCCTCGGGACGTGGTCGAAGTTATGCTGGAGGTGGGAGTTGAAGCTGCTTCTGACAGGGGACTCTGCCAGACATTCCCAGCAGACCCTCACAACACGTTTGGGCCTACCAGGCCTGACCAGCATCCTCCACCACCATCGAAGCCCCTACTCACCCCTCTCTTCACCCAAGTGTGTAAGACTTGTGGACACAGGTCTGAAGACACGACCACAAAGTTGATCATCGAACTGAGGCCTAGGGTGTCCTGGTGCCAAGTGCACATATGAACTCCCCTATGCTTGAATATGGTGTTCATTATGAACAATCTGTGACAAGCACATTAGTCCAATAACAAAACACCGCTCGAGTTCAGATCACGGGGGCCATTCCTCCCAATCATGCCCTTCCATATCTCACTGTCATTGCCCACGTGAGCACTGAAGTCTCCCAGCAGTACGAGGGAATCCCCAGAAGGTATGTCCTCTAGCACCTCCTCCAGGGACTCCAAAAAGGGTGGGTATTCCAAACTGCTGTTCGGTGCATACGCACAAACAACAGTTAGGACCTGTCCCCCCACCTGAAGGCAGAGGGAGGCTACCCTCTCATCCACTGGGGTAAACCCCAATGAAGAGGCTCCAAGTCGGTGAGAAATAAGTATGTCCACACCCACTCGGCGCCTCTCACTGGGGGCAACTCCAGAGCGGTAGAGAGTCCAGCCCCTCTTATGAAGATTGGTTCCAGAGTCCAAGCTGTGTGTCGAGATGAGCCCAAATATATCTAGCCAGAACTTCTCGACCTTGTGCACCAGCTCAGGCTCCTTCCCCTTCAGAGAGATGACATTCTACATCCCAAGAGCCAAGGCCTGGCTCCAGAGGGGGGCCCTGGTAACCTGTGTCTGGGTGAGGGAAAACGCCATCCAAATTTTTTGTTCTTCATAGGAGGTTATGTTGTTGTCTAGTACCAGTTTGCCTTGGGTGGCCCTACCAGGGACATAACGCCCCGGACAACAGAGCACCTAGGATCATTGGGACACGCAAACCCCTCCACCACGATAAGGTGGCGGTTCGAGGAGGGGGAGTCAAAAACAGCCAATGTTTTAACTATTGCTTGAAAAGAGACTATTACTGTGCATAAATTGGAGTTTAAAATGGACAAATACCAATATTTTAGATTGTATTTTAGAGATTGTATTTTAGAGATGTATTTAACTCATTTTCTCACTGAAAATATCTTTAGTCAGTTTATAGCTAAAATACTTGTGTCACACTGCAGAACAACTTGGCTCAACAGGAGAGATTACCAACCATTTAAAAAGATGACAGAAAAAGACAAATATGGAGACTAAAGTCAAGGTGAATGGATACTGACGTGCAGGATGCTGAAATGCAACTTCAAATACTGAAACAATGTCATAGACAGAAAAGTCTGCATATTTACTGTTCTTCAGGTCCCAAAAAGACTTAAATGACTGCATGAAACTAATAACTTGCTTCAGAAGAATACTAATATGTAAATTCATAAAGTGTCACAGGTGCCCTCAATAGGGAAAAGTGCATTTTCAATTAACAAACATTAAATATTGTCCAAAGCTCCCTAAATGAACGGCACATCTCCCTGTTTACAGAAAAGATGTAAAACATGTACCCACATTTACAATACAGACCGTATAGTTATACCAAACTCCCGACTTGAACATCACATAAAGGGATCATTTTCCTGCAGATCATCGAATGTTGTCTACCTAATTCTCTGCATGAAATGTCCTGACACTGCACTCTATGTGGGAGAAACTGGACAAACACTCCGCTAGAGAATGAATTTGCACAGATTCCACATTAAACATGACAACACAGATGTTCCTGTAGCAGCCCACTTCAACAGCCATGGACACTGTGAGAGGGACTTTAAAGTCACAGTGCTTATGGGCAACTTCAAAACGCAGCAAGAGAGAAAAGAATGGGAAGTTAAGCTCATGTTAAAATTGAATACATTACAACATGGCTTGAATAGAGACAAGAGTTTTATAGCCAGGTATGAGGACTGTTTGCATCTCTCAGACTGACACAGATAACCTGTCTACAGACCCATATTGTTTTGAAAAACTCATCACAGACTTCAAAGGACTTTGTTGGACAGTTATCTTATCTAAAGATCTTGACCATACATTTTTCCTCTCTCTCCTGTTTAATTAATCTTAGCCTGAATGAACCTATTAATTTTTTACATTTAAGATTTTTCATTTAAAGATTTACCATTGTTGTTTCTTGTCCTAGTGTATGGATATAAACACAGGAAACTTTAGTTTCTGTATTACATCTTGCCTGAAGAAGGGGCCTGAGTTGCCTCGAAAGCTTGCATATTGTAATCTTTTTAGTTAGCCAATAAAAGGTGTCATTTTGCTTGGCTCTTCTCTACAAACATTAACACAAATATAAATGATTGGTGTAATCCCTAGGCTAACATTTTATAGTAAATTTTTAAGGGGATGTCAGTCATATACTGTATTGTCAAACCCACTACACTGCACAGAGGTCCTTATAAATTCTAGACATCTGACCAGGTTTTTTGGAATAAGAAGTACAGAAGTACAGAAATGTGCTGTTAAACAATATGGGAGTGGATCACAAGCATTCAAATAATACCTCAAAAAATAAACTCAAAAATAAAAAAGGAGGTTGGAGACAAAGATTGTATAACAAAGGTGTGTGACATCTGTGTGGCCAAAATATTGTGTTTTTCTTTTTTCAGCTTGCATGTACCATTTACATTAGAGCATTTTCGTATGCATGGTGAAACAACCCTTCACTACACCAAAAATAACAATTTTAACTGCCCTATCCCCCTTTTGTACAGCACAGTGTACACTTTACAGTGCCGCACTTTTCACCTTTTGTTTGAATTCTGGCAACAGTCTTTAATGATCCTGTAATATTTAGGCCCACAGACTAGAATTACTATAAACATTTAAAACATCAAAAACTGTTCTCAAAATGAATATGGTCTCTATGGCAATCAGGAAATTATAATATTACATTCACTTAGTAATTGGTCCAAAAAGTACTTAGCTGATACCTGAAGGAAAAAGCCATTAAAGTAATACTTTAGAAATCAGTGACAGCTAAACAAATCCTGGAGAGAAATAGCTGTCATTTAGTCTAGAAATATCCATCACAGCACTCAACTGCCAGGATGTGTTATGTACCCCCTTCATTGATATCAATATGCTGTACACATAAGAAAAAAAACAAAACATTAAATCCATTTCTTTATAATGCCAGGACCATGACTGAATAATTCATTTTACTTTTAATAAAGTAAGTCATTAATTTTTTAATCTGTGAGTAACAACATGCACTTTTAGAACACACACACATACACGAACAAAATGACAGAACATATTGCCACAGAGTGCCTCCTGACACACAGCCCAACTTGTGTAAAACAACGTGCCAGCGCACACTATCATAAAGAGATGTTCTCCAACTGTCACCGGGGTTTTGTCTCTTTCCATATGGTCCTAGTTAGGCACATCTTCTGTCCTGTGCTATCACTATACTCTCCCTGCACTTGGCAACTCATTACAATTTATATAATAATGAGCATATCTTTTGGATGACAGCAATGCTCTGAATACTCCCTTCTGTGCTTTGAGTAAGTCGCATTTAAATTTAAAGAATTATTAATAGTTCTTATCACATTTAATTATTTTCCAGGCACCCTATTCCTAGTACCTTTATTGCACATTTGGCAAAGTGTTTGACAGCACAGTCATTTTGTCTCAGATTTAACTACACAGAATCTATCCATCTGTCTAGTATTGCAAATGTTAAATACAATTTAGGGTTGCAGGGAGTCTCAGCCTAATTCAAAAGCAACTGCAATAAAAAGGAATAAGATGCCAGTCTATTGAAAGGGTCAAGTAAAAATGGCCAGAAAACAGTAACACAAGGGGAATTTAGAAACTCTGCCTAACTACAGTACGTGACTTTCTATTGTATAGAGAAAACAGAGTTCCCAAAGGAGACTAATACAAATATAAAGAGGAGATTCATATCTTAAGTCAAAGGCCTCATAGTTCAGAGCAGAAAAATGGCAGTGTCACTACCCTGCTGTGCCAACTTACTTAAAATTATTACAAAGCTATTCATTAAACCATTTAAAATGTTCAGATTTGATACTTATTTACTTTGCCTTTCTGTTCAATGAACAGGAAGACATGCAAAAACAGAAGGCAAAACACAGAGTAATGCTGAAGTAGAATCTTCAGTGTTCTGCCGGAGAAATGGAATATTAGAGATTAACCTTATAATAAATTGGACAGTGAGCTAAAAGATGCAGCAGGAGTTACACCTGTTTGGCTCCAGAGAGACTTGAGTCTACTGCAGAATATGTGAGAGGAGCTCAAGGTTTTATAGTTTACGTTTCTTCTTGATGGAACCCAAATAATTCAACAAAAACAAATACATAAGCTTGTACAATCTTAAAGTTTTATTTCTGTACGAATGGCACAAGGTTACAAGAATTGATCAGAGAGAGAATGTTTTCTTTCTTTGTAATTCATAATTGATTTAGATGGATGTTTTTGCTGTTGGCCAACAATACAAATTGAAATTAAATTTAAAGTGTTTACATTTCCTATTATGTTAAGGTTTTCAGTTTCTGGCAGCTAAGCAATTTAAATACTTAGACATTCTGAAACAAATGAATTTACCTAGATGAATGAAGTTAGGTGGTACTCAAAGAAAAACAAAACATACAGCCGAGAATGTAAAAGACCGCAAAAAGTTTCCCTTAATTTACGGAAATCTAGAGTAGACAGTATCTATCTATCTATCTATCTATCTATCTATCTATCTATCTATCTATCTATCTATCTATCTATCTATCTATCTATCTATCTATCTAATAGCTAACAGATAAAGCAATGGAACTCTTGCCGCTACGTTAACACTTCAGTTTAGGTTCCAATGTTTTATATGTTAAAAAGGCCTTTAATATTTTCTATGACATGCATTATACCACAGGTTATTAAATGTGACTAATTTATTCATAACACATTCTCCTTTAAAGTATTTATTATTTTAAAGATATATTATAAAGTATTTAATATAAATATTACTAGCATATTTATTAAATAATTATAAAACTTGCTCAATTAACTTTCCATCAAATGGTGGCAAACTAAGCCTGTTCCATAATAGTGACTAACACAGACACTGTTTTCACCGCCACCATGTTCTGAAACATCTGAATAAAAAAGTGCTTTGTATCATGAATTTTGAATTATGCGTAGTATTTGACTGATCATTAATCTATACACAGTTGCTAAATAACAGCTAATTGGAGCTGCCCATCCTAGTTATTTCTTGAGCAGATGACAGGACTTGACCGTATTTTAGTTTTTACACCATTAATACTCAGTTCAAGTTACCACAGGTCTTTATTACCGTTATGCTTTGCATTATGAAAGACAGTTCTTTCCTCTTCCATCCTGTTCTGTCCTTCTTTTAGGATGAGATAAAGTTTGCAACATAATTCTAAACGTGCCATTCTGGATATACAGTAATGTGACAAACTCTAAACATACAACACATAGTATGTAAAAAAAATATAAATAAATAAAAAAAAGGACAGAAGGAAGAACAGGGTAGTGCCTCTTGGATTCATCATCCAGGTTTGAATCCCTCGCCTTTTTGCTGTCTGTGTGGAGCTTACATTTTTTCGCCTGTGGGTCTGTCTAGGTTGTTTTCAGGTACTCTGGTTTCCCTCCCGAATTTCAAAAGTGAAGCTAGTTGGCATGTCTAAATCTCTGCAATGTGAGAAGTGAAGTGAGAATATGGACATGTTATGTCATGAGTGAGTGCCCTGTCCAGGCTGGATTTCTGCCTTGTGCCCAATGCTGCTGAAATACAGTAAGTACAAACACCCTGTGCCTGTGGGGTTGAAAAGGTTATTGTAAGTATTTAAAAGGCATGTAAATAATACATCCTGTTTCATACTTTGTAATACCTCTTTATAATAAATATATTTTCCAGAATAATTATTATAAATGACTGATATTTAATCATTTGAGATATAATGCATGTTATAAATAAAACCTATTCTTAATTTGGTATAAAACATTGTAAAATTCCTGCATTTTTTTCAAGAGTGTATTTTAAATAATAATTATTTTTAAAAGTCATACTTAATAAATGTTTCTAGATTGTTAATAGCTGCTTGTAGTGCAGTGGTTCCACCATGGGCTTTCTGGTTCAATTCCTAGTATTTGAGATTAGACCAACCACTTCTCTAAATGTAAATGTTTGTAAATCAGATATGTTACTGATAAATAAACACAAATAATATCACTCTTTTTTACCTTCTCTATATTTACAATGTATATAAAAAACAATTACTAAAAAATATGTGATCAATCTACAACTAAATTATAATTGCATTATATCTCAAAGTTCCATGTGTTATGGTTGTTAAAATTTTTCTGCCTCTCCAACTTATCTCATCAATTACAAATGAAAATTCCTTTATCAGAATTCGGAAGAAAAATAAGAAATGTGTGTTTCTTTTCTTAGATTTTGGAAGACCTTGTTGGCTGAGCTGGTCCTGTCTGGCTGGCATTCTGGTAATTAACCAGTTTGAATTGAGCTGCAGCAGCACTCACACAGCAGCAAGGGAGAACCTGACATCGTTCCTTGGCAAAGCTTTGCAGTTTCCTGGCACACGATCAGACTACCATGTGCAGCTATTTGTACATTTAGGTACAGAAATGTGCAGCACAGGAGATACAGAATCTCTATAGTGCAGTATTTTTTTTCTTGCGCAGTCATATTTATAGATGACCAATTCAGCAACTTTAAAACTGAGAGACATACAATATCAACGTCCACATTCAATATATGATGAGTTCTATTTAATTAGTACTTAACTTGCTTGAAGCAAAAAGTGTCACCAATTAGAAAGGGACATCCCCTAACAAAACCTTTCCCTACCCCCCCGCTCCCCTACACTTTTTAGATCGCTTCTTTTCAGCTTCTTCTTTAATATGCTTGAAGCAATGGGGTCTCCACAGGGGAAAACCGCCTCTCACTTTAAGGATTTAACCTTGAACTGTGTTTAAAAAGGTTACTGCCCTGCCTGTTGACTCAAGAACCATGCATCTGATATGAACTGTGCTGGCTGCAGAAGCAGATCCAGAATGAGATGTTTGCAAGTTAAAAGAATTGAGTAAATTCTCTTGTTTATGGGCTTTTGCCACTGTTTTCTTAGACTTATATTTAATCTTAATGACAGATTAAATCAAAAATGAACAATTGGCAGACCAAAACCCCAAACTCCTGGTCTTTAGCTAAGTACATTACATATATGAGTGTGCAAAACAATAGAATTACTTGTTTTTTACTATTTGTATTCATACATTTTTTTGGATTAAAGCAAAGAGCATAACGTGATTTCGACTTATGTTAAGTCACATACACCACCACTAAAAATATTTGTCTTGGATGATATTATAAGTTATTGCAGAAAATAAATAACACTATAACACAATATTGACAGGTTTTAATGATTTTAGTAAGTTACCCCAAAGTTAGTGCTTTGTAAAGTTCATTCAAACGTCATCTTGTATTAGAGTTTCTAATGCTTACATCGGAGAATACAGCAGGAATTGTTTTTATTTTCCCTGCTTTAGCATACATCTCTAAATAAACTAAATTATACTTTGCTTTAATTTACAGTAAATGTTTTTGATAAATGGACATCCTAAACAATACCAAAAATGACTGCAATGTTCAACTGAAATGTTTCTGAAGAAAAAAGTTGTTTTGATAAATGTTACATTTCTATATGATAAATAAATGGAATTAGAAAAAAAGCTGAAATAGGAGGAAAATGCAAATAAATGTTTACCCTTATGAAGGTTTTATGATTTTTATATAAAATCTGAACAAGCTAAATCATTTGCAAAAATTGATCAATGTCCTTTTAAAACTTCAAACATTAAAGAAGCAGAAATATCATTTCTTGAAAGCAGTTAGATGCTCCACCGCAATACTTCATATTAGGAGGGTCCAATAAATTCCACTTGATGATTCATTTTATTAAAAGACAGTAAAACTCTCATTGCAAACAGCTGTTTACAGTGGGCTTTTCACCACAGAGCTGTTTTAAAGCTCAATTGTGCATTTTGCAGATAAAGTGAGAAAACTACTGGAGGCTGTATTGTAAGCAGCGTTGCCATGGAAACCACAGTTTCAAGAGCTGGTTCTCCATTACCACTTAATTTAGGCTTCCTAATTGCATTCCACTGAATCGGTAGTGACAATATCTGCAGAGCAAAAACTGCATGCCCAGTCTAGCGCAAACCTCTTTGAAACAGGCTTTTTGAAAGCCAGTAGCTATAAAAACTCAGCATGACGCAGAGCATATGAGAAACCCACAGTTCAAATGTACTGCTTCTTGCTTTCTCATCCTTTAGCAACTTCACCGCGCTCCACACCAATCTATCAGTTCACTCTAGCTTAAAGATCATAAAGCCTCGCCATGCGGAAACTCATCTGTCCACACCACTTGTGTGCAAAATAGAATTAATTGTACTTGGAACGTAGTATCATGACCGTCTTTTTTACCGTGCATCAGTAGGTAGCGACGTGAAGCTTTGCTTTCCTTGAGCTGCCCTTGTCCTAGAATGGAAAGGAGAACAATGCTTTCTCAGTTTAAATTATTAGTGGCTGTTTAGCTGTGCGTTCAGTGAGACCAGCAGGACGTGACCTCAAGAGTGCCTCATCAGATCTAATGCTCATACACACACTCACACACATAAAATAAATAAATAAAATAAGTATTCCAATTATCCACTGATAGGCTTTAATAGAGGAGGAATCTAATATGACAGTGCAAGTGATTTTGCCAGTGAGAAGCTCACAGTCATTGCTATATTAACACTTGAGTTAAACTCTTGTAAATCTAGCACATTATGCTGTTGGGTGCCACATAAATAGGAAACCTGTTGTACTTACTATATGCCATGAAATGAAAAGATTTGTCCTAGTAATTCAGGATCTATGCTGCATATGCCTTCATTCTAAAAATGTATGCTCTTTACTTTTTTTACAACTATTATAAAAAATGTAGTTGTCTCCTCTTACATTTCTCTGCAGATTTCCATGTGACCCTGGCTAATCCCACATATCAAAACATTTCTTTATTGAAACTCTCCAAAAGACTTAGTGAATGCATCAAAAATCAGTCAACTTTGGCATTTCTTTGTCTTTTAATCATATAATTCTAAATCTTGTGAATTATAATATAGCGCTACAACTGCCATATTCTAAGTTCGTTGATGGGGAAGGCTTCCTGAGTAAAGTCATGTTTAATCTTATATTGCTTTGCAAGGCAATTATTCAGCAAGTGGACCAGCAACTGCAATTTTAGAAAAGGATTAGTGATGGTTTACTAGGATTCATGAGACATACTTGGCATTATTATTATTATCATTCTTCACAGTTTTCTGTTTCATCATGACTTTATTTAAGTCAATCTAGAGTCTGTTTTTCCATTTTAATACTAAGTCATTCCATTCATCCATTTATTGGTGGCACTAACTTTTTAAATGAATAATAAGTCAATACTAATTCTTTATATTTATAATGCAATTTCCTCATTACTCAAAGCGCTTTGCATAGACAATGGGGACCTATTTCAACCACCATCAATGTGCAGCATCCATCTACATGATGTGATAACAGCCATTTCGTGCCACTACACTCACCACACATTAGTTATTAGATGGTTAAGGGGTAAGAGAGATGGCCAATTAGAGACAGGGGATTATTAGGGGGCCAGTAATATTACAATGGAAAGCAATTTAGACTGGACATTGGGATACACCCTGCACCTTACAGTACAAAGCGTGCCCAGAGATCTTTGATGACTACGGAGAGTTAGGACCTCAGTTTTACATCTCATCTGAAGGATGGCACAATTTGTACTACACCAGGGCATTGGGATTTACACACAGACCACAGAGTAAGTGCCTTTCTTGAGCTATCCAATGCCTCTTACAGCAGTAACCCAAGCTTTTTTCCTAGATGGTCTCCCATCTATGTACTGGCTGGGTCTAAACATGCTTAGCTTCAGGTGGATTAACTGTTCTGAAGTGCTTGTGGTATGGCTTCATATAAAGCATTAGCCTATCCTGGTGAGAAGTAGGAACCAGCCATTGACAGGATACTAGTCAATAATCGACCACACTAACTTATACCAAGTGATCTTACAATTGACAGGGAGGAAATCAAAATACTTAAAGAAAACCCCTACAAACACGGGGAAAAAAAACACAGGCAGTGATCAGGTTGGAAACGTAAGCATTTTTTGTGTCGTTCCTTCTATTGGACCTCTCTTCATGATGAAACTTGTGAAACTCCATAAACTCTATATGTTAAGATCGGTTAATTGTAACGTGCATGCAAAATTTCAAGAACATCCACTCAGATTTTTTGGAGTATTGCATGTTTGTGGTATTGGTCCTCCGATATGATTCTCCAATGAATTCCTGAAGTCACAAAGCCTGTATTTTAAATTGCATGAATAATAAGGTAAATACTACATTTAATGAAAGCAGACATACCTGTTATTAAATGCATTATGATTTTTGTGTTGATTCTCTCCACATACTACCTCTAACCTTCCATTGTTTCCACTGAATCGCTGACATAGAATGTTGCCTTCACTGTAAGTAGGGCCAAACCTAAACAATATGCCAAATTCATTAACATTGGCTCAACTGTTTTGGCATGATAGTGTGGTTTTGTAGTTGCACCACCCCACCCCATTATAGCCCTGTTTCTTCAAAGGCCTTTTTGGTCCAGATATTAAGTTCAGACAAACAGTAACATGCATGCAAAATTTCATCAACTTCGACTTACACATTTTTAGCTGGTTAATTTTTTTGCGATCCTTCTCCATTACAACCACCCTTCAATTATTAGGTGGTTTAGCTTTACTGCATATGCCAAATATCATTAAGATCAACTCAGTCATTTTGAAATAATGTACAGTTTTTGGGTTAGGCCCTATTACAACCCCCCCTTCCCAAAGAAATTTTTAAAGTGCCATATGTATTTTATGTTGAACAAATGACAACCTAATGAAAATGCAAAATTTCATGAAATTTATTTATTTATTTTTTCATTTTGGGCAAACAAACAGACCAGATATAATCTGAGGGTTGAAATGAGGTTCTTAGTAGGCAAAACAGATAAATAACATTCAAATGACATATAGAGGGTATTACTATTTTATTTATATAGACAATTACATTTGGTTCTATTAAATTTTATGCAGTTATATGTTTCATATATTCAATTTCTGAACAAGTTTTTCCTTTTATAAAGCTGTGGAAAGCTGGAGTCTGTCTCTGCACAAACAGACACAGGCAGGAATCATTAAAGAGTGAGCTTGTACTCAGCTTGTGTCTTTAAAATGGAGACAGCAAGTTTTCTCTCTCTGTGGATCCCTAATACATGTATGGAGTTCATACATGTACCATAAATTGGTAAGAAAAGGTGTCTAAAATATTAACATTTGAATTGTGTTTCATATTACACCCTTCATGCAATTTTTAGTAAATAATCATATTACAAAAAATCTGTCAATCTATTGTTTACCAGCCTTTGATACAAGGCACAGATGGTTTTCTAGCTAGGCTACATGCCCATCGAAGAGCACATTCACACATTAACTCTCAATAACTTCAAAATAAACAATTTACCTGACGTATATGTCTTTGAGATATGAAACAAAAGTAGGGAACTAGGCAAAACATTATTGAAAACAGCCTAATAAATATGTGTGTCATGATTACACTAATATATAGTCTTACAATTAGCTGAGGTGCATTCGTTGGCTAGCAAAAGTTCTCACACAAAAAAATCTAATATAAAAAGTTTAATTAGATAGGTTTCAATAATATTTTAAAGCAATAGCTCAATGAATATATTATTTAAGTAAAGGAAAACCTAATAAAGGTAGGATTGAAATTACTAACCCAAATCACCTTTCTCCTGCATTAAATGGTCATGCTGACACCTTCATTCAGACACTTCAACAATTTTTCATCACTTCTCCAGGTCTCTGCACTGCTTTTGTTGCAACTCCCTTATCGCAAACAGCAGTGATCAGTAAGCCTTGTTTCAAAGCTTGGGTTCCCCAACAGTAAAAACAGAACCATTACAAACACTATACTAACTGTCCTGCTCCTCATAACTTTTGTTGGAGTCTTTTTCAACTGTTAAACTCTTCACAGCTTAAAACAAGTTCTTAGTGGCTGTTACATGAATGATCATACATTTTTATTGATATTCTGTTATTTGTCATTTTTAATGACTAGATTTTGTTTTCTGAAAAAAAAAATTAAACTTATTTTTCTAAAGTGAAAGATTAAAATGCAGGTTTAAGTTCTGTGTGGATAAGGTCGGTCTTAAAGGATCATTGTAAATTCTTTATTCTCCCCAAAAATGTCCATTTATGATTATTCATTTTGCATACTGTACATAATATTCATCTGTAAAGATAACATCTCTTGAGTCAGTTTAAATTGACATTCCTGCAGGGAAGTGCAGTTGTATATTGAACTAGAGTCATTAAAAGCTAGCTGTTTTAATTATTTTCACATAAGAACAATGTGAACATGGTAAAAGCCATTTTATAATTATAACAAACACTCCAGGGTGCTCAGCAAGGAATTCTTTACTCCACAGCACTAAAAAGTGTTAGACCACTTTCTTAATATCAGAATTAGATGAGCATAAACAAATGCTGTATCCTGGATACTATGCTGTAATTAACTCATTGTAAAAATGATGTATTAATGGCTTATAAGGAATAATTTGTATTGAGAAGTACAAAACCAGTAAGCAAGTAGAGCAAAATGAAATATATTCCACTTTTGCAGGAAGAAGCATAAGGGTTATCTGTACCATAATTGAGGGCAGATTAATAATGAGTAAAATTATTTATAGTATATATTGCCATGATTGACAACAAAATTTTCTTCTAAATTATATTCAGGTAGAAACAACTCACTAACATTTTGACATTCTGTATGTTTGATTTTATTAGATTTGTTAATACCAAAGTATGTAGTTTCATACTCATTAGCTCATTTTCTAAACTTCTTTTTCCTGCTGATGGTGGTGTAATCAACAAAGATGAACAGAAACTCCATTAAAACTAACAGTCCCTAGATTTCCTGAATTAATTCCCCGGCCAATTGGAAAACAGAATGCTTCCATCATGTCATGGGTGAGCTTAAAGTGAGGTGCTGGTTGTGTGCCTTCTTCAAGAGGAATCCAGAATCACTTTTCTCAGATGCCCAATCTAGCTTTAACAGGCAGTGCTTGATCAAAAAAAGCAGTACCTTTGCCCTTACATTCTCTTAAATTGTTCAGCTCTCCATTCCCCCTTGGAGACAGACTTTGAAAGAGTGTCATTTCAGTCACATATATCTACATTTCCATTGTTTCAGTTACTCCCACAGTGCATGATATCAGGTGGGGACATAAAGTACCTGGCAAATGAGGGATTTTTGTGGCTTTACCATGTCAAACATTCCAAGATATTCTCATTATTATTCATTTTTTTCAGCAGCAGGCATTTTCTATGTTCCATATAAGCTCCTGCCTCAGTGAAGTGAATATCAAGGGTATATATCTAGTGCTTAACTAGTTCTGGATCAATTCTGTTCATGCCTGTCTTTCCACAGGCATGAGAATTCAAACATCATTCCAACATTCCCCGCGGGCTGTTTCAGTTTGGGCTATGTGAGTAACCTGACTATCAGGGACACATTATAAGTAGAGATTCTGTATTCATCATCATTATTTTATTTTAATTTGCTTCTTCTAGTCTACAATTGACAATTTTACTGGTAAATCCAGATCTTAACAAGTGATCAAAGTGATTTACCCAAGCACCTTTTGAAGAATGTGCATAGTGCCCATAAGTGCGATCCTACGCACTTCACTATCTGGTGGGTGGCCCATGAAAATTCTTCGGTTTTGTTTAAATCATTTCATAAGTATACCTAAAGCTCCTACTATCATCAGTACAGTTCTTGTCTTACAATTCCACATTATACTGTTCTCGATTTACAGGTCATAATATCTATTGATCTTTTCAGTTTCCTTCAAGATGATGTTTGAATTATCTCAAACGTTTATATCGATCAACAGGCATTTTTTTTCTTTCTTGTCATGCAGCACTATATCAAGACAATTAGCTATGATAGTTCTGTCAGTAACTATTGGAACATCCCACAAGATGGTGATATCATTAATGTTCACCTTTTCAGTATGATATTCATAGTATTTATCAACTGGGACAACTAAGGTGTTGACAGCTGTGACTGTCTTCTTAGAGCTGAATTCAGTCTTGAGAATCTGATGAACTCGACGATAGTCCTCTTTTGCGAATTTCTCCTTCACTCTCTTCTATGCCCAAGTACTTGTATATCTCATCCATCTCCATATTTCTAATAACTGTTTAGTCTTTTAACTTGATATTTTGACTTTTGACTAGCTCACAACAGTTAAAGATGCACGTGGCACATTTGTCTAAGCCAGATTCCATTTTAATGTTGTCATTGACCCCTTTGACAATGGTGAGACCATGTTTAAGTTGAGTCTCATCCTTCACAAATTGTCTATGTAAAATAAGTGGCTAACTTTGTTGTTATTATTAACTTCAAATCCAATACCTTGTCTATTTAGCGTGTTTGTCAATGGTGTCAATGCTAAACAGAACAACAAGGGAAACAACAAACTATCTTGGACAATTCCTCATTTGATAACGAAGTTTCCTGCCCTGATGTGACCTCTGGCATAATAAAGCCTCATTTCAGTCTTCCATTCTTTCATCAATGCCTCAACAAATCAAGTAATACTTGAACAAACTGCACAGATCTCAATAACTGGTACTATCTAGGTATGAGACAAACATTTTTTCTCCTCATCTGGGGCCTCATGTATAAACGGTGCGTACGCACAGAAATGTTGCGTAAGAACTTTTCCACGTTCAAATCGCGATGTATAAAACCTACACTTGGCGTAAAGCCATGCACTTTTCCACGGTACCTCAGGCCTTGTCGTACGCAAGTTCTCCGCTCGGTTTTGCAGACTGGCGGCACCCAGAGTCAAAGCAATGTTACTGTTCTTGTGTGATTACTCATTATTTTCATGACGCGGCTTTATAAATACACAGAAACTAACCGCATATTGTTTATTAGTGTAATGCATCTGATTGTAATTAACTCGTAACAATATAATGGTCCAGGGAACAGCCATAGTATTCCAAATACCATAACTGCTTTAGCGTTGTTACTCTCACTTCTTCTTCTTCTTCTTCTTTCAGCTCCTCCCGTTAGGAGTTGCCACAGCGGATCATCTTTTTCCATTTTACTCTCACTGCACGACTCGGAGTATTTATATCACTGTATCTGAGTGTGAATCACAGCAACAGCTGATCGGAAAGAGAATTATCGGTATACAGCTTTAAGGACACGCTACCTCAGCCACTGCAAAACGTTTCAAAGCCTTTCCTGTACGGTCCTCGCGGTTCAGAAACAGTTTAATCCCAAGAACTTTAAATGCACTCAATCAATTGCTCCTTGTAGAACGGTTTGTACTTATAAGTACAATCACCCCACTGTAAACTTGCACTACAGTTATAATATCTCACAACCTGGGCCACTTTATAAAGCGTATTTACATATGATGACGATATCATTTTTAAGGTGAAATGCAGCAAAATATGTTTGTTAAATTATACACATAAAACTTTAACTTCATTTAAATAATCTATATTCTTCACTGGGAGTGTTGTGAAGGATAGAATAATTAAACATGTACTACGAAGATATTTCAATGTTCTTTAAACGTTTTGAAGAATCGGCGCTAAGCTTACAGATGGCTTAACTTGTATTACAGAGCTGATTGTATGGCGATCGGTTACTTGGGGAAAGAAAAGCAAGGACTCTTGGGCGTACGCCAATATATATTGAATATAAAACAGAAAGAGAAAATAACAACACAGCTAAAAAGCAGCGACAAATTTCGACAAAAGATAAATGCTTGTCATGAGCACGAGGCTCATGAAACACATGTTTAATAATGTGCTTTAGCTCCTATCATCATGAAAATGACATCACGTATACATCTCAGTATTTTAGTTATTCAGAGAGCTGTAATATCACAAATGTAATGGACTCTGTGTCCAGTTGGAGGAAGAGAGCCAGTTTAAGAAGCAAGTAGTGATTCACACACATAGATCACATACGAGTAGAAGATCAAATACAAAACAAAACATTTAACGTGCTACTTTAATTACGATGTAATTTTGAGAAACTGGTTAATTAAACGATTTTAAGATGAAGTTTATAATGTTCTACTAAATGACAAAATAAACTACGTGATTAAAGTGGAAAATTTGAGATTAAAGTTGACATTTCGTGCTTTTTTCCCACCGTGTGCCTTTTTTCTCTGTACCCTAATAAGCTTTCATATGACACTCAGACAGTGGGCTTACAACTCTTCTTTTCACGGCAACTTTGATATGTGACTTCTTTTTTATTTCCGGCACTGTGCAATTTTGTGAATGTGAGCTTTCAAGTTTCTCCAACACGCTATGTCACTCGATCAACTTCATTTTGTTGATTATACCACGGTTTATTTGAAGGCTGCGCTTAAGGGCGATTTATATTGATTTGCATATTCAAATAGGCGTAATTCTGGGAGGATTTGAGGCGTTACAAAATGCGCGTGCACGATCGTTAGTTTTCACGCTGATCGGGATTTATGTAACGAAAGAACGTGGAAGTTGGAGTACGCACAGATTCCTGCATCTGGATTTTTCTGTGCGTAAGCACATTTCGGCTTTTGTGCTTACGCCATGTTATAGTGCGAGTTCTACGCACGGCGTTATACATGAGGCCCCTGATCTGTCCACTCTTTTTGTACTTCTAAAATGCCCACTTTAAGATGTCCCCACTCTATGAAAATATGATACTAAAGGAGTGTTGTTTCTTTTATTTCTAATGTTTGATAGATGTTACACTAGTCTTGTTTTGAGTTTCTTCTTAGTATCACCTATGTAGATTAATGAGCAATGATCGCACCTCGGATATTATATACAATTGACTATATTGAAAAAATGGTGTTGTATGACTTCCTTTTTGATTATATGTTTAGCATTTTAGACAATCCTATTGTGATCCCTCTGTTTATTGTGGATGGGATTGCTTGTATCTGAATGTTTTGTTTTGGTTTTACTATGAACTAGTATGTCTTGTAGGTTTTTATTTTTGTGCTAGTCCGCATCCAAATTGTGAGCTCTGAGTACTAATTTGTTGTTCTTGTAATTCCTTGAAATTTGTTTTTATGAGTCTGCTTACCTCCACATTGAACGTATTGTATGGTGTAATCTTTATATATAATAGGCTGTTTGTTTGTCCGTCTAGGATTTTAAATCACCTGTAGCTCACAAACCATTTGAACTATTGACCCGAAATTTGGTACACATACTGTATACTATGTGACGTCTACTATCCACTTTTGGGGTGATGATTGACTGCCAAGGTTATTCCTCTTTTCATTTTTATTTTATTTTATTGTAGAATCAACTCTCAGCAGCAGTGAGCAGGGTGGCTGTGCGGTGCATGTATATGGGCGCAGTTCTCGTTTCTACCACTTTCGCTGTCATATCTTAAATCATTCTTGACACAGATTGAAGAATTAAATGCCAGCTTAAGTGAAAAATTAAGAAAGCATATTAAGTAATTGCAACACAAACACTGACTTAATCAGTTTTAACGCGAAAAGATGCAGACGAAAGAAGAAAAGAAGTGGGCCGCTAGGGTAGAGAAAAGAAGAATTGCTCAGGAAGCAGCAAGAGCATCAACCTCTGAGCAAACAAATGCTAAATGTACAGAGAAAGAGTATGAAAACTATGAATGCTCAAGTCAAGTGTATTCACTGGACGTTATCATGCAGTGTGCCATTTTTGTTCTCTTGTGTTTGCCCTGGTTGCCTGAAAATTTTCAGACTTTGTCTTAATAGAGATCTAATACAGGGTGGCCCACAAAAAAGTAGCCCGCCTTCCTGACAGAGACTACCCTTATCACGAAAGCTGTTTAGACATAGTGCAAACGTGTGAGTACAAGCTGAGCGACATGTATTCCATTCCACAAAGAATCATTTTCAGCACTTTCTGTAAAGAGTGAGTAAAGATTTTTGCATTTCAAGTTTCTTTCTTTATGGAAGGGCGCCTTTTTTCGCCAGGGAGGCGGGCTCCTTTTTCGTGGGCCACCCTGTATAACCTTGTGTTTTGTGGGCCTAAGATTGAATTTTGGTGGCATTTAGGAAATGTTTTTCTTCTGTAGGGAATCTCTGAAATCTAAGCAGGTGTGATTTTACTAATCTCCTATGTTTGTGTTTAGGGTGGAAATTTTTCATATGCAAAAGGGAATGAATGGGTGTCTGTGTCCTTGAAGAAAACTTTGGTTGCTAATTTATCTTGTTTTTTTATATATAGTAGTATTTAAATAGTTAACTTCTCTGTCATTTATGGTGGCTGTTAATTTGACGTTTGATTGTTTAATTTTGTAAATAAATTTTCAATTCTTGTTTTGTGTGGTTCAAAGCTCCAAATATGTCATCTAAGTATCTCTGAAACAGTGTTGGTTTTATTTTTAATGTCTTATGCACATCCTCCTCCCATTTAGCCATATAAATATTAGCATATGCAGGGACAAACTTTTTTACCCATTGCTGTCCCTTGGTTTGTAAGTAATATTCTCCATTAAATTCAAAGTCATTTTTGAGGGACATTTCCAATAATTTGAGCATGTACTGATCTGGCCCGGTGACATCTTGATATTGTTGTAAATGTTCCTTTATTATTTGTAATCCATTGTCTTTTGTTATATTTGTCTATAGGTTACTGACATCTAGAGTGAATAGAAAACTATTTTTGTATTGTGGTTTGTTTAATTTTGTTTATGATGTCTATTGTGTCCTTGACGTATCTTTTATGAAGTTTAGATAAGGTTTTCAAGTAATTATCTAGATACTATGCAATTTTATAACTCAATGTGAAATTATAGGTCTCTCTGGTGGAGTGTGAAAGGGACTGTCCAACTTATTGGATCTTTATGTATCTTGGATAATATGTAGAATCTTCTAGGCCTTGGGTAGGTTTGTAGTTTTAAATATTGTTGTTATTTGATGTTCATATATTTTTTCTATGTAATTTCTTCTATTACTTTCTGTATCTCTTTTTGAGTTTTGGAGTACATGGGTTCTTTAATTATTGTGCAATAATCAGTGTTTTTTGATTGTCTTTCTACCTTTGTGATGTAATCTTCTTTGTCCATTATGACTATGACATTTCCTTTGTCAGCTGGCTTGATTATTATTTCTGTCAGCTTTCAACTGTTTTTATAGCTGTTCTTTCTTCTGTTGTATATATATCTGTGTCTTTTCTGAAATGCTTTGGTATTGTTTTGATTTTTGCTTCATTATTTGTTTAATCTTTTTTTTTGTAACTTGTTTGGCTTTAGGATCCCAATTGAATTTGGGCAAAAAGGGTTAGATATCTTTTGTGAGTATTGTTTGTCAATTTACTTCTCCTGTGAAACTGTTTCACATCTAGCCAACATGTATATACAGACAGGGTTCCTTGGTGGTGTGGAAATAAATATGTCTTTTTGATAATACTGAGTATTGTGCTTTGTAAACTTAGTGTTCTTTGTGAAGTTTCAAACATTCCATTTGAATTCTGTTTTTCAATTTGTATCTTTTACTTTTACAATTTCAGAGTTCTCTTCTTCCGATTTAGCTATACATTTTATCTTTCACAATGTGTTTGTTAAAAGTGTGCAAAATCTGTTTCTGTTTATACATTAGTTTTTTGGAGAAGCTTGATTCCTGGAACATTATCTGAGCTTTAGGAAAGGCTCTTCTAGTGGTTCTGATCAGATATTGAATTTGTTTCATCATTGTGTCAGGGGAGTACATGTCCTTAGTGTTTATACCTATTGAGAAAAGGATGGTTTCTGCACTTTCTTTGGGCATGTCATTTTTTGTAGGATCGAGACAAAGATCATGATTTTCACACCAGGATATAAGTCAGTTTGTATATTATTATAATGATGTCCTGGGATGTTTTGAGTCACCCATTATAATAATAGGCTTATTGACTTGTAGTGTCCAGTCAGTGTTTTTTCTGGCCGTCTTCTCTTGGTTTTTAAAATAAAACGTCTTTGTTTGTGTGTAATATGGCTTTATATTGTAGATTCTTCATCTATTAATGGAGTTTTACATTTGGAATCAACAGTTACCTCAGTTCCATAGAATGATTGGGGTTGTTTTTCAGTAATTCTTTTTTGAAAGTTCTTTACATTGTTCCCTCGAAATTATATGTAGTTCTGGTGATTTATCATTTAATTCACATTCCATTTGTCTTTCTTTGTTAAGCTTCATTATTTGTTCACTGTTTTCTAACATTATGGTAATGTTTAAGGTTTGTGGTGATTCTCCTTTATAATATATAATTATGTCTCCAATATTTTCTTTTATGTCATCAATTTGAACAACTACTTGAGCCAGAAAATCTTATATTCTACTTTTGGATTGGGTTGTGGGGCCTGATATTATTTGTTCTTCATTAATTGGGATTAACGGTGTAGAATTCTTCTGGTTTCTAAGGTTTTTCAGGCATTTTCTATTTGATCTTGTGCCAAGATATTGAGGGTCTTTGGTTTTTCTAGTACTATGTCTATATTGAATTGTTGCTGATCATCTTTTTTAGGGGTTGATGTTAAGGTTATGTTTTTCTTTGGTGTAGATTGTGATAAAGGTTCATATAGATGCACGCTTAAGTCCAGCTCCCCTTGTATTTGTACAGGTATATCATCCCGTATTATTTCTTTATAGTGGGGGGTGATGCTTCATGTGAATAAAGAATGATATTTTGTAAGATTTTTGTTGGAGTTGGGTGTTTAAATTACTCAATTTTTTGCAACTGTTTCCTGCTCCTTTTTTTGAACTCCTTCTTACAAAAGGGATACATTGGGGCATGTTTATTTATTGTTGATGTAATGTTTGGTCAAGATTCCTTATTTTAATTGGTTCCTTTTTTGACAGACCAGAATAGTCACTGCTTATACTAGCCCTCATTAAGTTTCATCTATTTTAACACTTTGGTTTAAATGTTGGGATTTGAAACCTCTTGTGTCTCTTAGAACCAGCTGACTCTGGGACACAAGAAGTCCCTGAAAAAACATTATTTACACTTAATGGTAAGGTAATCTTTTCTTGAATGTTTTTTTTTCTGTTGTTTCTTTATATTTCTGTATTCCTTGTTCTGTTTATGTTTCTTTTTTCTGTATTTTGTTTCTTTTTCATTTTATTCAGTTTGTATGAAATTCTTGTCAAATCTCTGCCCTTGTATCTGTTTCTAATCCAAATTGTACTGTTTTCCAGTATTCTTCCCCTTGTTTGTCATTTTTACCATGTTTTTGATTTCATTTTTAATTGTTTAAATTTTCCTTACATAATGTTTTTGCAGTAGTTGTATAGTTGTGACCTGACAGTTTTTTGCATTTGATTCTATTAGCTCCAGGACCACATCGACTGGAATAATAAGGTTAATTAAATAGTTGGTCTGATTTTTAATTCATTATGATGGTTACTTCTGTGTTGGTTCGTATTTATACATTCTGTCCTTTGTCCAATCAGCTGTCAACTCTCCTTTTGTAAAAAAAAATAAAACTACTAAAATGATTTATTTTAAAATTTTGTTGCACCTTTCGATCCTGGTTTTTAATTTTTAATATTAGTAGTTTTCAAGAAAATCATGGTAGTCTTTAGAATTCATAAGACTCTTGTCTCATAAAATAATTTTTCGTTTTTGACCTGCTTTCCATTAAATTTTCCTTGTATGTGTCTTTTATTGTTGATAACCTCATTGAATCTTTATATATAGTTTTTTTTTTTAATTCCCCCAATCTTATTTTGATTTTTTTAATTAAAGTTTTCTTAAGTTGTTTTTAATGCAAATATGGCATCTGTGTTTTTTTTAAATACACATATGTCCAAAAAGAATGCAAGGTTTTCAAAATTATTCCTTAGAGTTGTATTATTTTGTAGATTTCCCATAAACTCTTGATTTTATAAATATTAATTTATTATTTTGGGTTAGTCTGCCCTTATACATTTTTTTTAGATTTAGGGTTCATTATCAAATCATTTTTTTAAGATTAGAGTGGCTAGGGGAAGTAGATATTTTAAAAATATTCATTTTTTATTTTTTTAGTAGGCTTATTCTTTTTTGCTTTTATAGTGTGAACTATTTGAATGGGTAACCATTGCAAGGCACCTTACAGCATGGCTGTCAGGACCTCTGGAGAAAGCAAGACCTTCCAATACTTTAAGGTCACATTTATAGAAAAATGAGGTTTTTATATACTTCTGTTAATATATATGAATGTAACAATGACAAGATTAAAACAGAGTAGTTCAGACTTCTTAAAAACAAAAGGAAACTGGTCAAACATATATAGCAGTCCTAGATGCATGCATATACTGTGAAATGCACTCCTTTTTAAATAAAAACAGTTTACATACTAACTACTCTGTACCAGCATGGATTATTATATTATAATTATGAATAATTCAATTATTTTTCCTATATATGTGGAGTCAACAGTGCACTCAAAAGAATATGGAATAATGGTGTAGAATGTACATCACCAAGTCTACACTCCTGTTAACCAGAAAGTACAGTTATAACATAATTACTGCATAGGCAGTCTTGACGGCCCTGTCTGATTCGATGGCACTGTGGCGTAGCAGTTAGCAGTGCTTCTTCACAGAGTGAGCATCTTGGGTTCAAATCATTGTGTGCATGGAGTTTGCTCTTCACTTGCTAGGAAAATTATCTGGTGTATGATCAGTGGATATTTAGCTATAAAATTTTTCACAGCAATTAATTAATAAAAGTAAGGTTTTTATTTAAATTTCACTAGGGATTTTTTTTTTCAATTTCTATTTGCTAAGCCTTGATTATTAGTCTAAATAAGTATGTTAAGGGCTCACTAAAAATGTTTTAAATATTGACTGAAATATATAAAAAAAAACCTTTGAGAGTATTTAGAAAATACTCCTAAATATTTTTTGGCTTTTCTGTATTTAAAATAATCATTTGTAAAAGGCTCATATATAAATTTAAGTGCATCAGAAAAGATGTAAATACTTTATAAACAAATGCTTAAATAAGTGATATTTTAAGACAAATAATTTAATCTGCCTATTTCTACTGAAAAAATGTTTGAGCAATTCTACATAAAATATTTCAGATATGATAAAGGAAAGTTTTAATAGTATGCAGTCCCTCACTTTAGGCATTGTGTTGTTGCTCAATGCAAATCACGTTTTAAACTCTGCCAGGGTAGAAGTGTACAAGGTTGATAGCCTTCCCCGGAAACACATTCATTAACAAGGGCTGATGCCATTTCTAATTGATAACTTGGGGACCCCTCCTCCTTAACCTTTTGACTTTTGTACTTTTCTTTCGATAACAACCACTGTTCAAGTGTTCTCCTTTACTTGGTCATGGTTGACCCCAAGGGCCCAAGTTAACCTCCCCTGGTGATATCCCAAGCTAGACTCTTTTATATTGTTCCTAGTCATCGCACTCTTGCAGATCAGGATCTAACAAGGTAGCCTTCAAGAAAAAAAAAAAGCTATACAAAATAGAAAATCCCCTTTTTCCATTGGTTTCATGCTTAAGTCTTTTGTCACCTTTGACTGCTTTTCTTTTTATTTATGATTTCTTTTCCCATTCTTATCCTATCAAATTGTCACAGAAAACAGACTTTTTATTGTGCTGTCAAGACATGGAGGCCCAGAAACATTTTAACTGTATATTTCTGGGTTTCTCCAGCACATTATGTTGTAGCTTGCCTGACCATTGCTGCATGTTACTACCATAAAAAAGGTGTATTTTTTTTATAAACTATGGCATTAATTATTAACATGGCTTATTTTTAAACAGAACTCAACTTCACTATTCAGCTTTATGAAAAATGTTATGTATTTATGTCTACATAAAAAAAAAGTGTTGACAGCAAGAATAAAATATTCATGGATAAACAATTTGGTTATTGATACATTCTACATTATTCAGGAGCAGGAATGAATATAATTCTCTTAAACACTATTTAATCAAAATACATCAGATTATTAAAATGACTGAAAATAAGAAGTCTCTCAAGTAATTTGGCAGGATTTAATTAATTTCTGTAATTTTAATTTAGGAGTAAAAAAATGTAATCAATTAGCTATTTCTGATGAAAATGTATCTAATACAGTTTGTGTCTTTTGACACCTATCCTCCACATATTGTACATACTGAGCATACTGTAACTTGTTATGCAAGACTGAATGGTAAAATTAAACATTGTATTCCTGCTTCTTACCAATACTAACAATTATCTGAACAAATTTAACAATACTGCTCATTTAATAATATTTTAATCACCTCTCTGTCTAGAAAATATTACATAATTGTAATTGTAGGAAGTAAGAAGGATTGCAAAGAAGTCGTTGTGCTCATTTTATTTCCAGTTTTCAGTGATCATGGCCATAGGTTTAAAACCTTTTCCAGAGTATAATCAATACTCAGTTTTATCTTTCTAAGTGAAAATATAAAAATTTATTGTAGAAAATATATTTGCATGTTTATGTGTTTTTTTCCTGTAATATTTGGCTTTATAACTTGCTTCATTTGCTGCATGGATCGGCCTTAGCATCACTATCCAAAATAGACAAATTGATAGAAAAACATGTAATAAAATGATCAGAAAAGTGGCATCTGAGAGCCTGGCTAGAAATAAAAATGTATACTGAATAGATGACAGAGGCACTGCATTGCTGTAAACATACTTTTTTTACACCCAATGGCATTTAAAACATAACATTCTCAAACGTTCTTACTTCAGGGTTGCAGATTGTCGGAATCTCTCCTGCTGTACTAGACAGAAATCAACAATGGATGGAGGACTGGTTCATTGGAAGGACCACTCAGACACAAAACCCTATGAGAAAATGTATCACCCATTAATTTAACTTGCACATCTTTGGGATGTGAGAAGAAAATTAAAAGAAAAAAACATAGAAAATGGGAGAAAAAGCAAACTTCTCGCAGACAACAACTGAGCACAGAATTCGAGCCAAGCATGCAGAATATCTGAGATAGCAGCATTAACTACTTTACCACAGCACTGTCATTTATTACTATCATTTATTATAATTATTGTTGTTGCTATTGCTGCTGTTTCAATTGTTGCTGTTGTGTTGTTTAACATGGAGTTGACATGTTCTCTCTGTGTCTGGAGGTAACTTTTTTAATGGTTAATTGTATGAGAGAGAGAGTGTGTGTGTCTGTGTGTGTCTTGTGATGCCTTTTGTGCACCCACGTTGGTTTAAGCAGGTTGAAGAAGGTGTGTATGCTTATTTAACATTCTGATGAAATAGTATCTCATATAGATCCGGTTATTTTTTGCTGCCTTTGTTGCTAGTAAATGTTCTTCCATTCTATGATGATGTTTACAAAATAGATAGATGGATGAAGCACATAAAAACTGGCCACCTGACTGCTTCAAGTGTTGGTCTAATTAGTTGAATAAGACTAAAATATCTCATAGTTGACTGTGAAGCTTTTCAGATATGTTTAAAGTAATTTTGTGCATGAAAAATAACCATAACTTGAATGAAGTAGTTAAAGTAATTTTGTGCATGAAAAATAACCATAACTTGAATGAAGTAGTTAGAAACAACACACATAATGGTGTTAGTACTGTGAAAATGAGTTATTCTTTTGAAATGCAGTCTGTATGTGGCAGTGTAAAAAGGTACATTTTCAAAGTGTAAATTATTTTTGTTCTTCCCTATTGCATCTTTACTGTAAATTTCTTCATATATCTTCATGCCAAAATTTTAAACAGGAGCCATTTTTTACACTTTTTTGGACGTATCAGGAATGTCATTTTTTTTTTTTTTTTAGATATCACTCTAAAGCTGAACTAAGCTCAAATATTTTGGTGGCAAATAGAAAAAAGTCTGCCTTTATGAGGATGTGCAGTTCGCAGCTTGAGCGGTGCAATTTTTATACAGGTCCTAGCAATCAATAAAAAAGCCACAGGAGGAATGATTTATCTTGTTGGTTACAGAGACTGTCACCAAGAGAAATTGTAAAAGATCAATTTACACAACCCAGTGTGAGAAAGTTATTGATATAACACGGGTGATCAGTTTCTAGTCGTCAGTGAGCATTCACTGAAGTAAGAGAAATCCCCTGTTATTGGTCTGCTGGACAGAGTCTAAAAAGGTTCCAAGGTCCATAAAACAGACAATAAGCCAATGAAATAAAAGAGTCCCTGGCTGCTGCTGTGTTAACTGGCCTGGGGTTAAAAATGATTGGACAGGCTAAGGTTAGACAGCTGTCTCTGTGAATGCTGTTTTGCAGCTGTGAGAAACTTTGCTTTGAGACCGACATTTAGAAGTACAAGAGAACCTTTCAACTGTGGGTCACAAGTGCTGGTTCACTTAACAGGAAGTAAGGAAACAAGGTGCCTTCCTGTGCAACATATTAACTTACATTTTCAAAGCCAGCTTAATGAAGCTTATCAGTTTCAGTTAGTCTGAGCTGATGTCCAGAGAAACATTAACTTTCATTCTTAATTCTACATGCTAATAACATATAAAGATGGAATGCAATACTGTTAAATTCTTTTTAAGCATTGTGAGAAAGCTGGCTAGCTATAAAATATAAAATAAATACATATATACTGTATATATACACAGTGGTACATTTGGTGTAACATACATATAGTATATATGTCCTGTATACATCTTTCTTTCTTTTTAAATTTCTTGCTTTTTAGTCATTCTGGTGTGTATTCAGAGCATAGTGTAGGATATATATATATATATATACATTTATGTACCTATTTATGAATTTATTTATTTAAAGAGTTTCTGTAAAAAGCTAAATAATGTTCTTGGGTTTGTTTCCCAGGTATTGATGTTTTCCTTTCACATCCCAAAGATCTGCAATTATGATGGACTGCTAATAATATGGACTGGGACCTCCTTCAGTGTTGGTTCCTGCCTTACACCCTGAATACATTTTGACCTCCTAGAGTCCTGAATTAGAATAAGTGGGTTCACCAAACTGGATGGAGTAATCATTCAACTTGCCAGAATAAAGGTGTTGGGGAGGGTCTTTATTGGAGGTAGTGCGTCAGTTTGGCTGGGAGGTTTATAACACAGCAGTCATTACAGCTGATTTACAACCCTTGAATGTCTATGTGTAGCTTGCATGTTCTTTCTTTCTCTCACTCCGTCCATGCAGGTTTTTCAGGTTCCTTCCAGATTCAAAACATGACTGTTATAAATTAATGGTGCCTACAAATTGGACTAGTGCCCTATCCACAATTGGTTTTGTCCCTAACTGATTCTGTTAGGATAGTGTTGAACCCGTGACCTTAAATAGGATTATGTGGGATTTTTGTAATGGGTGGATGGATGTATATTGGCCATTTGCTTGAATGAACAATGCTGCAGAAACGCATCCCATCCAGGGATGATTGACTTGTTACTGATGTAGCCCTATCAAATTATCCTGGGTTCAGATAATGGTTGGATTAACGGATAGCTTGTGATACAAAATGAGTATTTAAACCAGTTAACAAAACTATGACATTTTTCTTGTACATTTTAACTGGTTGACCTGTGTTTACAATGAAACTCATTCAAATTTAAGCAATTAACAACAATGCAGGCATTAATATTACCCATAGTATGAACTGTTAAGATTTCTTCATTTAACTGTCAATCTCTCTAGTATCATTAAAAGATTTAACATTTCCTTGTTTTATTACAATTCAAACAATATGCGCCATACAGCTCCCACAGAAACTATTACGCCTCACACCTACAGCAACTCCTTGTTAGAATGTTTGATGGGAACATGCTGGACAAAAGTTTTCCTTTGACTAAGGCTGGTAGCATCTCAAGCCGTTCATTTCAGAGAAGACCTTTTTTCTACCATGATACAGTGCATTCTCAAATGCATAACTGACACTAGCCAAAGCATTTTCAGAATTTGCACTTAATTTGAAAGAGTCATGAATAACATTTTGGGATTCATTCAGTCACAAGACTACTGTTAAAACAATGATAACACATTCATAATTTTGATTTACTGTGAATATAATAAGTGAAATAGAAACACAGAATATTGATTTTGCCTAATTAACATCTCTTTTTTGATGAACAACACTAAATTAGAAACTAGGCATTTCCTCCCACCCCAGCTTATTCTTTGACCTTGAGTTAGTTATGTCACGGCATATCGATTATATAAACGCTTACTTTTAAAAACCTGCACTACACCATACATTAAAAACAGTTTGCGAAAGTACACTTCAGTGTTTGGCCAAAAAAACTTATCCCATCTTTGTGACAAGGCCTCATAACTGATGAGAAAATAGGCACCCTTACAGTCCTAGAGTTAGATATGCTATGTTATTAAATTCATCACTACCACTGCAGTCTTGAGTACTGTATGGGAAGTTTATGCTGTACATTGTTAAAGTTCCAATGGACCTTGCTTTGGTCTGTTGAAAAGTTTCTGTATTCTTCTCTGGTAATACCTTTGCTATGTGAATTATATTCAGAAGTTTTTTTTTTTTGTTTTTACGGGTTTTTTCCTCAGTTGATGGTTTCATATTTGCTGTCCTGTTCAGTGCACAGACAGAAGAAATAATATGAAATATTAAAATGCTTATTATAAAATAAAACTATTTGTTGTCCTAGACATGGCTATTCTATTAAAGGTTTGTGAGGATCCAGAGCCTGTTACAACTGCATCAGCTGCAAAACAGAACATTGTAGAACAAACTCATGAGCACTCACATTCTCAAGCTTGGCTAGATTAGAGTCGCTATCAATCGATCCTACATGTCTTTGGAATGACAGAAGTAATGAAAATGGGAGTAACTGGAGAAACCCAATCCAAGGTGGAGGGAACTAAAAAGAAGATTCACTAACCACTGAGCTACTGCATTACCACAGTCAAAGATTATTCTGTTCATAATTAAATCAAAGTAGAAGACAGTTATGTTTGCTTTGTGTTATTGAGGTCTAGTAACAGAAAACATGATTAGTATTTAGTAGTGGAGTATCTGCCAAATCATACTAAAGTAAATAACAATTTGTAGAAAGCGTGCAAATTGCAGGCAATAAATCAATAAATAAACTGTCTTTCCACACAAGACTATTTTTAACAGTGCAGATTTTAAGTACATTTGCATTGCTTAAATGGTAAATTACATAGATTATGAAGTCTAGACACAGAGATTTTAACAAAACAACAGGTGTTCATCATTTTCTACTAAGAAGACCTTTATATTCAGCTTAGTTTTTATTTTGAAAAATAGGATGTTGAAAACCCCTATATACTAAGCATTAAAATCTAAACACTTATCAAGCTTTAATTGGCAACATTGACTTTCTCTATTACTTCACTCAGAACGATTTTAAAAAAAAGCAAGAAAATACTGCAATTGAAATGTTTTATCATATAACTTGAGCCAAACTCACTTGTTTCAAAATTAATTGCATGCTCTTGGAAGTATAATTAGGATGTCTGAAGCTTAAATATATTAGAGACACCTGAACTAACTGAAGTTATAGCAGATGCGTCATATGGCAAAAAGACTCTTATTTATCATCTTTTGCTGCACTTTCCCAGTGGAGGCAGCCAAAAAGTACAATTCGAATGATTTCTTCTCAGCTATATCAAATGGTCCCAGTAGAGTGAAGCCTAAAATTAAAAGCTTCCTAAACCAGTGGGACTTAGATGTGACTTTAATAACTGAAATGTGTTTTTGCTTTCTATTATAGGGGTCAAAGGGCTTTTAAACAAACTACATTTATCAATTATTTAGAGCCGATTGCTTCTGAAGCAGTCTGTCGCAGATATCATTTGGTGGGGAAATTCAATGTTCCAGATCCAGCCGCGGTGACTTATTCATATAACAAATTTTTCTAAAACTAGATTAGCGGGGGGAACTTAATTTACACTCGCTGGTTTTCAAAACAGTATTACTGACTGAGGTGATATTGACACTTAACTAGTAGGCACCTCAAAGAAAAACAAATATCAAGAGGGGAGCTTATTCAGCATTTCCTATAAGACTGATAAAGAAAAAGCTGCCTTCGCATACATGTCAGTGTCTTTAGTGTCTCCAAGTTTTCTTCACAAGTGTAGTTTTATTTTTTGTTTTCAAGTGAAGGATCAGTACAGAAAAGAAAAAAAGGCTGCTGTCATAAATTGTGAAAAATGAAACAATAAGAAGCTCAGTCACGCTCAAGTTATTTGTCTGTAAAATGAATAAAAAAGTCCTTCAAGGGCACTCTCTAGTCCTCTATGTGATTCTAGGTTCAGATGCTTTCTGCCTGCAGTTTGCCTTTCACTCAGCATTTAATTCAGTTTTCCTCCTTAGATAGGCCTTTTGCTTTCACATTTCCAAATGTGTGCTTATAAACTTGCTATGACGGGACATCTTGCTCAGTACAGTTCACCTTTCTGCATTTTCTTGGACCTATAGCCATAGAATATGCTTCCAATAGGCATGCATACAGGTACATAAAAAATGTAATTCTCAAGTCTTTTCAAGGACAAGTATGTCACTGCAAATAGCACCAACACCATTACCATTATCTGAAGTCTCACTTATCTGTTCCTCCAGTTTATTTCTTGAAAACACAGATGTTTTCTTCTTATAATTCTACAGACCCCACTATCAATCTCTGTTGTTGTCTTACTGCCTGGACTACAGCCATGTTTCCACTTAAAAAAAAATGTTGAGCAAATCTAAAGAGGCATACTGTATATGTGTCAAAGTTTAATATTGTAATTAAAAAATAATAATGGAATTCAAAAACTGTACCATGACTACAGATATGCTGATATACAACTATATGGTATTGTGATATGATCTTATGAGGAGTTTGCAAGTTCACTTTATGTCTTGGACCTTTCTCCAAGTACTCTGGAATTCCCTCCTACTTGTGAAAACATGCATGTAATGTTCAGTATATACATTGTCTTTGTTATGAACTGATGCCATTTCCAGGTTTGTTTCCTGCCTCAGGGCCAATTCTACTGGAATAGGTTCTTGAATACCTTGACCAACAAACTGGCTTATTCCCACTGAGGTAATCTGAAATTTACATATTGAAGATCCACCTCTCTCAACTGGATAAAACTGGTGAAACATGTTAGAAATGAATTTCACCACCTGGAATGCAATGCAATGAACCAATGCAAATCTCAGGAAAATGTGTAGTCCCAGGAGACTTTAATGCAAAAATTAGAAAAGATAAAGAAGAAGTAGTAGTAATTGATGGGTAGAGTGTGTGGTATACCAGGTCCATGGCTTAGAAAAATGTGGCCAATTGTACATAAATAAATAATGAACACACTTATGCTGAGGAGTGGAGCCGGTGCAAGCAATCTGCTGAAAAGACAGCTCATCTCTGGGTTGGTGTGAGGCGGTCAGCCATCCATGCATTGCCTTACTGGCACGTGTGGGTGCTTTGATTGTCTCAATATCAGTCCAGGGTGGCAATCAGGTGATCACACCTGCAACCTCTCCCTGGCATATTAAAGGAGAGTGGAATAGCAAAAATAGAAAAACCAAGGAAAAGAACAAGAAACAAGTGGAGGTTAAAGTAGAGATTGTGAAGCAGGTAGGAAATGGAAGAGCCAGTAGAGGAGTGAAGAGTGTGTGGTCAATGCTCAGGGTTGTGGTGATGGTTCACTCCAGCTGAGTGACTTAAGGGAGGAGGAGAAACCAGGAGGAGGGCTGCTCCATGTAAGTCTGGGAAAGCAGTAAGAATCAGCGACAGAGGCTTGGGCAGAGGGCACCTTTCCTTGGTCCATGGGAGGGAAGGACCTGAGCCTAGGTCCGGATTGGGAGCCCTACTGTTTGGCCATGGAAGCAGCAGGGACCCAGACCTGTAGACCACAGAAGAAAGAAGTCTTATTCTGTTGGGTAGGCAGCTCCTCAGCAGCAAGATCCAGAAAGATAATCTGGTGAGATGAAGGTTTTAATAGATTCCACTTGGGCTTGAGCTTTAAGGGAAGGTTTCCTGCACTGACGATTTTAACATTGGTTTTTAAGAGAATATTTACCTGACTGATTTTTAACATCCACTTGTGCTTTATTTTTATGGATTATTTACTATAGAAGGCACACTGCACTTTTGAACAACTGTTTTTTTTTTTGGACTATTCTGAATAAAAGCACTAGAACAGTTTTTAACCATCCTCTTTCTTGGTGTATGTTTGTCCTCATCTAGCCAGGCTTACCCTGGTCATGACTATCAGTGATGTTGGGCTCAAGAGGCTCCTAAAATGGAAGAGGGAGCGTGGAGCTGACCTGCACCGTCACAAAGTGGTGTGAAGAACTATCCACAGAAGATTCAGAAATGTTGTAAACCAGGGGTGAGCAATATTGGTCCTGAAGGGCAGCAGTGGCTGCAGGTTTTTGTTCCAACCTAATTTCTTAATGAGAAGCCAGTTATTGCTGATGAAGCAGTCATTGCTCAAGCAACATTTTTAATGCTACATTTTAGTTGTCTCACTTGTTAACATTTCCCACCCTTAATTGCTTACTATAGTCTTAAAAAGCTGTATTCACTGTTTTTAATTGCTCCTATTAGCAGTAAGACAAATGACAAAGGAACCAGCAGTTCTTCATCCATCTTTTATCTGTTTACACCTGTGTGTATTCGCTGTGAATTATCTGGTTTAATAAATTTGGAAGGAAACTGAAGAGAAAAAAGTGAACGACTGAGAATTTTTCATCTGTTTAAGGCTTAAAATCATTTTGATCATATCCTTTGAAGGGAAAAAAAATTTACGGAACACAAATGACCTGACATGGCAGAGTTAAAACACTAACAAGCCATGACATTAAATAAGATATATTATTGGCAAAGATTGGTTTCGATTTAAGCAACTGGATTGAAATAGAAACCCACAGCCACTGTGCCCCTCCAATACCAACGCTGCTCACCACTGCTGTACACTAAGTTAGAGGATAGCCTAGAGTGGACTGTGCAAGTGACAATGTACTTTTGATGAGTAGTGTCAAGTCAAATTAAAGTGTGGCTAAGCAAATGGGAGTGGGTTTAATATATTGATCGTGCAGCGCACATGTAAAAGCATGCGCCAGTTTAATTCATTGATTTCTGGTTGGGCTGGGGCACCCTAATGTGTAGGCACCAGTTGAGTCAGTAAAGTATAAAACAGAGTGGGATAGCATTAGAGGGGGGCTGTGTATGATTTCTTTGAATAGTAATCACTGGGGTAAAGGACGGGTGAAGGGAAATGCCAGCATTTTGCCAGGCAGAATATTCAAAGAGAAGCAAGACAGAGGGCTTTGAAGGGGTTCCAGAGAGTGGCTGTGGTAAAGTTTGAGTCTATGTATTTACTCCAGGAGAGCAAACAAGAATGGAAAATAGCAGAGATGGCACAAGGCAAAGCGAGGACAAGGTGCCAGGGGGGAGTTGGTGAGCTTCAGTGACCAAGAGAGGTGCCAGCTTTGGAACTGCTGTAACTGATTGAGGTGGCAGTTCTGAATGTGGCGGGCTGTGGTCTTGAGTCCAGTCCTGACAAGCATTGAGAAAGTAAAGAAAGTATAAAATGGTGTATCTTTCCATTATTCGGGCTTTAAAGTATTTATTGGATTGTGTATTTTAAACTTTGTTTAATTGGGCATATTTTATCATATTTATGTATCTGCAATTTTTATGAAACTATTTACTGGAAAACACTGTTTCCCTAATGTTTGCACTATTAAATCTTTATTGTATAAACTCTGCTCATGTTCTGACTATAAAGTCTAACTTTTTTGGTTCATTTGTTCTGGTCCATCCTCGGTGTTTGAATATTACTGCCCCAGACTAAGGAAGGTAAGCTTGTCTATGGGTGTAGAGAATCACATAAAGAGACTGACAAAGAGAACTGCAGCTAGACAAAAATTGTAGCAACAGTGTAAGGTAGCAGCTGTAAACAAATTTGCTGTCCTGAAAACAGCAGATGGCAAAATAAGAGATATAATGGAAGAAAGACGAAATGCAAAGATAAATGATATTGTGAAACATAGAGAACTGGATAAACAAATAAAGACGAAATGTAAGGAAGCAAAAAACAACTGGTACACCAAATACTGCACAAAAATAATACATCCAGAGACAGTAGATATACTGAGAATGTTTAATGTTAGTATAAGTCTGCATCAGAGCCAAAGATGGGATAATAGTCCTGAAAAGTAAAAAAATAGCATTTTTGGGAAGAATACACAGAAGAACTGTACTAGGACCATCAAAAAGAGTTGGCAATAATACAGAAAGTCATAGAAGGTTCAGACATATTGAAAGAAGAAATTATACATGCTGTGAATAAAATGAAAGAGAAAAAGCAATAGGAATGGATGAAGCTTCAATGGAAAATGACAGAAGGTTTAAAGAATATAGCGTTAGTAAGCTGACACAATCAGCTAATGACACACCTAACACTGGGTCTTTACCAGATGACTTGTGGTACTGCCAAACAAAAATGGAACATTTGATTATGCAAACAATGATTAGCTTATTGAGCCAGGTGACAAAAATTTTACATGTGTTATCATTGAAAATAAAAAAGAAACTGAGGCCAGAGGTATCAGAGGAACGGTATGGTTTTGTGAAGGAGAAGGGCATGCATTCGTTTTGAGGTATTTCTGTGAACGTTGCATAGAGTTTAAAAATGGTCTTGTTTATCTGCTTTTGTGACTACTAGTAAGCGTTTGACAATGTCTATCATAATGAACTTTTTCGAAATGCTGAAGGATTTGGACATTGACAGAAAAGATTTGAGACTCTTGCAGAATTTGTAGTGGAAACAAACATCAGCAATCAAAATAGATGGTGAAATAGGAAGATGGATTAAGTCCCTTAAAGGCAATAGTCGGGGATGCACGCTAACCTCAGTGTTGTTTAATTATTATGCAGAAAAGATTTTTAATCCAATTGGAGAATTCCTAGGTGTTATAGAAGGATGACAAAATATCAATAATAATAGATTTGCTGATGATACCAGACTGATTGCAGATGCACAGGAGAAGCTTCATTAACTACTAGAATGTATATAGGGTTAAACACAAAAAGACAGTTTAATAACAATGAAACCATCAAGTCCTAAATGCAATCTCATGGTCCGTGGCAAGATAATGGAGCATGAGGATCACTTTTACTGTTTGGGATCCATCATCATGGGCAGATGCAAACAGGAGTTTACAAGGAGAATTAGAATGGCTAAATGGCTTTTCAAATGAAGATTACATCCAAACAAATAAGCATACAAACAGAAAAAAGAATAAGTTATGTCTAATCTGTAATGTTTTATGGACGCAACATGTGGAAAATATTTAAAGTTATATGGACAAGGATCGAATCATGTGAAATGTGTTTTCTCAGATGTATGCTAAAAGTACCATGGACAGCACACAAGACAGACGAAGAAGTGCTTGTTAATGCTGGTTCTGAAAGAAAGCAGGCAAAAAAAAACAAGACAGCTTGAATTTTTTAGAAGCATAATGAGGCAGGAAGAACTTGAGAAGAAAGTGGTTACTGGACAAATGCAGGGTACCAAGGTAAGAGAAAGGCCGTGGTTAATTTACTTAGACTGTATGAAGAACTGCATAGCATAAGTTGGCAGGAAAATATAACTTTTACACATGACACAGGATCAAGCATGCTGGAGAAAACTGATCACCAATGCTGCAGACAACAACATACATAATGATGATGATGATGCTGGAATGTAAGAAGAAGTAAGGCATAGTCAGCTAGTCTTCACAGCCTAAATATTGGTGTCATCAGAATAAAAAAGTAACATCAAATGATGTTAGGGTGTTTAAAAGTATGTACACATCCACTGAGTGAAATTCTGAAATCATAGAAATTAATAGAGTAAAAATAAAGGTATATATATATTTTTTATTGGAACTAGGAAAATCAAGCCCATACAGGAACTAGGATACAGCCCATACAGGTGAATTAACCAAGCTAAGGATACCATGTTGCCATCTATTTTCTGAACTCAATTTATGTAGCACTGTGCCAGTTAAGTTTAAAGACTTTCTTGTAAATGTATGCTTTATTGTGTTTTTTTTTTTGCAAAACATTTTTACTAGGGCAGCACAGTGGCACAGTGGTAACACTGCTGCCTCGCAGTTGGAAGACCCGGGTTTGCATCCCGGATCCTCCCTTTGTGGAGTTTGCATGTTCTCCCTGTGTCTGCGTGGGTTTCCTCCCACAGTCCAAAGACGTGCAGGTGCATTGGCGATCCTAAATTGTCCCTAGTGTGTGTGTGTGTGTGTGCCCTGTGATGGGCTGCCGCCCTGCCCAGGATTTGTTCCTGCCTTGCACCCTATGTTGGCTGGGATTGGTTTCAGCAGACCCCCATGACCCTGTGTTAGGATATAGCAGGTTGGATACTGACTGACTGACATTTTTACTAATGATTTAATCAGAACAATTATTTATTTGCTGGGGGCATTGTCAAAAAAGCTAAAAATATCATTTCAAAATTTGCTGCATGAAACCTTTTCTTATTACCAAAGTCAGTTGTCTGTTCTTTTTCAAGACACTGAAAAACTTCAGTCTGCATGAAAATGTAACATCCTTCCATAGATGAGAAGAATTATTCTGAAAGCCAGTAGGTGTCTTATATGTTTATGGTTACATGCCTCTTTTCTATAACCTGAATGACACATTTCCCAGAAGAATGTATTAGGAATAAGAGATAATTAGTAGTCAGATTCTTATCATGGGCTTCAACTGAGGCCAAAGCTCAAAATGCTGTAATTTTACCTATGTCCTTGAGCTAGAAAAAACAGCTTTTTTAAGTGCATCATTATTTTTTCTTTAAGATTTTAGTTCAGTTTATATTTTTATGTGTATTTTGTTAGTATTTTGACAAGCTGTAAAAAATTATCTTGGGTTTGATTATTCACAAAATATATGCCTTTTTTAATATGGTCATGGGGAACGTGATTTTCACAATACTACCTCAAGAAAAGTTAGATATATTTACATTGAAACCAACTAATTTAGTAGTGAAACTATATCCAAGGGTATTATTTATATTTTTTGTTTAGCTTTTTTATTCCTCAGAGGTAAATTTGCTGCACTTTTCTTAGTCGAAAATGATTAGAAGGTCATATGTGCTGAATTTTAATCCATCTCTTTTCAAAAAAGTTTGTACAAGCATCCTTTTAAATTTATTTTGTGCCCTTTGCTGCACAGATAAAAATAAAATCAAGAAAAGGTGCCAGCCTTGTTGTTAGCTGCTGTGCAAATGGTCGCATTTCCGTATGCAGCTTTGCTCAGACTCATAAACCATCTGAATCAATTTGCTTTAAAAACACGTTTTTCAGAAACTTATTACACACTTTAGAGATATATTATATACCTTCAGCTGCAAAACAAGAAAAATTACAGGTGCAGCAGCAGCCCATTTTTCCTGCAACTGAAAATGATGCTGTATACTAGTCACAAGGGAGCACTAAAAATTACACTCCGACAGTAACAGGGCAGAAGCCCACAAAGCCACAGCAGAGCTAGTGGCATGGCCAGACTGTGCTCTAATAAATCAAGATAATTCTCTGCCTGCCTTGAACTTAGACCCTACTACAATTCATCGGGACGTCAGGAAGAAAAAAAAAAGTCTGTTAGTGGAATTCAGCTTTACTGGGGGACGTGATTAGTCACCGGCCAGATTGAGCCTCGATTGCATCTAAATGGTCCACTTTATGAACCATTTATCTTCCACTCAGACCATTTTCATTACACCAAAAACTGATGCTGAGCTACCAGCTGTAAGATACAGGCTGCTGGAAATTAATAACCTTTATTTTATTCCTCCTTCTCTTTCTCCTTCTTCTTCTCCTACTTTCCTCTGTCATCCCCTTCAGGACTCCTGCATAAGTGAGCAGGAGCATTTATCCATGTTTTGCTGCTATTTGCATCTCGGCATCCCTGGCAGTCTTTCAATTTTCTCAAGTCTCTTAGCCTTTGCCCCCTGTTTCGCTTTCGCTACACAAACAATTCATCCTGTGCATTTAAAATTCTCTTAGCGCCCTGACATCAGGATATAGCCCGAGAGCAGAGAGCAGTTTACACAGAAAGGGGTTTTATTAATTCTTCTGTCCTGCTTCCCTCAGTAAAATACAGGGATCTGGAGATTACCACTGGGTCCCTTAAAGACCATTTAGAGCTGTGCAATTTTAAAATGGAGACCTTTATTAATACCTGCTTAGGCTATCAGCTGGGGGAGGGTGCAGCCTACGGGTGCAGGGGGCCTGGCAATGACAGAAAATGGCCTCTTAGAGGAGTCGGATCACGTGGCTAATAATTCACGAGCAGCTTATTGAGCCGTTTGTAGCTTCTGAGATATATACTGATATGATTACAATGACATACAATAAAATTGCGCAGTATTAGGCATTATTAATGGTGCTTATCCATTGTCAGGAATTAAGGGGAATTAACGGCAGTCTTTATGTGAATAGAGAGGGTTTTGATAGGGCTGATTAAGAATTCTGCTATTTAAAGGAAACTCATTACAGCATTAATTAAAGTACAATGAGCCCCCAACTCTGTTGTCTTGCTGGATTTGTGTAGCCTTCAATTGATCTGCGTGCCATACTTAAACAAGTTATAAATGAGAAAAACAGAAAGAAAGAAAACTAAGGGACTTCTGAATAATGTATGCTGCTCTATTTAATTATTCAAAAAGATATTGTCAGTGCTGGCCATATGACTACTCTGGTACAGAACTTTTCTCAATTTGCCACCTACCTTGAACTTTAACCCGAACACATCTAATTAATGGTATTTCACACAAGTATTTATTTTTGCCTTCCTTCCTAAGAAACACTTTTGCTTGAAACAGCAAAGATTCCATAGAATTCTTTATTTATATATTGAAAGTTTTAGCAATCTTAATAAACTTGCTTAAATGTTACATTTTTACAAGAAATCCTTGTCAACTGTGCCACTCTTATAAAAGTAATGTTTTTATTGTTAAGAATTCATTTGTGCTATAGAAAATAAAATGGGTAAAAGAGAATTAGCTTGTGTGATGGGAAAGTGTTATCAATGTCTAATAAAATTAGTAAGCAAGTTAATTAGGAAAACCACAATCGTCTAGAGTCAGGAGCTGAGATGGGGGAATGCTTTATGGTATTTTGGAAGTGGATATTTTAGGCAGCCATCACCTTAGCAGTTAGAACAAGGGCTTGTGGGGGCAGCACATTTTATTTTTGTGACTTTGTACTCTCCAGGTGATCTTCCATTCCTTGTGCATTTTGGCAGTAGTCATAACACTGTTTGAAGGCTTATGACTGAGATATTGAAAGGGAGTGTTACCATAATTATCAAGATATGAATTGGTCATTGCATTAAAACAAAAATTAATGGTAACTCTAATGTGATAAATGACCAACTAGAATTGCGAGTTACTATTTAAAAATTGAAATGCTGCACAAGAGGTGGTGGATGGCACATGAATTGTTCCATTACAAAAGTTCCATTAATAAAGAATGCTGTTCACTGAATATTTTATGTTTGAATTCTTCTGTTGTTTTGCTATGAATACTCATATGGTGTCTGTCACACTTTGCTAGCTTGGGCTGTTCAGGACTGATGTCTTTAAACTTACTGAGATCATTAGGGCATGGGAGTTGATGGACTGTGGTTGTAGAACTGAGAGGTCAGACATGGCTAACTACCTCCCCACTCTCAGTTTTTTAAAATTTGCATAAATACCAAGTTCATCATTATTAGCTTTGGCCTCATGTCTGACACTTATGAGAAGGAATAC
Source organism: Polypterus senegalus (assembly GCF_016835505.1). Classification (NCBI taxonomy): domain Eukaryota; kingdom Metazoa; phylum Chordata; class Cladistia; order Polypteriformes; family Polypteridae; genus Polypterus; species Polypterus senegalus. The sequence goes on from NC_053155.1 coordinate 66,969,854, forward strand.
TATATTTATTAATATTTTCAGTGTCATCATGGTTAATTGTTAGTCTTTTCCTGAAACATGTGAATCTGTCCAATCCACATTACCCTCTCATGTTTGTGATCCAGGCTTGTTAAATGCTACCAAAGTACTTGGGTTGAATATAAGATCACTACTCCATGTAATAAAAAAACTTTTAAACTAAATGTATTTTATTTATCCACAAGTTGTGTTTTCCATCAATCAATCAATCAACATTTATTTATATAGCACATATTCATACAAAAAAATGTAGCTCAAAGTGCTTTACAAAATGAATAGAGAAATAGAAGACACAATAAAAGATAAACATAAGTCAACATTAATTAACATAGAATAAGAGTAAGGTCCGATGGCCAGGGTGGACAGAAAAACAAAAAACTCCAAAGGCTGGAGAAAAAAATAAAATCTGTAGGGTTCCAGACCAAGAGACCGCCCAGTCCCCTCTGGGCAATCTACCTAACATAAGTCAAACAGTCCTCTTTGTATTTAGGGTTTTCATGGAAGGACCTGATGATGATGGTCACCTAGACTTCTGGCTTTCAGTCCATCAATGTTGGTGCATCATGATGCTTTGAGTAGGTGGTGGTGGAGCAGGCCGCCACCACAAAGAAACCGGAAAAGAAACAGAAGAGAGAGTAGGGGTCAGTATGGATTTTAGAGCCACTGTGAATAGTTATTATGAAGAATTGAACATACAGAGTATCAGTATTAAGTTAAAGTGAAGTTATAAAAGGCCATGTTAAAGTAATGTGTTTTCAGCAGTGTTTTAAAGTGCTCTACTGTATTTGCCTGGCGAATTCCTATTGGCAGGCTATTCCAGATTTTAGGTGCATAACAGCAGAAGGCCGCCTCACCACTTCTTTTAAGTTTAGCTTTTGGAATTATAAGGAGACACTCATTTGAAGATCTAAGGTTACGATTTGGAATATAACGCATCAGGCATTCCGATATATAAGATGGAGCGAGATTATTTAAGGCTTTATAAACCATAAGCAGTATTTTAAAGTCAATCCTGAATGACACAGGCAACCAGTGTAGTGACATCAAAACTGGAGAAATGTGTTCGGATTTTCTTTTCCCAGTTAGGATTCTAGCAGCTGCATTCTGCACTCGTTGCAAATGATTTATGTCTTTTTGGGTAGTCCTGAGAGGAGTGCGTTACAGTAATCTAGTCTACTGAAAACAAAAGCGTGAATTAATTTCTCAGCATCTTTCAATGATATAAGAGGTCTAACTTTAGCTATGTTTCTTAAGTGAAAAAATGCTGTCCTAGTGGTCTGATGAATATGCGATTTAAAATTCAGATTACAGTCAACAGTTACCCCTAAATTTTTACTTCCGTCTTGACTTTAATCCTAGTGCATCAAGTTTATTTCTGATAACCTCACTGAATCCATTATTGCCAATTACTAAAATTTCAGTTTCTCTTTATTTAGTTTGAGAAAATTACTATTCATCCTATTCAGAAATACCAGTAAGACATTGTGTTAGTGAATCGAGAGTCGGAGTCATCAGGTGCTATTGATAAGTACAGCTGTGTGTCATCAGCATAGCTGTGGTAGCTCACGTTGTAACCTGAGATAATCTGACCTAACGGAAGCATGTAGATTGAGAAAGCAGCGGACCCAGGATAGAGCCTTGTGGAACACCATATCGGATATCATGTGTCTTTGAGATTTGATTACCACAACTCACAAAGAATTTTCTCCTGCCAGGTAGGATTCAAACCAATTTAAGACACTGCCAGAGAGGCCCACCCATTGACTAAGGCGATTTCTAAGAATATTATGATCAATGGTGTCAAATGCAGCACTCAGATCTAAGAGGATGAGAACAGATAAATGGCCTCTGTCTGCATTTACCCAAGTCATTTACTACTTTAACAAGTGCAGTTTCTGTACTGTGATTTGTTCTGAAGCCTGACTGAAAAGTATCAAGAATAGCATGTTTATTTAGGTGGTCATTTAACTGCATAATGACTGCCTTCTCTAGAATTTTACTTAAGAAGGGCAGGTTAGAGATGGGTCTAAAATTTTCAAAGGCAGAGGGGTCAAGATTATTTTCTTGAGCAGGGGTTTAACTACAGCAGTCTTAAGACAGTCTGGAAAGACCCCCGTATCTAATGACAATTAACTATGTCCAGAATATTGTCAATTAGCACGCCTGATATTTCTTTGAAAAACCTGGTTGGTATTGGGTCAAGGACGCAGGTGGAGGGTTTCAGTTGAGAGATTATACTATGTAATTCAGGTAAATCTATCCTGGTGAAAGCATTTAATTTGTTTATAACGGAGTACCGGGGCTTTGGAGGTTCTGCAGTGTTGGGGAGATATACTATGTTATCTCTAATATCATTAATTTTTTGAGTGAAAAATACAGCAATGTTCTCACAGGTTTCACTGGAAGTATTCTGGGGGCATTCCTTTGTGTTACCTGGGTTTAACAGAGGATCAATTGTTGAAAATAAGACTCTGGGATTACTAGCATTGTTATTTATAATATTAGAGAAATAGCAGCGCCTCTCAAGGCGGACTGTGTTATTGTATTCTGTTATTTTAACCTTCAATATCTCATAATGGATAGTTAGTTTAGTTTTCCTCCATTTACGCTCAGCTCTACGACATGTTCTTTTTAAATCAGACACTCTTTGGGTCTTCCATGGAATAACAGTACTAGAGGATTTTTTAACTGTCTTTTCAGGTGCAACTATGTCAACAGCAGTTCTTACTTTAGAATTAAAGTTTTCCACTTTACTATTTACATTATCCTCGGTATTATAGTTGGCATTATAAACGGACTGATTGCTTAGAATAGTTGTAAGCTTTAAAGCTGCTGATGAGTCAAAGAAGCGTTTTTTAACAAAATGCTTCTCATGAGCGTTTTCTATCTTTATTTCTATATTAAATAGTAGAAGGAAATGGTCTGATAGACCGATATCAATGACCTGCTTTATATCAACTTTAAGTCCTTTAGTAATCACTAAGTCTAACGTATGACCTGCTTTATGTGTAGGCTGATTTACGAGCTGCCTCAAATCAAAAGAGTCCAGGAGGTTCATGAATTCCTTTACCTTTTGGTCACACTGATTGTCGACATGAAAGTTAAAGTCGCCGACTATTAAGAGTGTGTCATAGTTTGTAACTAAAATTGACATTAAGTCAGAGAATTCCTCAAGGAAAGACGCGTTATATTTAGGAGGTCTATACACGGATAATACGAGAACATGAGAATCTCCATGAATCTTTGAATATGGTGGCTCAGTTAAGAATAACAGTCTTTTAGGTAAGGATTAAAAACATAACAATATAAGATGTTTGACAGACAAAAAGAGACCATTCAGTCAAACAGGTTAATAGTTAAGTTGTCCCAGCAACTCATTCAAATAGTGTTTTTATGTAATTTCATTGTCTTAAGCCTTTGCAAGCCATACTCTAGTTTCCTCATTGGAGGTTCTAGGTTCCTCATTAAGGTGATTCTTAAAAGGAAAGGGTGATGAAGACCTGATGTTATGTACAATGTCATTAATTACTGTTAACTTGAGTACTTAGAGGTTTGGTATGGAGATAAGAAAGAATATTTAGTCTGCTATCAAATGAAGCTGATTACCCCCCACAGAGAAGAATGGCAGTAAGTGGTTGGCAGAAGAACAATGACAACACCTATAGTGAATCAGCAAGGCAGCATAATTTGGACCACTGCAGCTCTCTGATACACCAACCATAACCAACGGCTGAGAAAGATGCCAAGTTTGAATAAGGTCCCTAACGTCGTAAAGACTGCTGACAGAAGCTCTTACCGAGGACAAAGTGTGTGCAAAACAAGGTTTATAAGTGGTGATTGAAAACATCTCATTAGCTGTGGAAGATCCTAAAGATGACCAGGAAGAAACAGATGGTCATCCATCAATGGAAATATGTAGAAGGTGACTGAATCATGGGGGATAAAAACTCAAGAAAAATTTAACGGTTCAGAATCATCTCCCTTCTCTGTGTGAAAGAGGATATACTTTTTAGTATTTGTCCTGCATTCTTATTGAGCATCTTCTAGGAAATCCCCACATTGAGACCCCAGTACCGACAAAAGGGAATCCAAGGATGCTGGACTGTCATTGAATGGATTGTAGGAATTTTTACCCAACCCATTAAGGGTTAACCCATTAGGAGACGTAGCATAGAGAAAAGTTGGAGCTGGTTAAGCCAGATCACTTTAATGCCTACAGTTTCATATATCACAAGCCCATGGAGGTAGCATTAGACCTGTAACATGTCCTAGGTAGGATCCTGAACTACTATAATCTTTTCAGGCTGACAGCCACCACTGGCATGACCACTTTTCAAATAGCATCAACTAAAGAGTATTATTGCTTGTTACACCATTTCATTGACCCTGTTGGCCATAAGCATTAATCCAGAAGAAGCAGAATGCAGAGGGCCCTTACCAAAATGGCTATCAGCTCCTAATTACAGCCTTTATGGATGACATTCAAGTTAGCCCAGTCAACATGAGGAGAGAGAAGGTGGTTGAGAGGTTCAACTTCTCTTTATGAGGCATACCAATTCTAAAGCCTGGGAAACACCTTTTTCCGCATATATCACTGCTAGGCAAGTCCAAGGCTTAGACATACCATTCCACGTTATCATTCCACGGATCCTCTCAATGCAGTTGGCTCCATATCCCAACTGTGTTGTATGAATTGTAGAAAAAGTTGAAGGTTCCATTCAGTTGCCAGAGTAAAGAGGTTATGGTCACCTATTCACAAAGGGTGCTGTCAAACAGCAAAGCAACTTCCTGATGTAGTACATCTGTGTGATCCCTAGGCCATACAGCATCTTCTGTTAGAGCAAATTTGAGTCATTAGCATATCTAATATGACAAAAAGAGGAAGACTAAAGTACATCCTCAGTAGCAGCCCTGGGTAGTGACTGCCATTGCTGACTTCATGACCAGGTGTTAAAAAGTGATCTCTGAATCCATTTGCAGTGGATTTTTTTCTGCTCTATCAAAAAATTGTTCCTGTGGAGATTTATGATGTCTAATAGCTGAACACATGGAAGGATAAATTTGATTGTCATAAATGTAACTTCATTCTTTTTTATACTAAATTCTATTTATTCAGCATTAACTTGTAGTATAATTGCAAAATAAAAAAAAAACAGTTTTAACCAAAGTAGGAAAGTTCAGTAACTATGCAAAATATGATCCATTTTAGACTGGAACCAAACACTATTGATCACTGATTAATTAGTTCACGAGGTAAGAATATTTATTACTCGCCACATTCTTATCATTCTCTTGTCTCAGTTTGGTGCTTTGGAGATTCTGCTTTTTTATTTTCCAACTTGTCATGACCACATCTATACTTTGTAAAATCCGCCTGTAATATCAGATCCATATGTAGCAGTATTAAAGTCAGTTGTTATTGTTTACTGTATGGAACTACTGTAAATCTTGTTACTCAGTGTTTATACTCAGGCAAAATTATCTCTTAGTGTTTACCTAGACACCTGAAAGTTGCAGCCTTTTAAATAACCAAGAAACAAAAAAGCTGCATTGGGAGATGGTACATAAGTGCAAAAGCAGAGGAGGGGGGATGCAGACAAGTTCATAAGAACAAAAGAATTTTGCCCCACAAAGGCAAAACAAAGTATTTGCACTTTTCTTATTAGCAAATATCCTAAGCAGCAACATAATACCAAACATTCAGCAACTGTTTTGAATGTGGCCTGACTTTCATAACAACATCAGAAAGGTAGAAGCAATGTCTGCAACAGCACTATGCCTATGTGTTTTGGTCATGCAATATCATAGATGGGGAAAATAAAAAAACAAAAACAAAACAAAGATATAACTTATTCAAAGAAAAATGGCAAAAGATTATCAATCATCTTGCCAAACCCCTTTAAATCCTGACAGAACTCCCCACCAAAAAGACATGGTCTCCAAACATATTTCCAAAAACTACCAAAAAGAGGAATGGTACTTCCAGGAGATCTGATGGTCAACAACAGGGTTCTGCTAGCACCTCAGTGAGAATGATATGGCCCACAAACTTGCATCAGTCTAAGATCTTTCAGAAAAAGGGCTCCATCTGTTTCACCATAATACAAAGTCCAGAGTAAAGTCCTGGAGGGAAGTGGAAGCATGTTGTAGGAAAGATGGCTTTTGTAAAGACAATTTGATACTTGAGGAGTTGCTGTAGACCAATATGTTTGTCAAAATGTAAGTTGTTGGTTTGATAAATTCTGAAGAAAGATGTCCAAACTTGATCACTGCTGGGAATAGAATAGAACCAAAGAGAGATTAAATAATATAATATTTCACGACAAGTAAATTGACAAACTAAGTCAAGTCAAACACTAGAACTTTTACTTACACAGGAACATCATACTTTTATTGAATAAGATATGGAAAGAAGAGATACATAAGATGCAAAGAAACTGTCATGGATTTCCCTTTTCATGGAATTAGTAATTAGCTGTCTTCCAGTGTACAAAAGCAAATACTAGTGTGGTTGTGTGTGCGTTTCTTCTCTGCCTGTAGGTGTGGTAAACTTTTGTCCCCATGACATGTCCTATAGCAACTAGCGCAGGTTTGCAGAGGTAGCTGGGAGAAATTAGAATGTGTGGGTAAGTTAAATTGGTATGTGCCTATGGACTGATTCATGAATAAGATGGAAGCTTAGTTAAATAAATATTTGCTATCTCTTTCTCTCTGTCTCCTCCTACATTTATCCTATCTACTGTTATATGTAAGAGGGAGAGACAGAGAGGATTTATGAGTTCAAGTGAAAGAATGTGGAATGAATAAGTAGAAAAGTAAGTTAAAGACAGCCAGAATCTTCTATAGTAAAACACTATAGGAACAAACAAATGCTAAAAAGGATTAAAACTTAACAATTGAATAACATTTTTAGCACTATCCCAACACCTAAGACTTTGTGGATTTAGTAAGATATAACTAATCTTGTTATGTGAAGGACTTGTTTGAAGTATATTTGTTTATATTTTTATTTTTGTTTTTCTATTTAAATGATTAGAATGAGAATATATCTATTAAAATAAAAAAAATCTTGGGAAGAGAGACGAGACATGACTTTCTCAGAGAGACACTTTCATGTGCCACAAGACAAGACTTTGTGCCAAGAGATTTAACCACACCCGGGGCTGGAAATAAAAGACAAAGAGTAGATGATAAAGTAGAACGTCATAAAGAATTCAAAAATGTTGGCGCGATACACATGCAGAGCAGGTTAGAGATAATGGAAGTATGAAAATTTGAAAGTCTCAAAAAAATGATAGTAAAGATCGCATTAGCGCAAACAAAAGGAAATTATTACTTGGTGAAATAACAGAACAGCGAAAAGAGGTCAAATATATTGTTCAGATTTAAACTTCAGGTTAACTTTGTAGATCGTCTAATTCATGCTGCCATCAGGGAAAAGTAGTGTTTCTTCCCAATGAAGAGACATATCTTTGAGAATTGAAAGATTTGTTGTTTGGTGAAAGTGAAATCCACATATGCTGTCATGCTTGGGTCACAGAGTTGCACAGATACACAAGATATTTTAGACTTGGAAACATTATTCAAATACTTTTAAACGAACATAAGTCTCTTTCACTCCAATCTTTGTCCAATAAGCAAACTGCAGTGGTTCCAGGTGGTGCACAACTAGAGGACTCATATATTTCAGAACTACTCTCTCAAAAGTCTTTATGATGTGATCAGTCAGTTATGAAGAGTAATAGAAAAACTCTGAAGAACTGTATGGGGAATTAGCATTGTTGGTGTGCTTTTAATGTAAAATAACTTATTTAACCATAACATTTATTAATAGTTTAAGGGTAAATTTTGCATAAACTTTAGGAAAAATTTCTATACAGCAAAAAAATATATTAATACCTAAAGGTACCAAGAAAAATGGCAGACAGTAGTATATTCGGGGCCTTCAAATATTGACTTGAATATAATTTGTAGAAGTTTGGTTTATAGGGATTGACAAGGTGTACTGAGTTGAGTAGCCTGTTCTTGCTAAAATTGTTCTTATATTCCCAAGTGGTCAACCTAAGATAATACAACATCTGCCATATATCTCAGTTCCAAGGTAATTTAACCAGTGGAGGTATACAATTAGACATTGGTCAACTACATTTTTCCATCACCTGTTCACAGCATTTCCACCATAATCCATGCTGTTAGAGTACTGTATATAGCAATACCTATCTTGGTATACAGTATGCAAAATAAAATGCCTAATTGCCAAGAAAATTGCTAAGATGCAATCATTATGCACTTAATGGTAATTATACATAGTTCAGGCAGTTGGCTTTTTCATATGCACTTATAATTTCAGCTGAAATATTGTCCTCGTCCACCCTACTAAGTGAATGGTTGGTATGCCTGGATTGCCTAAGCTTATAGGAAATGAAATGCTCATCTTCTAGAAGAAGGGACATGAAATTCATTATTCAGAGAACAGTTCAGTGTAGTGGAGCAGTTATGAGATACACTGCATGCAAGTAATTATTTGCTCTGTAAACATAATTTATAAGAAGGTTTCTCTTTTTATTGTAAGCCAACCATGTGCAGCAGGGGACTTGTTTTTCCTGAAGGAGTTAAAAAGATCATAGTAATATGATACTTTTGGTAATTTCAATAATTTTGAAAGAAAATGAGTAAAACTAACTTTAAATATAAAAATATGTTGTTTTTTTTTTTTATTTTGGCTAATTGCTTGGGTTTGCATATACATACAGTATACTGTAACTGAATCCACCAGGAGCACAGGCTACTCTGTGACTAGGTCCTGAGCACCAATGGCCTAAACAACACAAATATTTTAAAATACTATCATAACCTGTTAAAACTGCAAAAGCAATGGTGATCAACTGAGTGATTTAATGAATTTAAATTTAAGTTAACTAAAATGAAATGCCAAGCAAATTATCTGAAAAAGAAAAATATTATTCATAAACATGATTCACTTAAAACATCAATTATCACAACAGTAAGCCCATCAAAGTAAGCAAACATCTTTAACAAGATTTTTTCAGTGTATTTTAAGCATGTGGAGAATTATTTGTGTTAAACAAGTCAGGCAATGTAATATTGTATAATTTGTCAAATTTTTCAAACTAAAATTAATTACCTTGATCATTTAAGCGTACTGAAAATGCTGCATTCTTAAATCATATTCCCACAATTTCACTAAAAGTAAATAGTTTATGCTTTCTTTATGGATGAATTTTACATTTAATAGAAATTAAACATAAATCAGCTTTAAAGCCATGTTTATATGTGAACTAAATTGAAAATAACTTGATGTTAAAGGGTTGACCCAACATGAAAAGTTATTTTAGATATAAAAAACTCAAAAACATGACCCAGGGGAGCACAAATCAAGAATACAAAAGGCTTTCCAAATAGAAAACGTTCACCACTGAGTGTCTAGAACTGATACACTGTCATTGTCATTATCAACTAAGACAAAACTACTGGAGAAAAGGAGACATGGAAGGCAGCAAAAATGAGAAAGAAAAAAGTATAGTAGCATTTATGACCCGGTATCAAGAGTGTAGCAGCCTGACATTCATAAAGAAATGTATAATTGCAGAGCTCAGCAGTTCATGTAGCCGTAATGCTCTTTAAAAGGGAAATGCTGTAGACTATTTTCAGATGGCCATGGCTATTTTTTCCAGGATAAAGTATGGTTCAAATATGGAAGAAGGTAGCATTGTTTTGAGTGGATCATTCACTAATGCTATTTTGATAACTAAGTAAATCATTCTAAAGCATAAAATAATATATTGAAACAACACCTATATTCAACAATATGTTGCTGTCAGAGTGGTAAAGAATTATAATTAAAGTTTAAAAAATGAAAGAAAAGAAGGAGCTATCATTCAATCAATTTAATATTATCCCTGGCATAAAATAATTTTGCTTGCTGTAGCAACATGGAAACATTTACTATACTCTTACATGAAATCACCCAAACCATACTTGATAGAAGAGTCATTGAATGTTAATGCCACTGGCTCACAGCACCAGACTCGTTGGTTTGAATTCTCCGCGTGAAGCTGGCACACTCTTCCTATGCATACATTGGATCTTTATCTAGTACCTCTGCTTTTCCTCCCACATTGCATAGATGTGAAGGCAAGATTAATTAGCAAAACTAAATTGGCCCTGTATAAGTTACAATGCCATGATTCCCTACATGGCTTAGCTTCTTTTTTGCACTCTTTTCCTTAGAGATAGAAAGCTGGTTTGAAAAAATAGCTGGTTTGATGGATACAATCAATTTTAAAAACTGTAACATCTTCAATAACAATGTCAATAAGGCTTTATGTCTTTTGTAATTTTTGGGACCATGAAAGTGCTACGAGCATAGGAAAGATGCTATAAAAATAAAATGTTATGTTAATACTGTTATTAGTATTAGTACACTTGGGGATTAGTTTATTTGCCATTTATTTATTTATTTGCCAGTATGAAGGCATACAGTAGAATATATACCATGATGGGTCACTAGCGTGAGAAGATGTTGCCAAGGAGAAATAGGGGGGATAGGAAAGGGCAATATCCAATCAAAACATTAGGAAAGGAAAGGAAACCAACACTGTCGGGGAGGATGCAAAATACATGCCAATATGAGGAGAAGGTCAGCACCAAAGGAGATAAATCTTATAATGACTCTGGGTACGCAAAAATAATTTACCAGGAGACCAAGTGCATACTGTTCTGAAAGTATCTTGGAAATATTTCACAGGACACACAAGGGTAGACATCTAAGCATATAATAGCATGCTAGAACCTAGAGGCCACAATACCTTAGTGCACGCTACACCTTTTAAAGGTGAAAGTGAAAACTAAGTAGGTCTAGCAGAAGGCCAGTCATAATCCCACAGCTCAATAGATGGCAATATACAGTCCCCATCTCTGAGGAGTGGGTTATGCCACCATTTTGAGAAATTAAGGCTGACACTCCAGAGAATTAGCACTTGGTTACTACAGTCAAAGACGAGCTGCCCCTGACTCTGGGACTCATGCAAGATGTTACTCCAGGATTCTATGAGGGCTGATTGAAAAGTAAAATTTTTTTTTTTTATTCAGAATCAGATGACTCCACAAGCTCAAAACATTTTTCTTTTTTGAAGTAGCATCCTTCAAATTGAATACATTTTTTTTTACAGCGTTTCAAACACAATTTAAAGACAAGTAACAGACTCTTTTGCAACATCACCTTTAGTGATGCAACAATAGCATTTTTCACTTCATCAGCTGAGGAGAACTTCTTTCCGCACATGCCTTTTCAGTTCTTTCTTTCATTTGTTGTTTAATTACTGCTTTTCCCAAACTTAATGCAAAATTCAATCACACACCTCTGTGATACATTCACAGGAATGTCTTTTATATTCGCCATGATGATACATACAAGGTGCTTCCAATTGCTGTGACAGAACACTGAAGAATACAGCGTTTCAACTGCTAGTTCACACACATCGATCTATGTTATTCACAAACACCTGCGCAGTACTCCCAAGGACAGTCTCATTACTTTTCCATCATCCCTTGTATTTAAAGCCATATTAAGTAAAATGCATATGGAGTCTGGAATTAGGAGATTTTTGCAAAGTTCACAGAAGAGTGCTTTGATATTGGAAAAGTGGGTAAATCAGCAAGCATGTGAGCAAGTACCACACTACACAGTAATGTTCATCGAGCTGTATAGACAGGTGCAATGTGGTAGCTGAGTTTTGTTTTAGAGTTTTGTATATTTTTCTACATTTTATACATCCTTCTTCACACTTCCTGTGTGCTGCATTACTTAGAATGAAGAGACAGAATTATTCTAGTGTAGGGAAACAAGTTGGCAACATACTTCTTTTACAACATTTAGAAATGGGGGAAAAAAGTACATACCTTACTTTATTAGCTTATAAACTGTTTAAATTGTTAGAACAAATAAAGTCTATCTATCTATCTCTCTGTATATCTATCTATCTATCTATCTATCTATCTATCTATCTATCTATCTATCTATCTATCTATCTATCTATCTATCTATCTATCTATCTATCTAATTTCTTTTTAATTCAGTCACATAGGAGAGAATAAATAAAAAATGTTGGTTCCATTGACTTTTCTGTCTTTTCGTATTGTACTAACAATGAAAATCATTTACTTCAACATAGTGTCAGATGTGAGTTTAGCATAATTCGGTCTCAATAAATATCAGTTATTCATTCATTTTCTGAACCTATTTATCAAGTACAGAATAATGGGAAGCCAGAGCCTATTACTGCAACATCATCTATCACAAATACTGCAGTAATATGAAGAAAAGAAGTCTGAATAAAGCTTCAAGACACATATTAAAGACACATATTACTTTGAATTGCACTGAGCTTGCATATTAAATAATAGCTACTATGCAGACCAAAAACTATAAAAAATTAGGAAGAGCTCTTGACACAATTTAATTCCTGTGATGGAATTAAATCAATCTGATATGTTTGTCTTTTAACAACTTTGTACCCTGATGCTAGACTTCAATATGCGTCACTTTGCCTCATAGCCTAAATACACAGCTTTACAACAAATAATAATTCTGTGAAATCAAAAAAAAAACATTCTTTCTGTGATGGAGAGATTTACCAGAAACACAAGAATGTGATTTAAATTAGCATTCTAATCACATTAGAAATATCAGCACACAGTTTGCAAAAGTTTCTAGGATATCTTTTCCTTTCCTTTCTCCTTGCTACACTCTGATTGTTAGATGTGCCCAATAAAAAACTTACTCAACCTGCCACACTTCTAAATTTGTGGTAGTGTCACGCTTTTTATTTTGAGATAATACTTTTTAGTGCTACCAACATTCCATATGTTCTACTTTTTTGTAAACTGTACTTCAGGACCACTGTGGGATCTTTTCTTGTCACTCACAGCTCAAGATAGAGTGAAACTACATACATGAAGATACAGAACACCATCAACTAAAAGACATTTAGATGAAGCCACAACTCTGATTCTGAAGAAATGTTATCACCTCTATACATTCCTTCTCTTTTGTTTCTGATTTATTCATTTAAGGTTATGCAAAGGTTTTGCCTAGGCCTGCATCAAAAGGCATCAGCAAAGAACTAGCACAAAGGAATAGCAGCATCTCAGAAAAAGTGAAATTACATTAGCTAAATATATTCAGTACAAAAGCATCACGGGATGCAGATTATACTTGTTTAATAACTGAGAATTACATTTTGCACAGAATTGTGAAAAAAATGCAATATTTCATGAAGTATTTTAATGCAACTATCTTAGCATTAGTCAGCTATTAATATGCATTTATTATAATAATATGTATTATTGTTTGACATATTTCATTAATTTAGGAATTAAATGGCACATATAGCAGATATACTATATATAAATATTTAGTGTTTTTAGATACTTGTAATTATTTGTAATTATAATTGTTTAATGTGTTCTCATGCATCACCTTGTGCTAATGGTATCTTGCTATACTGAATGCAGATTTCGATCAATAGACTGATAAAGCTTAAACAGGATTGCTGCATGTGAAAATACTTACAGTATATATAGAGATTGCCTCAGTTTATTTCATATAATGTTCTCTTTTCTTTCTGGGAAGAGCAGGAAATTGTCTTCCAGAAATATGGACAGGAGCCCTAAGGTCAATACCCTTGCTATTTTTCTATGAAAGCTATAGGATCTTAAAGAATCACAAAGCAGACAGCAATACCACTTTTATGTGTCATTGGGAAGACAGCGGCTCCCTTGATGCCATCTCTCTAGATAAAATGTGGAGGGTGTTAAAAGATGGAATATTTCCAAGCTGTCCTTAGGCAGGATTTGAATGTAAAACCTGACCCAGAGGTGAGTTTTGCTCCGTAAAATGCAAACCACCAAACCCCTGCACATCTTAACCACTCTCAGTTGAACAGCAGCTATGGTGTTTTAGACAGTAGTACTGATGTCTAAATTACAAAGACTCAGGCATTTTCTCGTTACTTCCAAAGACAAGGTAGTTTCCCATGCTTTACATCAGTTAATACATACAAAATCATCCATTACTCTGTCTGCTGGAATCGACAAAGGTTTATGGTGCTCTGTGCCTGATGCTGTATAAATCAGCAAACAAATTTAAGTCTTACTCAGCAGTGAAACTAGGATTTAAGCCCTGCGGTTTCAATGAGCCAAGAACAAGAAATGGCAGTGTGTTTTAAAACACAGTAATAGATATATCACATAGTTAAAAAAATAATTCACTGATGATCATTTTGATATTTCTGTACAATATGACAACTGCATAATGAACTGACTTATAAGTCTGTTTCTGAGTACTTTCATTTTGATGGTTCTTAGAAACAAAGGCACTGGGTACCAAATCTAAAAAGAGGGTAATATTATCACAAAATTTATGTCACAAAAGAAGAATGACCTTAAAGTATAGTTTCTATTGTGTATAATTGGTCCAGTTTACAAGCTAGTATTAAAACAGTTAATATTTGACATCTAAAGAATGTTATAATGATGGAATAATAAAGTAGTTGCTTACTAACTCACAAATTTTCAGGAAGGAAATCAAACAAAAAGTTTTTTGTTTTTTTTTAATATTGTATACATCAAACACTATATGTGATCAAAATGAAAATATTATGCAAAACTTGCAGTGAGAAATCAAGTATTTCAGTAGCTTAAAATATTTTATTGAATGAACAAATTTATCAGACTGGCATTGTGGGAAAAAGTAATTACCCCCTTACACTTATACTGTGCCACCTTCAGCTGTTAACAAGTCCTGTAATTCAATATCAGTCCTTCATATTCTTTTGCGATACTTTTAGTTCACTCTCTTTTATAAAACTACTTTATTTCAGAAACACTGTTAGTTTTTCCTATAATTAGCCATTCAAATTAACTATGCAGTATTTCCATTAGATTTATGTTTTAACCAATAACAATCAACGCCAATGCTGTGGAGAGAGTTTCCAGCTTTAAGTTTCTAGGAGTCACCATCTCAGAGGACCTGTCCTGGGCTGACAATAACTTGGCCATAATAGGAAAAGCACAACACCACCTCTATTTTCTCAGGAAACTAAGGAGAGCTGACCTCCCCCATAAGCTGCTGCTTAATTTCTATAGATGCACTATAGAGAGCATCTTAACTAACTTCATGATGGCCTAGTACAACAGCTGCACCAAGGCTGCTAAAGAAGCCCTGCAGCGAGTCGTAAAAACAGCAGAGGCCATTATTGGGACTGAACTGCCATCACTTGAACTCTTGTATAAGACTCGCTGTGTGAGAAGGGCCAAAAACATTCTCAAGGACAAAACTCATCCTGGATATTATTTGTTTTAGCTCCTCCCATCAGGAAGACGCTTTAGGTCAATCAGTGTACGCACAAACAGACTAACAAATACCTTTTTCCCGTCTGCCATAAACTTTCTGAATTCTGAATCTCCGCAGTCTGAGATCATTTTTAATTGAACATGTTTTGTTGCTGCTTGATGTTTCAGCTTCAGTTTAGAAATGGATGACTGGACATCCTACTTAAGAATTGTTGTACACAGAGCAAAATTTATTGTTCTTTCCATTATGTTTAGTTTGTGCAGGTCCTGAAACAACAATGTATCCCCACATCATCACACTATCACAATCATGTTTGAGTATATGATATTCCCATTGTGTTTACTTTTGTAGGACATACAGCAATGAGCAGTGGGACTCATGTCATCAAAAAAGTTCTAATTCTGTCTCATCTACCCATAGAACATTCTCCCAAAAGGCTTAGCGATCATCCAGGTGCTTCCTAGCAAATGAAAAGCAAGTATTTGTGTTCTTCTTGCTTAGCAGTAATTTCTGCCTATGATCTTTCTAATTGTGAAGATTGCTGAGACAAGAAACCTTCATTCTCTTGATTGTTTTAATGATCCTCTGTGATTTTCTTCATGATTTTCCACTATACTTTTGGAATAATTCTATTGGACTGGGCTGGCCAATCTTGGAAAGAGTCACTATTGTCTTAAGTAAAAGATTATGGCTTTCTCACTGCTGTTTGTTGCAGTCCCAGATCCTTAGAAATTAGTTTGTTTCTCTTTCAAGATAGATTGATATTGAAATTGTTTCCTGAACTCTTCAGGAATTTCCTTCGATAGTGGCATTACGTACAATTTGAAATTTTGTGTGGATGATTTAACTCTAATGGGTAAGATCAAAATATGTGAATTTTATACTGCAAAAAGCTGCCTGTATTCAATCAGAAGTTATCCTTTTTAGTTAGGTTGCTTTAACTATGGAAACATTACTTTTTCACACAATGTCTATTGATGATAGATAGTTTTGTTCATTACATTAATTACATACATTAAAAAGAAGAATTTATTTTCTTTGGTCCCTAATGTGCCCTTTATCATTACTTGGTTTTGGTTGAAACCTGAAACCTGAGACCTGATAGAGGAAATCAGGATTGGATGGAAAAATGTTTTATGGTGTTGTATGTTTATGTATGCTTGGATATTTATTGATTTGGTTCATTTCTAATACTCTGCTTTCTGCAAAGCTTTGAAGTATAGTAGTTACTTAAAAATCAGTCAATAGTACTACTAAAATAACAAATCAAATTACCGTTTTAAGATATAATGAAACAATTTTTCATACCTGTTGAAGTGAACAATATTTCCAAAAATGTAATTTAGCTTTTCCAAAAGTGAATCTGTTTCAAAATATCTTTCATTTATCTGTGCACCATCACCACGACCAGATTTATACACAGGCTATCCAGGGCTGCAAGACCAAGGAGCTGGTGGTGGATTTTAGGAGGCCCAGGCCCCTCATGGACCCCGTGATCATCAGAGGAGACTGTGTGCAGAGGGTACAAACCTATAAATACCCAGGAGTGCAGCTGGATGACAAATTGAACTGGATTGCCAATACTGATGCTCTGTGTAAGAAAGGACAGAGCCGACTATACTTTCTTAGAAGGTTGGCGTCCTTCAACATCTACAATAAGATGCTGCAGATGTTCTACCAGATGGTTGTGGCGAGTGCCCTCTTCTACGCTGTGGTGTGCTAGGGAGGCAGCATAAAGATGAAGGACACCTCACACCTGGACAAACTTGTTAAGAAGGCAGGCTCTATTGTAGGAATGAAGCCGGACAGTTTAACATCTGTGGCAGAGCAACGGGCACATAGCATCTACTGTCAATCATGAAGAATCCACTGTATCCACTGAACAGTGTCATCTCCAGGCAGAGGAGCAGGTTCACTGACAGACTTTTGTCTCTGTCTTGCTCCACTGACAGACTGAGGAGATCGTTCCTCCCCCACACTATTCGACTCTTCAACTCCACCCGGGGGAGTAAATGCCAACATTACTCAAAGTTATTGTCTGTTTTTACATGCATTTTTTATTACTCTTTAATTTAATACTGTTTTTTGTATCAGTATACTGCTGCTGGATTCTGTGAATTTCCCCTTGGGATTAATAAAGTATTTATCTATCTATCTATCTATCTATCTATCTATCTATCTATCTATCTATTCAAGGTCCCCATTGGCTCAGAATAATCAAAATATAAAAAAATATTTTTGTCTTTGTTTTTCAAAGTAATGTACTGAAAGCTATAATACAATAATAACACTATTATTTATATAGTGCCTTTCCCATGCTCAACGGCATGTCACAGAAGTTCAAAATGAGCAAACGTGCATATGTAAGATTGAAGACGAATAATATTTGCATAAAACACTTTATCTACTTTACTGTTATCCCCGAGTAATATCACTAGTTGTACATATAACGTCATCACCCAGTTGGGAAGTTGTTGGAATCGTGAAGAGAGTGCTGAAATGGTCAAGTAAACAAGCAGAATGTTTCAAGGGGATGGCTCAAGAAACTAACTGACGTAATGTTCTTTCATGCACCTAGTAAGATTTGCTAGGTGGCACGCATACAGTTTGCATAACTAAGTTAATGCTGAATTCAACAGATATTGAACAACAAGGATATAATAGGGAAAGCCTTTTACTTTAGACTGGTTGTGCTCTATGCTAACCAATGGGAGTATGATATGTAAGCATTAATTCAGCACTATTATGCAAATTTAGTTGTTTATAAAATAGCCCTATTTCTCTGACAATTCTGATCATTTTATAAGACTGCTATAATGAATGCTGCCTCTTTAAGCATTTGCTGAAAGAATAATAAATGAAGCAGATGGACAAGCTTTCTCCTGCCTGACTGCAGACTCAAAAATGTTTTATCAAACTTGTCCTGATAGAGGATACATTTCATTCTTTTTAATATGTTTGGTTTCTACCACATAAGATAGTTAAACACTGCTGCCACAATGTAAAGTGCATGAAGAAGGAAGGGATTTGTCGTGTCACGGATTTGTCGTGTCACAATTGTGGCTGTTTTACAGAAATGGAGAGAGACGGCGCTAGCGATTATAGTTCTAGTAATAGTAAAGCATACATAGATGACTATTTTTCCCAAATGGCACATCCTTCTTCAATGAGCATGCTCTAAGAAGAGTGCTGAAAAGAGCATAAGATAGATGTACTATATACAGACGATCCATTAAAGAATTTCATACTGTTTTTAGATGTAATTGTGATTGAGTTCAATGGATGTGCAAAGAAACGGATCCAGCAACACACACAAATCAACTTCAGGGGTGCATGCATGGTCTGACATTAGCTGAGACGAGCTGCAGGCTTTCTTTGCACTTGCTGTATATAATTCAAAGGTCTGAAGTTGAAATGTAGTGGTCAACAAAACCTTTGATTGAAACACCTTATGGACAGCAAATCACAAGTTAAAAATGTTTTAGCTTAGGACTCAGGTGTTTGCAATTTGTTACCTGTAACATTCTACAGTAGTGAGAAATCCTTTTCGAAAATAAAATCGTTCTTTACGGTACTGATGTAGAGGTTCCCTAAACTTTCCATACCTGAGAAAAATGTTGTTTCTGACAAATCTTTTATGGTTTGGAAAAATTGTTTGGCTATGAAACAATTAGTACCTTGTACAATTATTGAGTTGGCAGGATCTCTGCTGAACAATCAGTAAAGTTTATTGATTGCTTAACAGAAGTGCCGAGAGTCTATAAAATGGTGAATGATTATTATGTTGATGTGCTTTCACATTTATTTTTTTTCATTTATTTCTTCTTTTTACCTCAACAGCAGAAAATACCTGATATTGTGAAAATAATGTCCCTCCCTCTCTCCTTCTTTCTAGGTAGCTGAAGGATCAAACTCTCTTTGTGTATATCACCCATTATCTCAGATGCTGTTTCTATGATTTTGGGGCTATCACTATATCTATTAAATGCACTCCACTACTCAATGTGCATGTGTAGTACCTCAGAGCAGCTAACTGAGATCTGATCAACAACAATTCAAGCCTGGGGGGGATCCCTTCCTCCATAAGTCTTCCCCTGACCATTAAAATTGAAACATCATTCTGTACTATTGACACAAGGCAGGATGGATCCATGAAATCATGATGTTTATGCCAAAATCTACCATCTACATGTCACGGTAGAATTTGAGATTCATTAGGCCACATGGCATTGCTCTAGTCATCCAGTCTTCAGTCATTCGGCTTTGGTAATCATATGTTCATTGTAGCCTAATAGATTTACTGTAGAGATAATCTTCCACACAACTGTGTTTGTGGCCTTTCTTTTAGTTTGGCTACCAATCACAGGTATGTGAAAAATTGTCGTTGAAACTACAGTAAATAATGAATGAAAGTAAATATTTAGTATAACCCATGTACATTGAGAAAGGAATTATATTTAAAAATCATATTACAGATGTCAATATTGTAATTTTAGCTGTTTACGCATCATTACTCAGGGCATCTTTCTTGCCTGGATAATTTTGCTTCCAGTTAATTTTGAGTAAAAGTTTCACTCATTGATATACTGTAGAAACAATGTAAGCTTGTGGGCAAAGTTAGATCATTATTTGTTGTATTGTGTTTAGTATTAAAATGCCATATGGCATATCTAGAGGGGGAGACGATGATTTCCTTGCATCATCCGGTGGGCTGTCAGGTGGTTCATTCTGCCACATTGGAATAGGTGTGCAAACTGATGGAACACACTGCCTAGTCATGTTGCTTTACCTAAGCATTTAGGAAGAATTTCTTTATCACATATTGGAGGAAACATCCATACATTTTGCTCCTTTGATTTTTTGTGAATGGTGCTGGAATAAAATATGTGAAAGGGAACACTGCACTACTGCTAAAAGACTGCTGTCCACCATTAACTTAGGAGTTATGTTATAGCACAACATGGATAAAGGGTGCAACACATGTTAAATTAGTTCAGGAAGTAAATGCTTCAAGGTTTCATTAACCAGGTTGCTGTGTTTGTTCAAGATAAATTATTCCAAATTAGGAATGTCTGTTTATTTGTTAGGTCATACATTGAACATACAGGTTAAGAAAGCAGCTGAACTGACAAGCTGGGTGATTAGTCTGAACATTTTTCACAAGGCAAATGAGCCTGACTAAGACACAAGACATATTTTCCTAATTCTCCAATGTATACATCAAAATGAAACGTTTTTAATTGTGAAATAATGGGACAGGACCAATTGCAGCAGCAATGAATTTGGTCTTCACTGGATATAATGCCAGTCCAAACTGATGAACAAATCCACACATGCTTAGACTGGACATTATAAATATATGATCATATCTTTGATAGTCTTTACAGAAAATTCACAAAAAAGTATTTTCTTATTTTAAAAAAGTGCAGTAAACTTCTGCACCAAATAATTTCATTCTGTAGGCTTTTCATAATTTCTCCAAAATGACAGCTCTATAAATAGAAAAAGAATCATCCAAAAATACACTTTCAGTTTCTAGCATACAAGTGCATTGTAGTTGAGACTGCACAACTTTACTAATAAGGAGTATGGATCTGAGCATTTTTTATAGATGTGGAGGATGAAAGTATTGTGGCAGAAATTGTAGCAACAGATTTATTAGCACATGAAAGTACCTCAGACCATCCTTAAGAGAATATTGAAATAGAAATCACTCCCCATATAAAATGAATTTTGGACTTCAGGGATAAAGCAAAATAAAATAAACTGAAGCAAACAAAACTAAGAAAACAAGAACGTATTGGAGACATGGAGGATGTCAACAAAGTAAACAAATAAATCTACTACTCTGGCCACTGGCAAATTTCTTATGTTCCAAATTTAAACTGAAGTTATTTATGTTGAGCCAGGGAGACTTCCAAGTTATGTGGGCTTTCAAGTTAATGTTTTATTAAATGCTGTTTACTTTTAAAAATAAAAATATATATATATATATACATACAGCATATATATTATATATATAGTATCCATCCATCCATTTTCCAACCCGCTGAATCCGAATACAGGGTCATGGGGGTCTGCTAGAGCCAATCCCAGCCAACACAGGGCACAAGGCAGGAACCAATCCTGGGCAGGGTGCCAACCCACCGCAGGACACACACAAACACAACCACACACCAAGCACACACTAAGGCCAATTTAGAATCGCTAATCCACCTAACCTGCATGTCTTTGAATTGTGGGAGGAAACTGGAGTGCCCCCACATAGACATGGGGAGAACATGCAAGCTCCATCAGGGAGGACGTGGGAAGCGAACCCGGGTTCCCTAACTGCGAGGCAGCAGCGCTACCACTGCGCCACCGTGCCGCCCTATATACAGTATATATATACAGTATATATATATATATTTATCCATGCACCCATTTTCAAACTTACTGTTTTTGATTTAACAGGGGCAGAGGGCCACAGCCTATCCTACAGAAACCAGCCATGCATGGGGTGGCAGGCTACTGCAGGGCTGTCATACATACTAACCCTAGTCACCAATTAATTTAATATGCATGTCAAACACCAGAAAGATAGGAAGAGTGTTAAGATTTAAACTTACTAATCTCCTGTAGCTGTAAACAGGCAGAACTAACCACCATACCACTGATCTGCCTGAAGAATTATTTAACTGAAGTGTTAATCTAAAGTGACTTACAAAGAAATGCCACTTTTACTCCACTAATTCTTTTGAGGGTTACAGAATCATCATCAGGTACCTCTTCCAACTACTTTTGGGGAACTCTAGAGAGCCAGTAAAGAAATATAATCCCACCAATATGTCTTTGGCCTGCCCTGGTCTTCTCATAGTAGGCCAAATATGGTATACATGTCATTGCCAGTTTGCAGAGTACATTCTAATTACTATACCTGTCCAAAACACCTCCACTGGCCTCTCCTGAATCCAAAAAGCAACAAATCTGATCAGCAGTCTTCCTATATTGTTTACTTCCTCATGCTATCATGGAGAGTGGGACTCATCAGCATCAAGCACCAGCATATGTTACTTTCTTATAATTTTAGTTTTTTTCCAGCATTTTTTGTCCTTTAAAAATTATTTTTGAATGTAGTTTCTAAGGTTTTGGAGGGCAAGGAATCCATTGGTAAAATGTATTTACTGTTAACATTGCTAAAAATGATTCCTGTGAAACAAATACCATGATTTTGTTTTATGGGCATCACTATTTTTGGGATAAGTTTGTTGATGGTTGCTGTACTGTCAACAACTGCAAGGCTATACAACTAGGTATGTACAACGTGAAATGTATTGAGTACAGAGTTCAGCATTGGACATTTCCTGGTTGCCCAAGACTGGATTCTCAAATAAAAAAACTTTAATGCCACGTCTTACTATTAGTTTTAAATATACTGGTTATGACAACTTTTCAGCACTCTGACTTTTGGCATTGGTTATGCATAAACATTTTTTTGCCATACAATAAAACGCTCTGAACAGATTCTAGCAACACTTGCTGTGCTTTGTTTATTTAATTAAATTTTTTTTGGTTATGATCCCTGTTTGTATTCAGGCCATTCTATACCATCTTCTAATTCCATCCTTTTCAAAAACTGTGGCAGAGATTTTCACAGTA
Source organism: Polypterus senegalus (assembly GCF_016835505.1). Lineage (NCBI taxonomy): Eukaryota > Metazoa > Chordata > Cladistia > Polypteriformes > Polypteridae > Polypterus > Polypterus senegalus. The sequence continues at coordinate 66,992,886 of NC_053155.1, forward strand.
AAAAAACAAAACAAAAAAAGCTCCAGTTAGGCTGGAGAAAAAAAGAAATTATGCACGACCACCCAGCCCCCAAGGGGCATTCTACTTAACATAAATGTTCTTAAATCTTCTTGGTTTTCCGGCTATACATGATAGTGTTCGGATATATTTGTCTTGCAGGCAGCTGGGACACCTGCCTTTAATGCATCAGTGCAGGGGGCTGCATGGTGTCTAGATCAGGTGGTGGTGGTGCAGATTGCCACCACAGAAGAACTGGAAAAGAACTTAGAATAGTAGAGATTAGTACAGATTGTGGATCCATGAAGAATATAATAATTCTATGCCAATATAGTGTACCAGGAATACAACTAAACTGTAACTACGGAAAAGCCAAAATAATTTAATTTTAGCAGTTATTTTTTTTAATGTTCCACAGTGCTAGCTTGGTGAATTTCTATCAGTAAAGTATTCCAGATTTTGAGAGCATAACAGCAAAAAGCTGCCTCACCACTTCTTTTAAGGAATTTCAAAATATAGGATGGATGAAGATTATTTAAGGTTTGGTAAACCATTAGTAGTATTTTAAAGTCAATTCTGAATGACAAAGGTAACTAATGTAACAACGCTAATACTGGTGAGATGTTACGATTCTAGCTACTGCATTCTGAACTAATTATAATTGATTCACAGGTATTCCTGTTGGGAGTGCATTACAATAATCTAGTCAACTAAAAACAAAAGCATGAACTAATTTTTCAGTGTCTTGTAAAGTAATAAGAGGTCTAACTTTTACTATATTCCTTAAGTGAAAAAATGCAGACGTAGTAATCTAGTTAATATGTGATTTAACGTTTAGGTCAGAGTCAATAATTACCCCTAAATTCTTTACCTCCATCTTGACTTTTATGACTAAGGAATTTATTTCTAATACCCTTACTGTATCCATGTTTGCCAATCTCTAAGATTTCTGTTTTCTGCTTATTTAGAAGAGAAAGTTACTACTCATCCAATCAGATATACTGCTAATGCATTGAATCAGAGAGCCAAGAGTATCAGGGTCATCAGGCACTATAGATAAATAAAGCTGTGTGTCATCTGCATAGCTGTAGTAGATCACCTTGTGCTTTAAAATAATCTGATCTGATGGAAGTATGGAGATTGAAAAGAGCATTGGATCCAGTACACAATATACAATATCTGAAGTGCAATCAGCACAACTAACAAAGAATTTTCTACCTTTTAAGTAAGATTGAAATTAATTTAAGACGCTGCCAGAGAAGCTCACCCTTTGTCTGAGGCGATTCAGAAGAATACCATGGTCTGTAGTTTCAAATGCTGCACTCAAGTCTAAGAGATCAAGAACAGATATATGGCCTGTGTCTGCATTAATCTGCAAATCATTTACTACTTTAACCAGTGCAGTTTCTGTGCTGTGATTTGTTCTAAAGCCTGACTAAAACTTGTCAAGAATAGAACATTGAATCGAGTAATCATATAGCTGCTTATTTATTGCCATTTTTAGAATTCACTTTTAAAGGCAGGTTAAAAATTGGTCTAGAGTCTAAAGTCAAAAACAGATGAGTCAAGATTATTTTAAATTATTTGATTATCCTGATATTTAAGGATTTCTTGCATTGTTTAGGATAGACTTCATTTATAAGTACAACTGAGAAATAGACACCACTTTCCCTATTTCACAAGCAGCCCAATCCTTCAAGATAGTCCTTATGAAGAACAAGTCAAGGAACTAATATGACTTGTTTGCCAAAGAGTATATGGAACGGGAAAACTGCAGCCTTGGGATAGAGAAGTAACTTTACCAGATTAATTTTACATTTTCATGTACAGTACATTCATTAGGAAATGCGACAACATGGGCCTCAAATAAAAAACATGACTTTTTACTCACATCCCCAATACAATTGCAGCACCCTCATGAATTGCTAAGGATGTCTCCAAACATATCATGTCTGTGAAGCACCAAATGCACACTGAAGCAAAGCAATACAAAAAATGGACTCCTGCCAAACATATCTCCTAGCTGCCTTTTTCCTCCTATCAGGACTCTGCAATCTAAAGTATTTTCTACCAAGTAATGAAAAGGGGAGTTGTCCTGGATGCCTCAAACCTCTACAGAAGTAACAGGAGTTTGCATCAGGTGGATATAATTTGGTGATGCCCCCTTTAATGGGAAGTCCTATTTCTGACAGCTGCTAAATGTCTTCAGCCACAGACATCTTCCAGTGATCTACAGAACGTCAACTCCACACTCCCTTTGAGAATTTCTCTGATGATGCCCCTTAATTTGTACTTTAGAACTGGACTTCCACTGTGCCATGAAGCTAACCATTGACACAATTTTTAAATTCATACTCAAAATAATAAAAAGCACTAACAGAAAAACCATGCTGTTTCAGACCCTGTACAACAATTAAAATGAAATAAGAGGGAATGCACTTCAAGTGGACAAATGCCAGCTAATCAGTGTGTCAGAAAAGTAAAAAAAAAAATCAATGTGGTTTTTATGTGGTTGTACTAAACTAAGCGTTTTAATAAAAAAAATATATATGGACAGATTTTAAATTCCTTTCTTCATTATTTCAATTTTATTCGATTTTTTTAAACAGACATGTAATGTATGTCGTGCAAACGATGGTTTTGATGTTCAAAGCCCAAAATAGTGATAGCTTTGCTCAAAATGATTTTATGTGTTTCAGATGGTGTACTTTGACATACCTTGGAATTATCAGGTGTTGCTGTAAATTTAAAAATCATTAGTCCTGCTAATTTTAATGTGTTTACTTTTTTCACTCATGCGTGTGTCCACCTCATGGAAAAACAGGAGGGAATCAGCACCTGCTCTAGCAAAGCAGCCATTCAGCATAAAAAAATTAAAAACATGATTACTCTCCACACCATTTATCTCTTATTGCACTGTGGTTTAACAAACATGTATTCAACAATCTTTTTTTTTTTTCATTTTTCTGATGCGTTGTTCCATGATGTTTTTTATATTATCTTTTCTCAAAGCATATTTACTTTGATTTGGATTGAGTGGGTTTAAGAACAACTTATGAAATACAATGTTATAAGCTGGCTACCTTCACTGAACTTATTTTTAATGTCTTTTCAAAAACACACAGTTCTAATGCAGGTAGCTAAGTGATGAATGGCCAAAATTTCATCCTTAATAAGCATTTACCTGCAGAATTACTAAGTCTGTGCAGATTTGTTGGAAAAAATTGGCTTCATATATTCACTGTCTTCAAATTATCCACTTGGAAATCACTTCTGGGCCCTGTTCATTCATATACGGTTTGTTTTATGAGTATAACTTGAACTGAACTAACTGTTGGAAAATATCTCCTCAAATGTATTTTGATACAAATGTAAAGAATTACAAGGAACTGCAATCTATCTTAGCAATTGTCATAAGGTGATAGCACCAGGTATGCACCAAAAGGAAGTTCTTCATAGGATATGCTCACATTCAAACCCTCACAAAAAGAGACATTAAAACCATTAATGAAACTGACTGTGTGTGTTTGGACATTGAAAAAAAGGAGAATGGTCATGAAAATGGTAAAAAATACATGCACACCCTACAATGCAGACAATACTGTAGATAAGTAACCATTCATTCACTAAGGAGATAGGCAACTTCCAGTGATCTCAGCCGAAAGGAATGGAGCCATTCTCAGTAAGTAAGTACTGCCTGCTGCTTCAGGTTTGTATGTCCACTAGCTGCAAATGACTTCTTCTAATTGCTTTTTCTAACTCATGGGATGCTTTGGATACCTGAGTTTTCAACACATGCCACTCTTAATGGGGACTTTTGGCAACTTTAGAGTCTATGGGTTAAGGATCTTCAGTAACCTGCACTAACTATGTAACCTCAAGACCTCACTGGAGATGTGTAGAGGTGTCTTCATTGTACAGATGAATACTTGTATTTTCTTATTGTTGTATGATATTTTTTTAAGTTGTATTGCTGTTCTGTTGCTTATTTTGTACATGTTGTATTGTGTTGGCCATTCTTTTTTCTTATGGATTAGAAACAAGTACATTAGAGGGTCAGCTCAAGTTGGATGGTTGGGAGACAAAGTCAGAGAGGTGAGATTGCGTTGGTTTGGACATGTACAGAGGAGAGATGCTGAGTATATTGGGAGAAGGATGTTAAGGATAGAGCTGCCAGGGAAGAGGAAAAGAGGAAGTGTATGGATATGGTGAGAGAGGACATGCAGGTGATGGGTGTGACAGAGCAAGATTCAGAGAACAGAAAGATATGGGAGAAGATGATCCACTGTGGCAACCCCTAACAGGAGCAGCCGAAAGAAGAAGGATTAATCAACTGAGAGTGAAAAATGTTAAGTGCTGCTCTGGCAATAGCAGTGACAATGGGAACTCTTTTAATCAATGGCATTTTTATAAATTTAACCTGCTTATCCAAAACAAATAAGACAGATTTGGAATTATCTAAGCTGTGAAGGAACCTCTCTGGTATGAGGAAAACAAAACTTTTAGCATCTCTTTTAGCAGCATAAAAAATGAAAAAATATGTAATTATGTCATTATTTCAGAAAATGTTAAAGTGTCTTTTTTTCAAATAAATAGCATTGAGAATCTATCTTTTTATTGTTAAATATATTTTACAAGGCAACAGGGAGATGCAATGGTCAATGTCTGTCCTATTTAAATTATTAGCACCCGAGTCAAAATAAGTATCAGGCAGATACACGTGAACTAATAATATTCATATTTTGTCATCAGATGCTGGAAAAGGGAACTCAACTTGTGAGATATACTGTCACAAGGGTCAAGGATTGGTCCAAAATACACTCCATCCTGGGCTATAATACTGTTGTGCTTATGCAGAGTTAAAGAATATTCTCCACTTAGCAAATAACATAAAACCATTAGATATGCTCTGGCATCAACACAATCCATTCTTTAGCCTTCATGGCCAGTGGAAAAGCTTTGTCACAACGTGAGATAAAGAAACAAAGTTCAATCACATAACCGTATCATTTGTCACCTTTAAAGGTCACTAACAATGAAAACATCAGAATCATGTCAAAATGCTAGAAAAGCTGAATGCATATTTTGCCAAATCATTGTCCTCGTCCATACTGTGTTTTTTCTCTGCACTATGTTTTTATTCAGCAGAATTATAAACTCAATGAATTTACATTGCTTCATATTGCACTTCTATTACAATTTTTATTTCGATGCTTTGTATCATTTTTAAAATATCATATTTGAGAAGCATGTAGGCAATGAGTATATTATTATTATGAGCCATCATACCCACTCTATGAAATACTGAAGGATACAGCATATTAATGAGTGTCTTACAGTGACAATAAAAATAAAACCAGAAGAGACTGACTATTATACTAAAGGACACTTCACCTGGAAGAAGATGTAAACACACCCACACATATGTGATGCAGTTATTTATTAAATTCGTTTAAAGACAGGTCAAATTTCATAATGACTATAAGCCTTGGAATCATCAGGTGCCCCTGCAGATTAAAAATCATTAGTTCTGCTAATTTTAGAAAATCCAATAAAGCTTTTTAATTATCATAAATTAAGCACTGATGAGTGATAATCTGGCACGTTAAAATTATGCATCAAAAAGCAAAAACTTCGCAAAAGGTCGGTTGCCAATTTTGGATCAGCACATTTGATGTACAATAAGGATTTAAATCAATTTTTTTTCTCATAGAAAATGTATTTGCTATTCCATTTTTTCATATAGTGCTATTTGCTGAGTGGCTGTTACTGGAGAGCAAAGGTCACAATCTTGCTGTCTGAGTAGCCGAGTAATCTTTTACTCCTCATAACAGTAGTGAGAGATATTAAATCACACTTGACGTACCTGAGGCACAGCAACTTCATCCATATGTTATCTGCTATAAATTTAATGCCGCAGCACTTTTTAGGGTGATGTATTTATTAACAGCCTGGGAAAGATCAGTACAGAAACTCAGTTTGTTCATGAAATAAAATGAAAACTGCCTGACAAGTTTATGAAGTAAGCACAATAGCTGCTTATTGCTTGTTTTCTAGATGCTACTTTGCCCTAACTATCGCCCATGCAGCAATCCACTGAATGCTGCAACTCTCGTAAACATGTAGGTCATTGTTTGAAGTTACGAGAGGTATATGTTTATGGATAAGGGAAACAATAGAATTATGAACCAAATCACTCACAGCTGTCCAATTTCGTCCTTATGCCTTTCTTCCCTTTCTTTTGTCTTTTATATATTCAGTGGACTGAATTGGACTACAGTGGAACGAGTGTATATTAATAAACTATACAGTATATTCACCTGCTATAAATGAAGGAACTGTTTAAGATGTGGAGGTCTTGGTATACTAATTTGTACTTTTCCATTTAAACATGTACAAGATATAATAACAGATAGTAGGTAATATAATTCCCATTTAGTCTAATACATAAAGTAAAAAAAATAGCATAGTTTACTATACCAGATTTTCTTGATATGCAGAAAAAATTACTAAAGTTATATCAAAAAGACTTAGGACACATAGTTTCAAATGCATAGAACAGGATATCATGAAGAATATTCTTTTCTGAAAAGGCATCTACAACTGAGATCAAAAATTGATCCATCTGAAATGAAGGAGAGGAAATTATTTAAATCGATGTCTTTATGCAGATACCTGAATGGAGAGTGTGTTATCAGTTCCATTCTGTATTTTTTGGGAGGCCAAGAGGGTATGGATAGGTAGACATAGGAAGATTAAGGAGTTAAGGGTGAAGCTAAGGGCTAACTGCTTTAAATTAGTAAACCAGAATTGTTTTAATGAAATAAACAATTAGAAAATACATGATAAGAATAAAAGAAAAAAATATTGTAATGTTTTATACCATTTATATGAACACACAGAATTATATTAATGAAATAAACAAATAGAAAATACATGCTAAGAATAAAAGAAAAAACATTTTAATGTTTTATACCAGTTTGATGAACTATATCCACTTCTTCTCTCAGGCAATGCCTTTTTCTTGTTTTTGAACTGTTCTTACAGTAAGCACACATCTATAGCTCTTCAATTCACAATTACTACTTCTAAATGCTTTGTTATAATGTTTTCTCATCTGAAGTTCCTAACACCTATCATTAACATGCAAGCTTCTCCTGCCATTATCCTTTTTGCTTATTTGATGTAATTTGGGGTGGCACGTTGGCGCAGTGGTAGCGCTGCTGCCTCACAGTAAGGAGACCTGGGTCCTCCCTGGGTGGAGTTTGCATGTTCTCCCCGTCTCTGCATGGATTTCCTCCAGTTGCTCCAGTTTCCTCCCACGGTCCAAAGACAAGCAGCTTAGGTGCATTGGCGATCCTAAATTATCCTTGGTGTGTGTGCGTGTGTGCCCTGCAGTGAGCTGGAGCCCTGCCTGGGGTTTGTTCCTGCCTTGCTGGCTGGGATTGGCTCCAGCAGACCCCTGTGACCCTGTGTAAGGACATAGCTGGTTGGAAAATGACTGACTGATGTAAATTTGCCTTAAGGCTTTGTTACATTGAACAATTTTTCCAGAAAATTGGTAGACTTTATTTACATAACCTTACTGTATCGGAGGCACTTGTAGTGTAGTTGTGTTCCCTGACATGCCCTGCTGCACAGTCCAGCAAGTCCTAAGACACAGGAGCCGACTCTGTGTGTATAAGAAGTGCAAATTAATGAGCCCTCAGCCAGATGTACAATGTATATAATGTAGCTATGAGGGATAAGAAAGGTGAGAGTTTCGAACCTCACAAACAGAAGACAGGTTCATCTGTCTGATGCCTCATGCTTTACATACCACAAAAGAATAAAATAAAGAAAAAGGGCTGAGATTGCAGCTGGACCTGCCATACCTGTAAAGCGTTGGTAACAGCACCAGCTCAAAGAATGTCTTTGAGTATCAGAAAAAGATGTGAATTCGCAACACTTTGGCCATGTGATACTATGCCAGACAGTTGTCACTGAGATGTGTAAATTTTTCATGCCCTGTGGTTTCTAGGTTTGTAATTTGACATACTCGTGGAATGAAATCAGCAACCACAGGCGATAAGTCTGACATCACTTCTGACTATATGTCAGGGAATGGGCAACTAATATTAATGGGTAAGTCAGGCATTTTTGATTTCAATGTAATTTATTTACAATCATGGCAAACATTTGGCCTGGAAACATGTGCTTAATAAAGCATTATTTATAAACTAAAAATGACATTTTCCCCAGCAGCCTTCAATGGTCGTCTATGGGACACCACAGAGCAATGATAAACAAAAGCTTTAAAAGTTGATGAATATGTCCATTATGAAATAGAAAAGATTTTAACTTCAGAATATAGGGTTTACACCTTTTTAATGTATGTTTATGACAACAAAAGGAAGATGGAAGTAGTCAGTTTTGACACAGATTCTTGACACTATTTTTCTTGAAATACACTATAAAAATGATTTCTCATTCATTGCCTGATTTATAGCAGTAACAACAGGAGCACATGAAATTTATGAAATTTATGCATGAACAACCAGATTCTTTTACATGTAGTTTCACAGCATATGGAAATCAATAATCAACTCCCAATGCTATTTTTTATGTATACACCGACTGAATTCTCCTCCTACGGCTGTGTTCTGGATGTGGTTGAGGGACTTCAGTGTCTCAGTGATAGCTACTAAGCTGGTATTAAGAGGGTACCCCATAATATACAACTCAAATAAGACTATCATGATGAATTTCAACAAATGTTACCCCCTTGCCTAAAAAAGGTACACCAGGACTCACTACTGAAACGAAGACAGGGCGATGTCGGTGTGCAAGCACCTGATGGCCAGGTGACCCATGTAGTACCTTGGGGGAATTGTTCACAAGCGAGGGCAGAGACAATTGTGGAATTCTGCAATACATCAGTACAGCAAGTTCCTTCTGCCATTATTCTTTGCACTTGCTTGATTTAAATTTGCCTTATAGGTAGGCTTGTTTTTTCTGATACAACATTGGCAGTGGCAGCATTTTACCAGATTGTGGTAGTAAAGGAGGAAATTAGTACTTGGAGTAAAGTAAAGACATGCTGGTTAGACCACATTACCATTCTCCTCATTACCAAAAAAATTAAATTGTTAAATAGATGTTGGTAAACTGAGTTTTCAAAGCAGGGCAGATGGATAAACTCTGTGATAGGTTAAAGTGATCATCAATACTGGAGATGATCAGAGTAGAAACACTGCTTACCTGGACCAGATTTAGCAAGATGATATGGTTTAAACGCATAATTAGGGTGCATCCTGGTTGCCTTGATGATGATGAGTGAAATGCATGGGTCATTGGGTAAGGAACCAGGAAAGTGTCTCTTGGCTGATCTGGAAGCACTTGGGAAATTGTCTGGATCAGCTGGAGCCTATTACTAAGGGGAGGATGGGGCGGCCTAGTCTCTTCTCAGTATGTTGACAGTATGGCTCTCCTGAGGACAAGTGGATGGAAGGGTGAGCATATGATGCCTACTAACTTCTTTTAAGTCTTACTTTTATAGAAAAGGCAATAGTCTGTAATGCAGTAAAGTAGTACAAGTACAGTATTTTTTACTTCAAGATTCTCACTTTCATTTTTATATCCAATGATAAGTTCATAGCTGCTCAGTTTATGCAAGTGCATATCAGTAATCTTTTGGAATAATTTAGTGAAATTAAGAAAAAAAAATTCCAAAGTGACCATGTACAGCAACCATCCAGAAAGTCCAAAACTTTCTCCACATGCAGCTATTCAGGACACTAAATGTGCAGTTAAAAAAAATGTCACAATAATATTAAATAAACATATATATATATATACAGTGGAACCTTGGTATACGTCCTTAAATCGTTCCAGACCCTTTGACTTATACCAAACAGGACGTATACCAAACAAATTTTTCCCATAAGAAATAATTGGAAAATGATTAATCCGTTCCCACGAAAAAAAAAAATCCTATTGCTATTGGCATATTATACATTGATGGGGTAGTATAAAATAATTTAAACACTGCTTAATCCTAAAATACATAAATACAAAAGCAATTAGATGAAATAAATGAAAATTTTACCTCACTTTACTTTTTAATAACATCTTTGTTTTTCACAATCTTAGATACCGTCGTTCTCGGCAAACGGTATGCAACAGCCATGTCCCGGATACGCATGCCACCTTCATACTTTTCAACAATCAATTCAAATTTACATGAAAAAAACACAAAATCACGTTGTGACGATGCAGGTTTGCTGTATGCTCCCATCTGCTGCCAGGGAGCCCTTGAACCCTACACCGTTGGTAATGTGCCTCGCTGCTAACCTCATCGGTAAAGCAAGGGGATAGTGAAAAAGTACAAAGGGCTTTTATTAAAACAATTAACAAAACAAGGTGTTCAAATTAAAGTGCAGTCTCCAAAGTTCCAATAAATAATCCATAAAATCAGAAGTGAAACGTGGAGGTTAAAACAATAGAAAAAAGTCTTCTTAAAAACAACGAAGTTAAAATAGAGCAGGAAGCATTCTTTAAAAAAACAACAAGAAGCCCAGTGCCTTTTTACCTGGCGGCCACCCCCAACCCCGCTTCTTTCTTTTTACTTCCCTTCAAGCCAACTCGCGCTTCTGTTTATCAAGATAAGCAGCCCTCTCTCTCTCACTCACTCACCCTCTCGTCCGTTTTTTCTTTTTCCTCCCCTTCTAGCCGACTCGCGCTTCTGTTTATCAAGATAAGCAGCCCCAGGAACAATCATGAATGCGGACGGTTCCTCACAAGTGCACTTTGGTGAGAAACACCCACATTGTTAATCGCCCTGACAACCTTCAGCCACATAACCACCACGCCCCCTCACCAAGCTGCGAGCGCGGTGATTATTTATTGTAAAGCTGGACGTTGACAGGAGCTGTGGACCTGCTATACCACACACGTGAAAGTTCACAGAGAGTTATAGCGCGGGTTGTTCACTGAATGCTAGCAACTGGCACACTAACGCTCGTGGGCAGTCGTGGCTTTGTCTCGAGAGAGGTAAACAAGGTTAGCACGCGAGTCGTATTCCAAACAAAGGTCGTATACCAAGCAAAATTTTACGTGTCCAAACAGGACGTATACCAAGTTGGACTTATTCCAAAGCAGACGTATACCAAGGTACCACTGTATATATATATATATATATATAGATATATATATATATATATATATATATATATATATATATATTATATACATATATATACATATATACATAGATTTATATAAAACATTAAATTAAACATATGTCTGCAGTTTTAAGTAATCTAGGAAATACCAAATATACTAGCATCTAGTTTCATGCTGTACCTGTTTGTTTAGATGCTAGAAAATAGTACTGAGTAAAAATAGACAAAAACAAATTATCCATTCTATATTTAAATTCTTCATATGAGCTCAAGCAATAATGATGGAAATAGTAGGCTGATTAAACAGTTAACTATTTGAATGAATTTTGACATTTAATTAACTAGGAATTGCCATGAAGCTAAAGATTTCTTCATGCAATCTTCAAAGAAATCATAAGCATAGTTCACCAGATCAATGTTTTGGTAAAAATATGCAATACATTGAAGAAAAGCCTTGAGAAAAAAGACTGTGAGTCTAGTCAAATTTAAAACCTGGGTCTGCACATTGTTATAGGTAGTGACATTTAGTATTTTATCATCACACTTTGTTGATTTTGATTTAAGCCATATGCTTGTCAGACATTAACACAAGGCTTTTTTTACAATTTTACTATTTAGGCTTAAATATAGGTATCAACTTGTGATACTGTATACCAAAGTTTTTTTTATTCTTGAAACAATTTAATCCAGACATGAGAAGACATCCAATACCTATTGAGGACTTGCTTGAATGTTACTGCAAACAAATCGCCTAAGAGTCTGATATTGACTAATATCGACCTAGAGATGTCAGTTGACTAAAATGTTTCCTATTGTGACTTGAATGTGAAGATTGAAACCAAAACAGCCGTACTAGGAAAATAAATTCTGTAGTGTACCTATGATGTTTTTGTAGTGCACTACACACAGCGGAAACTAGTGCAAAATGCTTTCATAAGATGAAATGGACCATAGCAGAAGTCATAACTCTTGGCTGCCTGCTCACTGGCAGTTACTTGCCAGGCAATTGCTTTATGTGGACGGAAAAGCCTTGTTCACTGAGATATTGATGAACCTGACTGAAGGTGTGCTAGTTTTCTAAACCTTGATATCACAATCTAATAGTTAAGCAGTAAATCTGAACGGTTTTCCCACTTAAAAAAAAAAAAACACATAAGCAATGTATTAAACTGTAAACAGAGCTTAATCAAATAAAGATATTCAATGTTTCAGAGTTCTAAATTACTAATAAACATACATTATTAAACGTATATGCTTTATTTATCATTGTGACATATGGGGGAACTCAACAGAAGCCCCCAAACTAAGAACACTAGTGAAGCCAAAATGGTGCTTTGCAGTAAATAATAATAAAGAGAAATTACACTGAGAGTAAAGCAAATTACTAAATATAATGAAAATAAATCTATACACTATCCCTAAACAAACACACTTTAACAGATTTTTGCCTAATTCGGGACCTTTCTCACCAGATCCTACCACAAAAATCTCATTGCTCACTTTCGGCATCTCTTTCATAAGGCACCAGCCATTCTTCTTTCTACCAGTCAAATCTTTGTCCACCTATTACCTGATTTCCAGTTCACATTTGCTAGGGTTTTGTCCATGAATTACTTCTGGTGTTTTCTAAAAGCAATCACTTCAGAATCAGGACTCTGCATTGGAACACCAGGGTCATTCTTCTAGCTACTTATTCTAGGAGCCACAGGTGTTGCTGTGAATCCAGACCCCAGCTCCCTCTTAAAGGGTATGGCAACTCTGAACTAATTTGCATATAATAATGGGTAGATACATGCCATGTATAAGTCAATGTGCCCCCAAACAACCATTGTAGTGGAGAACTAATATATACCTAACTAGAGAAACACATGGACCTATGGTTCTAAAATAAAGTGCTGGAAAAGGCTAGGGATACATTTCTGAACATGTGTGGAGAATGACATGGGGGATTAATCAAAGATGGGCTTGTGGGGGCCGTACATTAATTACAGTAAACTTTTATGCCCACCAGTAAAATGGCCACCAGGTTACCACTACGTAATATTTTGAAATTCCAGAACATATCAGATCATATCTTGATTAAGACCAAGATCAAGATTCTAGTCCCATTAGTTTGCAAGTAATTAATAAATGACAAACAGTCTGATAGTCTATCCCTACTATCCTTCCATTGTTTTTATGGCCACATGTGGTGAACTAAACATATTACCACAGCTTTTGCACTCTTCAGGTGGGCATTTTATGGTTGCACTCATGTTCATAACCTTGTAAAAATCCTTCTGATCTCATATACATAATTGGCAACAATGATTATAAAAGAATCCATACAGCTGATGTCAAAGTATGAAATTAATAAAAAAAAAAACAAAGTTCTCAACCCACTTAATCCAATCCAGGGTCACGGAGTGATGACTGGAGCCTCTCCTGGCAGCACTGGGTTAAAGACCACAATATGGGACTAATTAGTTTAGAACACACGTCTTTGGGTTTAACACTCAAGCATTCTGAGAAAAACCTACAGAGACATAAAGGGGACACAGAAACTGGATACAGGATTAAAACCCAGGACGCTGGGACATAGATAGATAGATAGATAGATAGATAGATAGATAGATAGATAGATAGATAGATAGATAGATAGATAGATAGATAGATAGATAGATAGATAGATAGATAGATAGATAGATAGATGAATTCAGTCCACAATTCAATGCCTGGATCACACATTTAGTTTATACTTTGCACCCTTTTTCATCACTGCACATTCACAAAAATCTCCAGTCCTCCTCTTGCTTTTTCTGCTTAATCTGATCAAACCCACCCAACATTAAAATAGCATCTGAAATAAGAGGTTCTTTGCAGTACTTAAATATCACATTCACTGAGCTCACCATAACTCACTGTGATGTATAACAGTTCAAAGAACTTGAATGAAAGCAATAGAATATTTTTCATTATATGAAGTCAGCCCAGGTCTAAATCCTTTCCACCTTACTTTAGTCTTCACTCTGGATCTTCACCTCTTCCATGTTCCAGCTTGCGACTTCTATCCTTGCTCCAGACATTTGCCCTTTTACCCATTTTCAATTACGGATGAGCAGCTCCTCTGACAGGGCATAATGGGGCTCTATGGGCGACGGTGATTGCAGTGCTACCAAGCAAATACAGGAATGTTTCATACATCTGATTTTACATTTTTAGTGTCATTTATATTCTCTTATTTGATAGGGTTAGGCAGCCATTGGATCCTTTATGCTCAGCGTGTGAAATTTCTCAAGTTTGCAGGGCAGTTGAGGTGGGTCAGTTCACGGGTCTGTGTTGACAGCAGCATTTCTTCAGTTTAGTTTTAAAAATCTTTCAAAATCTGTGGCAACAAGCTAGAGGCCAAATCTTAATATTACTAATTAATAACAGTAATTAATTACGTTTAAACAATTAAGAATAATTCTAAATAAATTTTAAAAAGAGAAAGAGAGGCTCTGTAAAGACTGCTGCATGGTGCAGTGCTGGAAGTAAGCAGCTTTGTTAGCTGATACGACACTGGTGGCCACCACGCCACTGTGTCACTTCAAATTACTTAATAAAACATTTTTAATTACTAGAGTTTAGAGAAATAAAATGGTAAAAATGTTTCAAGTCTTATCTGTTCAGTGCAATAGAGAAAAGCCAGCAATCTCATTGTGGAAAGTGATTGTCTTGAATCTATTCTAAGCTGCTGTGGTGGTGACAAGAGATTCAGGTCTTAAGCAGAGGTCAGACTTGACTGAAGTGCGGACACATATTGACTTTCAGCTATCAGCCTTAGAGACGAGCAGACCCTGTAATACAGAAAGCTCTGCAATGCCGCCACAGCAGTTTTGTAATTAATAAGCTGACCTTTTACTTTTGTGATGACTGTGTATAAACTGTTTATTCAGTTTCACCAAAGAACTTAAATATAATAGGCTGAAGTTATGTGGCTAACATTTTGGTTGGTTTTATTCTTTGGGCAGCCATAAGAGAGCTCTAGTTGTGGCCTCTACAGTTTTTGCTCAGAGTTAAATAAAAACTTCAACTTGTCAATGACAATGTATTAAAAAAATAATTGGCTAAGAACAAAGGTGTGATGTAAAATACCAATGAATCAAAAACATGAGTACTGGAAAAATTGCACAAAATGTTAAGTTACTATTATATTTCATGAATTTTAGGCAAGACTGACCTTTTTGGTTAACACACAACACAGTAAATTAAAAGAAGAAAGCAAAAATAAAGCTACTTTCACACCAGAAACCAAACAAAGGTTTTATCCACCTTTTGTTAATTTACATTTATAATGTGAAAGTTGTTTGCAGGGTTTATGGGGTGAGCTGAGGTTCGGATGCTGCATGCATATTCTAAAGAAGAGGATTGCTGGCTTTGCAACATGTGGACAAATGTAGCAACCTGCAAACACCTTTTGCTGTACCGTCAAGTTATTAAATGTTCAATAAATATTTAACATTTCAAAAGTGCTACTTACTGAAAGTGATCTTCCTTTTTCTCTAATTTTGGTTCCTTAACACATGCACAATAACACACATTGTATTAACTTTACATTCTCAAAACTGCACATAGTGACCAATTACCTGCACCCTGTGATAGGTACCAACTTCCATGCATCCAAACCGTCCAACCTGAGCTGACCCTCTAATGTACTCATTTCTAATCCTGTTTATCCATGTCACACCCAATGCAAATCTTAACATCAGTAACACTGCCACATCCAGCACTGTCTCTTTGTATTTTGCAACCATCTCCTACCCCGTATTAGATTCTTCTCCACCCACTCCACCCTGCCTGCACTCTTTTTCAACTCTCTTCTACACTCCCTGTTACTCTGTACTGTGGATCCCAAGTATTTAAACTCATTCACCTTTGCCAACTCCTGAAGCATGCATTGCTATATTCTGTGGTGAACTGCTCTTGCTGATAGTGTCATAACTGTGAAACCTTTTTCCAAACTTCTGTTATTCCTCGCTATCCAGTAATTATTCCTTGAAAAAGCTCTCCGTTTACAGTCTGCAATATTATAATTTACAGTAGACAAGACTATTAGTGCACTTGTAGAATAGTAAATGGTGGTACATTATGTCAGAAGATTGTAAGAAGTCAGGTTTAAATGTGAAAATGGGAACAACTAAAATATTTTTTTAAGACCGGTGATATGATTTCAGGTGTGTCCTGTGTTTATTAACATTTTTATGGTCTCTTTGCTTGCACCAGTTCCCTAGTTTGGGATGGTCTTTGTTTTATTTTGTGTTTTTTTTTTCTTCTTTTTTATGCCTAGCACCCTTACCCTCATTATGGTCAATTATTGTTTTCAGGTTATCCGATAGATTTCTTTATGGCTGCGCCTGCCACACGTACCTTGCTGTGGCATTAACTAGTTGAGGCTGCTGTGTTCTTCTGCCCCATCTCTTGTGCTGTGTTTTGGATTTTTTGGTTTAGAACCTTTGAGATTGAACTTTTAATTGTGTAATTTAATTAATTTTTACCTTTCCTTACTGATTTCCGTGCTTAATTTGCCACTTCCTTTTCATCATCTGCCTTTTGAGCCTGAATCTTTGTTAATTAGATTCTTATTTGTTCCTATTTAAAAGGGTATTTCTGTTTATTTTCTTATTTAATTCTTATTTTAAGAATTTAGTTTCTTTATTTCTTTTGTTTATTCCTTCTTTAATTATTATTTTATTACTCTTTGATTACTGTATTATCATTTTTGATCTTTAAATTATATTTTAAATCATTCAATAATATCACCAACAAGTGGTTTTGTGTTAAGAAAGAATTTGTTGTGGTGTTTGCATTTCCATTTTTTGGATAGCTCTATACATATTCTGTATATATTCATTGGTCAGCGGTATTGTTTTAAGAACAGCATACACAACATGTATTAAGACGAAATTGGAAGAGAATAGTCAATTAAGAACCTGGAGTCTGTTTGACTGAAGGTGGAATGATTTTTCACCAGAACCATAATTCAAGGTCAGAAATAACATTCTAAACCACAAATGCATCCCAGCAATTATTACTATTTTTCACAAGTCTTTATATCTGAATCCTTCACTGTGCACACATTGAAATAGTAATGCCTATTGAAAAATGTAACAAATGATATAACATTTAAACAGAAAATATGAAAATTATTTGATAATCAGGGATAATGCAGAATCAAACAGGCACCAAATGCAGTATGTTCCTAACAAAATGAGAAATCAAAGATTCTCCAGAATGTAAAGAAAACAGAATGTGAAATTTTCACTTTGATTTGTTGTATATTTTAATATTGTCTCATTATTAAGGTATTATTAATGCATTCATTATTAATATCCATCCATCCATCCATCCATCCATTTTCTAACCCGCTGAATCCGAACACAGGGTCACGGGGGTCTGCTGGAGCCAATCCCAGCCAACACAGGGCACAAGGCAGGAACCAATCCTGGGCAGGGTGCCAACCCACTGCATTCATTATTAATATTCACTTTTGATTCAATATGTTCATAAATTACATTTCTTTAGTTAATCTGCCAGAAGGTTCATCTTTTACAGTACCTACATGTTGAGAGTCTTGTAAAAGGGGTATGGAAAATATTCAAGCACACAGGTGTTTATGTTTACTTTGTTTGCCTTTCTTTTAATTTCTGCTGGATTCTAACTTAAAAGGGAATGTTTCAATAAGGTCATTACTTTAATTTAAGTCTTATAATACTGACCAGTACATGTTATAATGTTCCTTTCATGTACTCAGCTCAGAAACTGTTTAATGTTTTGTTTCTAAAATCTGGCCTTGATTCTGGATACAAATCACACTTCAAAAATGTTATTAAAGATAACATCAGAATATCAGTCACCTCACAGTAACTTTAATTCAAGGCAGTTCACTGAGCTACAATTTGATGTGATCTCCTCAGGTCATGATGAAGTACTGCAATTCAAAAAATTATAAATCTGCGGACTACTAAAAAACAAAGCAACCACTAAGAAATGCAGCCCTGATATACTGTAGCAGATAATAGAGCTACAAGATTAATGTTTTAAATAAACTAAAACACTCTAAACTGATATGTATTTAGTGGAAGGAAATGCAGCATGTCTTTTGAAAACCTCAGCATTTTCTTATGCCTGTAGTAATGTGATCAACCTAGGTTTTAACTTGTAGTGGAAACATGTTTTTCACACTGAAGTAAACAGCCAGCCAAGTAATGTGGAGAGATGATTTTTTTTAAATATATTGTTCAGTGTGATAGTACGGTGGCACAGAAAGTAGTATTGGCACTTTGCATTCTTTATGCCTCAGGCTGACTTTCATGATGGTGACTTTCATAATGCTTGTTATTCCCATGTTTGGAGGAGCTTTGTTGCCTTTCTTAGCATAATCTAAATACATCCTGTCAGGATTTTTGGCAACCGCTATCACAAGGTATACTCAAGATGACTAAGTGACGTGCACCGATGTTTGACATACCCACATGATTATCACATAGAGTATTATCCACATATAAAAATATAATTTTTTGTTATAAATTGCTTTTAGGTAATACAGTAAAATTAACAAAACTACACATGTCAGTAATAACAACAAGAGTTGAAACAAATAGGAATTAACATGTACAGTACTACTGTTATCTTAATTGCTATAGTGTAGCTGTTCCTCAGCCATTTCCCAAATGCATTAACACTCCCATACAATTCTTCTCTTTCCACTACTGATCATTCCGTAAGATAACTATTGTGCCTTCTTTTCAAACAATACTTTAGAGAATTATTTGCAAAGGCATTCTTCTAGACTAGAGAGGTCACCTCATGGCCTCATGTGTACATCATTAACGACCAGTGGTCTTTTTGGTATGAACCTTCTATTGAAATCACACATACTTGGGAGAAGGACACTGCAAAAGATCTGTGGATTGTCAGAAGGGCCAGAGTCATCCTGAGAAGCCAACCATAAAATGGATCCATGCAGAGTGTGTGAATGTGTGAGTATGTATTTGTGGAGAAAGACAAATATACTGTAAAGATGATGAAGTGCTTAAAAAGCAGCACTTATGAGATGTGCTCCTCTGCTGTGCAGGCTGGCAAGACTTGGGAAGGACCCTAGCTTCAAATGTAAGGGTAGATTGTGTTGCTTCTGACAAAAAGTCACAAGTGTGAGGTGCAGCTGGTGACTTGAATGTACAGGCAGTGGCACTAAGTAGATCAAGGAAAATCAGGAAAAGTTTGAATTATGAAGACTAAGTAGAAAACTTTTAACAACGGGTTAAATTATTGAGGCAAATTTCCTATTTATTTAATTTTTGCACAACAACAACAACACCTGCAGGAAATAGTGACAATGCAGAGGCACCACAGTTAAGCAGTACTATAGCAGTAAAACAAACTTGAATGAGTTGTTCTTTTTGAACAAGACATGAGTTGATTTGCGAGCACAAACAAATCGATTCAATAGTGAATTCAACAGTGATTCAGAGTGAAAATGATTTATTAACAGAATTTTCTTATTTGTTGCTTGATGTTGTATAGCCTGGAGCATTTAATCTATCATAGGGATACAAGAAACACATGGGTAGCACAGTGGTTAGTACTCTGATGGCTCTACAAGGCTGGGTTCAAATCATAGTGGTTGCTCTTTTCTTCCAGTCTAGACATTACCTCCAAGTTTATAAGGATGTTCTCTGAATAGTCCAGTTTTCCTCTAACAACACAAAAATATGCATTTTGTTTATTTAACCTCTTTCCTTGTGTATAGCTCAAACGTTTCTTTTGGTTCATATATCTTCTAGATGCATGTCTTTACCAATAAGGCTTTGAGATCTTCGTGTGGAAACTGGCCGATGGCCTTAATTATACAAGGCAAGACTACAGTACTAGGTTAGAAGCGTTAGCTTTATTGACTCAAAATTTAGAGAGAATACTTCAGAATAAAACAAATTCATTTTTCAACAATTCCAAAATAGAGATTAAAAAAAGGTTTTATAATTTTCAAAACTCTGTACACAAGCAACACAAATACAGTCCCTGGTTTAACTCTTTGAGGGCTGAATATTTTTTCCAAAAAACTCAGTTTTCTGAAAAGCACACAAAGCAATGGTTTCACACATAAATCAACATAAAACGTCTGTTTCTATGTGCTGTGGCTGTTGTTGATGCATATTCAGCATCAATGGCAGCAGTGGGGGCTACTCGATAGTCAGTAGCACGGTGAGCTGGCAGCAGGTGGGTGGTGGTGGTGGTCGCAGTGTGACGCAATCTGGTTTGTACCTCTTATCATAAGTGGTGATCCTCCCAGGCAAATGCTGCTGTTTGTGTATCAGCTACATGAAAGTGTTCAGCGCCACGATCAGTTGACAACCGATCAGATGATGCTGGTTACTCACTTTAATTTTAAATATCCATCTCCAGATCACTTGCTTCAAACTCTGAGTCCAACAAGTAAGAGTCCATTTCAACGAAATTATGTAAAATATCCATGGAGTATTTTGCTTTGTACATTCACTTTGGTATCTTGCCAGATGTTGATGGCATTTTAGAGATTGTTGGCTCTTCGCTACTCATGCACACATAGGGAATTGAAGTTAAATCAACAAAGCATTGTAACTTTACTTCTAGGAAAAAGAGTCAAACTAAAATG
Organism: Polypterus senegalus; assembly: GCF_016835505.1. Classification (NCBI taxonomy): domain Eukaryota; kingdom Metazoa; phylum Chordata; class Cladistia; order Polypteriformes; family Polypteridae; genus Polypterus; species Polypterus senegalus. The sequence goes on from NC_053155.1 coordinate 67,013,697, forward strand.
TAAGGGCAAGTTTTGTCACAATTTACAGCTGATTACTGTCCTCTAACCCTGAATTTTGACAAAAGTCGACATCAGCCCTGAAAGAGTTAAACCAGAAGTTGTTATTATAAAAATACCTCAGAAAGATTTCTCCAAAGGTTGCACAAGCAATTACAAGCAAAAATCTTCTTTCTTCTTTCTCTTCTCTTCTCTTCTCTCTCTGTCCACTGCCCTCCAGTGAGTGTTGTCTTCCTTCCTTTCAATTCTGACTCAGCTAGAGGGGGCTGGACAGCTTCATTTTATGTCGGACCCGACAAAACTTCCAGTGCCACAGCATAGCCCAATGGAAACACTTCCGGGTCAAGTGAAAGTCACAAATAACAGACATCACAGCACCCAGTGACAGCACCCATGGGGCCCTGCCAGGCAGATTCACAACACGGCAACTCCCATCATGTGCTGCAGGTGTCCACATGGTTACGAAGATCCTGGGATGCTGCAATCTTGTGGACTGAAGATAAAACTATTCTGGAATAGGTTATTTGTTTTGTCCTCTCATCTGGGTAAGGGTCCAATACCCATCCTAGACATGATGCCAGTCCACTGTTTTCGTTCCATTCTGGCCTCCTTTCTTGGCAAGGGTCCCCCCTTTCTCCCAGGCAGGATCCCAGAAAGTCCTGCCTGGCACTTACAGTACAATAAAAGTTAGCAAAGCACACTGAGGACAAGAAGACATTTGAGAACTTCATTACTTTCTTTTAATTAATAAAAGAACATTTTTTTTTTTAATTTCTACACCTTGAACAGTCCATTTGTTTCATTTAACTATCCAGATGCTGCATTCTTCACACTATGTAGTCACAGAATGAATTTATAAAGCTAACAGTTTTAATGTTTCTCTTATTTATTTAAACTTAGAGGAGTACATCTTGCATAATTTTGATTTGAAGACTGTAAGATTTAAAAGCATTAACCTTTATTTTGAACTTCTAGATTTTTTAAATTTTTGCATGGCACTGTTGGGACTTTATATAGATCAAAGCAAGTGCTTTTCTAGTGAGCCTGGAGCTTTATACTGCTAAATATAACATGAATAAAAATACTGGAGAATTGTTCAGATATGTTGAGCAATGAATTTTATGCTAAACCAAGGGTTGTGGGTGTTATCAACTTGCTTATGATTTAGTTTAAACTTTCATGTATGAATGTTTTTTCCATTATTGAGTACTTTTTGAGCACTTTTGAGTACATGGTGACTTCACTTTCCTAACACAATCCAAAGACCTTCAACCTTAAATTTTAATGGCAGCTTGATTTAATCCTGGTGGTAGAGCACATGTGTTTTTCTGTTTTCTATCTGTGACTTCTTGGTTTAACTAAAGCAAAGATGAAAGGATAGCCAAAGACAATATTGTTAAAAAAGAAAGAACATTTTGAGAAATCAGTGCAACCTAAATATGTTACACACAATTAAAGGAAATTAAATATTTCCATAAATAACCTATTGTGCTAAGGCAATGAAAAGTACAGTACCACATTCTACAAAGCATTAAACCTCAAATCTTGCAGAACTACAGATTTGCTCCTTATTTAATTTTACTTGTTTTTTTTTTACATTTAAATTAATGTAATTGTTTACAATGTAAATAGTATTAATATTTTTGATACAAACAAATAAAGTTGAGTTAAGTAAGTACATATACAGAAATTGCAATTTGGCCACTAATTAAATTATTATACCACACAATAAGCAACTGGGAATGAAAATAAAAACATATTATTTCCCTTCAGGAAAAAAGTGTGCTGTTACTTAGCATTAATACTGAATGACTTCTTAATTATTAAATTAGGTGATATATATTTATTGTTGGCATTAAAAAAAACTTTAAAGTGGAATTAACATAAGGAATCCCTTCCCTAATTCTTCGTGATATTATGGAGATTATATTGTGTGTTCAAAAGAAACTGCTCAGCACCCTATTTGGATTATTTATATATGGTATATGTTTGTTTTTTAAAGCATATCATTATTAACTCTTATCTAAGATCAAGTATTCATATTTTTTAGAGAGCAATGTTAGGTGCCATAGTTTGCTCTTTATTACAATGGGGCTGGGTCTACAAAGATAACCTGAAGGACAGAACAAAGAATTGATGAGTAAAGCATGTTTTCCTGTTTCCCAAGTAGGGACCAGAAACTAGATTCCAATACCTGCCTTGGAGGCACACCTAAATAAAATGTGCTACGGACCACCTGTTATGAATATTCTTATTTCCGGTAATTCTTCACATATTTTGTGTTGATACTTGGAATCATTTATTATTTTGGGGCCACTTTGGCCATTATTTAGGACTGCAAATATTCATCAGCATTCTCAATGTCTGAAGGCCTTGACCTTGATTTTGCAATGACAGCCTAAAAGAACTTCCAGAGTGATCCTTCCCTGTCCAAGCTGCTTATAAAACCCTTTCTGAATTGTGCTACAGAAAATTCCTTGTGTATGTTAAATCTCTTGTGACCTTTGCTAACACTTTTTAAATCCGAGTTAGTGTTTTATTTTGGCTTATTGTATAGCTTTTTCTGATCTTTCTGGTTTTGACCCCTTGCCTATTTTTGTACTTCCCTCTCCTGGGGCCTCATGTATAAACGGTGCGTAAGCACAGAAATGTTGCGTAAGAACTTTTCCACGTTCAAATCGCGATGTATAAAACCTACACTTGGCGTAAAGCCACGCACTTTTCCACGGTACCTCATGCCTTGTTGTACGCAAGTTCTCCGCTCGGTTTTGCAAACTGGCGGCACCCAGCGTCAAAGCAATGGTACTGTTCTTGTGTGATTACTCATTATTTTCATGACGCGGCTTTATAAATACACAGAAACTAACCGCATATTGTTTATTAGTGTAATGCATCTGATTGTAATTAACTCGTAACAATATAATGGTCCAGGGAACAGCCATAGTATTCCAAATACCATAACTGCTTTAGCGTTGTTACTCTCACTTCTTATTCTTCTTCTTCTTCTTCTTCTTCTTTCAGCTCCTCCCGTTAGGAGTTGCCACAGCGGATCATCTTTTTCCATATTACTCTCACTGCACGACTCGGAGTATTTATATCACTGTATCTGAGTGTGAATCACAGCAGCAGCTGATCGGAAAGAGAATTATCGGTATACAGCTTTAAGGACACGCTGTCTCAGCCACTGCAAAATGTTTTAAAGCCTTTCCTGTACGGACCTCGCGGTTCAGAAACAGTTTAATCCCAAGAACTTTAAATACACTCAATCAATTGCTCCTTGTAGAACGGTTTGTACTTATAAGTACAATCACCCCACTGTAAACTTGCACTATAGTTATAATATCTCACAACCTGGGCCACTTTATAAAGCGCGTATTTACATATGATGACGATATCATTTTTAAGGTGAAATGCAGCAAAATATGTTTGTTAAATTATACACATAAAACTTTAACTTCATTTAAATAATCTATATTCTTCACTGGGAGTGTCGTGAAGGATAGAATAATTAAAGATGTACTACGAAGATATTTCAATGTTCTTTAAACGTTTTGAAGAATCGGCGCTAAGTTTACAGATGGCTTAACTTCTATTACAGAGCTGATTGTATGGCGATCGGTTACTTGGGGAAAGAAAAGCAAGGACTCTTGGGGCCCACAATATATATTGAATATAAAACAGAAAGAGAAAATAACAACACAGCTAAAAACGCAGCGACAAATTTCGACAAAAGATAATGCTTGTCATGAGCACGAGGCTCATGAAACACATGTTTAATAATGTGCTTTAGCTCCTATCATCATGAAAATGACATCAGGTATACATCTCAGTATTTTAGTTATTCAGAGAGCTGTAATATCACAAATGTAATGGACTCTGTGTCCAGTTGGAGGAAGAGAGCCAGTTTAAGAAGCAAGTAGTGATTCACACACATAGATCACATACGAGTAGAAGATCAAATACAAAACAAAGCATTTAACGTGCTACTTTAATTACGATGTGATTTTGAGAAACTGGTTAATTAAACGATTTTAAGATGAAGTTTATAATGTTCTACTAAATGACAAAATAAACTACGTGATTAAAGTGGAAAATTCGAGATTAAAGTTGACATTTCGTGCTTTTTCCCCACCGTGTGCCTTTTTTCTCTGTACCCTAATAAGCTTTCATATGAAACTCAGACAGTGGGCTTACAACTCTTCTTTTAATGGCAACTTTGATATATGACTTATTTTTTATTTCTGGCACTGTGCGATTTTGTGAATGTGAGCTTTCAAGTTTCTCCAACACGCTATGTCACTCGATCAACTTCCTTTTGTTGATTATACCACGGTTTATTTGAACAAATAGTATGTTTTTCCTTTGCCTCCACTTGGTATTCGCTGAAATTCTTATATTTTCCCCGTGCTTTTCCCATTGTCTTTTCACAGAAGGCTGCGCTTAAGGGCGATTTATATTGATTTGCATATTCAAATAGGCGTAATTCTGGGAGGATTTGGGGCGTTACAAAATGCGCGTGCACGAGCGTTAGTTTTCACGCTGATCGGGATTTATGTAACGAAAGAACGTGGAAGTTGGAGTACACACAGATTCCTGCATCTGGATTTTTCTGTGCGTAAGCACATTTCGGCTTTTGTGGTTACGCCATGTTATAGTGCGAGTTCTACGCACGGCGTTATACATGAGGCCCCTGGTCACTCTCAAATGCTGTCTGCTTTGCAGTCATAACACCACCCAAGTAAATTCACCTCCAGCTAGGATGACACCCACCTGTTTTAGTCATGTGACCCCAGTTCAATGAAAAAAGGCAGGGACTGAAAGATCTCAAATCAGTTCCCTTCTGGAACAGAGAAGAAAAGAATCTCTACTCCACACAAGGCATTATCTCTGTATCAGGCCCAAACTAAAAGACTTCATTGCATTGACCACCTGTGAATTTGGCTTGGCCATGAGGAAGATATATATTATTATAAATTAAGTCTGAAACTGTAATTTCTTTAATAATAAAGACAGTTTTCTTTTAAACAATAAAAAGAATATGGCATGAGCTCTCTTCTTTTTGGTCTTAGCAGCCCTTGGAGGTCACATAGGAAAAACTGTAAAACTTTAAGGCATGATATTTATTAGATATAATAAGCCAAATTAACATTTAGAGATTTCTAAATGAATTTAAAATACCTTAAAATGAATTATATATATTTTATATATATTATATGCCTCGAAAGCTTCCATAATGTAATCTTTTTAGTTAGCCAATAAAAGGTGTCATTTTGCTTGACTTTTCACTACATTCGTAATGGTGAACACAGTACAACACCCTAGTACTATGGAAATATGTATAATTCAAGAAATTCTAAATGCTCCATTCTTGAACAGATTTCAAGATAACTTAAAATGATGCACTGTAAATTTTGAGATATCTCAAATGCATTAGCCTACTGGTTCTCTTCAATTTTTGCCCTGTCTTTAATCTACATTTCCTGTCTAAAACTATTGAGTACATCGATTCTTCCGGGCTCAATCAGTATTTATTTGTCAATTCTTTGTGATTTTCTTCATTTTAATTTTAACCCTCACACAAGTCAAAAATGGCCCTTGTTCATGTTATGAACAACTCCCTACTAAACACTGATGCTAGATCTTCTGCTACTTTGACCCATCTGTCACAAAACAGCCTGGTGGATTATGTGTAAATAAATATGACCTGTTGCACCAGCATATGTTTTTATTTTTCCCAAGTGCATACTGTCTTTTTTTAATAGAACAGCTACTTTCTTATTGCATATATATGATACTGTCACTCAAGACACTCTGCTTGGTTAATTTTTATCTATACATATAAAAGGCAAAGCCCTCACTGACTCATCACTGATTCTCCCACTTTCCATATAGGTGGTAAGATGAAATTTTGCGTGCTCATACCTTGCAACGTACTTACAAAAGTTAGGTACATTGTAATGCTCTATTTCAACACCCAAGGTTGGTCGTACCCCCTAAACTGTATATATAGTGTGGTGGATGGCTGGCCATTTATCCCGGCCAATACCCCCAAGCCACCAGGTGGAGCCCTCCTTGCAGTATGGAGGTCCCAAGAAGACCAGCAGGGCATCATGGACAATGTAGTTTTTATACACAACCCTGCAGGATGCCATGGGGGCCACTAGGGGACGCTGCAGGGAGGAATAACGGCTATTTTCCCTATGCCCCGGAAGCACACGTGGACAAGAGGAATGACGTGATTCTGGGGTGAAGAAAAGAACTTGTACCTGACCCGGAAGTGATTAAGAGTCACATGGACTGGGGATTGGGAACACTTCCGGGTCAGGAGATATAAAAGGACTATGGAAGCTCCCAGACGGCGAGCTGAGCTGGGTGGAAGGATTGTTTATTATTGTGATTATTGATTATTGTATGAGTATCGAGGTGGAGAGGGTGCTTTGTGCACTGTGGCATTTGAATAAAGTCATTATTGGGACTTTTACCTGGTGTCTGGAGTCGTGGACAGGGGTTCAAGGGAGCGAGAGTGCCCCCTATTTGTCACAATAGATAGGGGAAACCCCTCCTCACTATTTCTGCAACTTCCAATAAACGTAGGAAGCCCAAATTTCCCATTCTCTTCCTTTACACTATACTTACAAATGTAAGTTTCTTTGTTAACGTTTAGTTCATTAACTCTAGTACTTGAGTCTTATGTGCTTTAAAAGCAGGAACACAACTCCAAGTGTCGCTTCTTTCAGTGTTGTAGTAGATAAAGCACTAATAAAAACAGCAAATATGCCAAACTGAAAATACTATTTGGTTTATATTTAATTCAAGAGTACTGACATCCACACTAAGCTGAGCTGCAACAGTTGTGCAAGGGATACCAAGTGATTTAAGATACACAGCTGTGATGGTGCAGGTCCAGCTCCATGCTCCCTCTTCTCATTTGGGAGTCTGTTGATAGTCATTACCGAGATGAGTAGTACAAATGAGGACACCACATAAAGCAAGGGGAAGGTGCAAAAGTGTTCAGTGCCTTTACTAAAAATAATCCAAGTGTTCAAAAGTGCAGTGCTCCCATATTCATTATAAATAAATAATCCCATAAAAAGGTGTTTCTGTGAAGATTAAAATCACAATAAATAAATCTTTTAAAAATGAGGTTAAAATCAACTGGCAGGAACAGTCCTTTTTTAAAATCCGATGCCTTCTTCTTCTAACACTGGCAGCTCCCTTGCTTATCCTGTGCGGGGCTTGCAGCAGAGAATTCGCCCTAACAGCAGATGCAGTTGACCTTCCTCAGGTCCGGTTGCTTGCCATCCCATGGCTATGGACATGCTCTCTCGCCAGACCAAGAGTTGGGTTCCTAATGGCCATGGGGCTCATGCTAGGGCTTTCCTCCCAAGCCTTCTCAATCCCCAGTCGTATACGGCAAGTCACTCCTTTTACGCACATCACTCTGGCTCCCCAAATTGCTTAGCCAGAGTGATCACTCCCCTGGGCATCAGCCTCTCGCACCACTCAAAGGAGCTCTTCTTCCCAGCTGCCTGTCTTCTAACCCTTGACCCTGCTCTCCTCAGCTCGTTCACTCCCACACCAGCTCCTTCTGCCTCCTGCCTTCTTCTCTCTTTAACTCCCATCCATTGTACCATCTTTCTAATGAACTTGGTCTAATCCTCCCAAAAAACAAATAATAAAGGTAATTTAAAATCTGGTAAAGGAGGATTTTTAATATTTCTTTTAATGAGAACAGTGACAAGGCAGATGCTTAGACTTCATAAAGTTTTGTCTGTTCTAAGCTTCTTGATTCATTGCTGCTAGAGTGTCTTGGGAAGGATCAGCTTACGGAGTTGGTGCAAATGAGTACAGGTGATGTTGCCTCATGCCTAAGGTGAATGGGGTGAGTTGGATCCAGCAGGATAAATGTGTAGGCAGTGGAAGCGGTTGAGAAAAGTCATAATAGGTACATGGAAAGAGCTGTGAAAGAGTGCAGCTGCATTTGGGGTGAGTCTCCTTGGGCAGGCAATTTAGATTGTGACCCTGCTTTTATGGTCTGTCTATGAGGCAGTACACCTACTGTATATTGTTATGTTTGAGACTCCTAATCACAACACGGACCATACTAAAATATATTTCAACATCAAAATACTCAACACTGAAATTAGAACATAGAAGAATATTCATAAGTTTTACATTTTTCGTTCCATGAGCAAACTGCTAAATCATATTTTACATACTTTAAGCAGTTGATGAGATTCATTAGAAAATGATTATATCAACAATAGTTAGATGTTCATACACCATTTAAATTGCATCACAAATATTCAGTCAATGAGTAATTTAAATTGCCTCTATCCTTCTAGTCAAAAAATGGAACTGAAACTTTCAAGCTGCACATGTGCACAAGTGACCAAAGTGAGCACTGCAGGGTCAAAGGGCCTGACCCCCCTCACAAGAAACAGGCTATCAGCACCTGGCTCAACATAAATGATTTTCTAGATAGGAAATTGCATTAAGATTATAATTAGAAATTGGAAAAAAATATTCTGAGATGAGCTTGCTATAGTAATTTTACCACTAATTTAATTTTTACACAACACCACCTTATGGGTATGTGTCCTGGACAGAAAGCAGCTAGGAAATGGTGTTGTGCTGTCTTTGCTATCCTCTTAAGTGCCTTGCGATCTTGAGCCAAGCCAGTGGTGCACCACGTTGTTATGCAGCTAGTAGGGATAAACTCTACTGTACACCTGTACAGTATATGCTAATGGGAAGTGACGGAAATCCAAGATTTTCCAAATTTGTTGTGCCAACTTTACTTCAACAGTGATGGTCACTCCAAGAAGCTGAAAGGCACTGACCATCTTAACAGCATTGCCTCCAGTGTATTTGGAAATGAGTCTGCTTTCTCCTTTCCTGACGTTTATGAACAGTTATTTGCTTTTGTTGACATTATGGGTGAGATCACTGTCGTGGCATCACTGAGTTAGCAAATAAACCTCCTCTCTATAAGTTGTTGGTGATCAGTGCTATGATGGTAGTATCCTCAGTAAATTTAATGATGGAGTAACGGGGTGTGTTTGACCATGCACTGATAGGTAAACAAGCAATAAAGAAGAGGGCTTAGCACTTCACCTTGTGGATTGTCTATACTAAAAATATGTGGACAAGATGCTGCCAATGTACACATGCTGACGTCTGCCAGTTAATACGTCTCAAACTGAGGAGCTTTTTGGCCAGCTGGTATACAAGTGTTAAATGCTGAGCTATAATATAAATACAATTCTCTGGCATTGCAGTTTTTATTATTCAGATATGCCAGGATAGTATGACGTACAAAGATATGGTGCTCTTTGTAAACCAGTTGTGACAATATGCAAACTGGACCTGATCTTGACTCTCTGCAATGCATTGTGTCTCTCAAAGCACAGTCATTCAGCCAGTACACTTCTGTTTTCTTATGCATAGAGATAATTATTCTGCTTTTTAAGAAGCGAGAATCCACAGATAATTTCAGGGAAATCTCAGTGAAGACATCAGCTAATTGGTCACTAAAGGTTTTATTAACATGCCTTGATATTCAATTTGGACTTGATGCCTTGTGAACATTAACTTATTTAAAAATCTTCCTTATATCATAGACAGGAACGGAGAAGGGTGAATCATGTGGTGCTTCTTGCAGCTTAATTGTGAATAAAGCTGGTCTAGAAAGCATTAAGATCATTGGGAAGAGAAATTGAGAATTTGATTGTATTAAGGTTTCGTTACCCAAAAGCATTCCTAAATGCTGGCAAAGTTTGAGTAAATCAATTGTGCAGTTGTATTCGGTTTAGAGTTAATCCCCATACTGATGTTTTGTGACTTTAATTGCATCCTTGAGCTTGTACCTGTATTTCTTTCATGTTATCATATCACTATCCCAAAATGCAGTGACATGTATTTTCAATAAATTTCATGTGCAACAAAAAGAAATCTCTAGCATTCTTTTAACGTTAAACCTCAAGTGAAACAAGATACTCATCACAGCCTTAAGATGCATGACTAGTATTCCAGAAGAAAGTTTTTGAGGACCATGACATAAAGAGAATTTTGGTAAACATCTAGAAAGAGGTAATCCTTAATCTTTCTTCTCATGTGACTACAGCAAATTTTTTGGATTGCCAACCCTTTTATGCAGTGAACAGTAGCTGGGGATTAATACGCTCAGGTAAACAAGCAGCATTCCTGGGTGGCCACTGAGCTCTGAAGATTGCCTTTGACCCTTGATGTGATTCCAGCAGGGGCTTTGAATAGCTGGACTCATTCATGGGAATAGGAAAGTGAACTGTTAGCAAGAAGGGAGAGCTCCCTGGTGGGAAGAGTAAGGGTCAAAAGAGAAAAAAGGACAGAAGCAGGAGAGAATATTGCCTGGATGAGCAATGAGGTTGCCCGACTTAACACAAATAAAAACCTGTTTACAGCGGCCCAAGTTAAGAGAGTGTACATTTATTTTGTGTGTAGGAATCATTTCTTCGTCTGTTAACCCAGCTTTGTATTAAATAAGAACCAGTATTTTTTATGCTACAGGATAGTGGCAAGAATTCACAGATCAGTTTTATTTGTAGGCAGAGATAAAACATTTACAACAGAATTTAAGTGGAATGCTACTTGGAGGGTAGTAGCCAATATTTGTAGTTACTGGAAACCTTCTAGCTAACTAATACATTGTCATTCACTGAAGGCATATCAACATATAAGTACTAAAGTTGGCTGGCATAATGAGCACTAAACAGTCTTTCTACTTTGTCAAAAACAAGATGAACTTTCTAATTTAGGTGACAACAAAAAAGCCTTAAAGGGACCCTGCTATATACAGGGGTAGTACTATACAAATGGAAAATTATATCAAGTAAACAGGGGCCTCAAAAACTTCTATAAGTGCACAATATATTGGAGAAGCAGTGCTTTTCACTCAGCATTTACATGTCTTAAGTTTAATTGGGTGTGTGTAAAAATACTAATTGCCATCCATAAATCTGACTGCTTTACTTATTACCTTCATAGTACCCATTTACAAATGATATTTTTCGGCAGGTTAATGCTTCATTCCACAAGATTATCCAAAACCTGTAACACTTCCAGAAACCCAAGAGTAAATTCAGCTGCCTTTCACAGTCTCAGCAACTCAATCCTGTCTGTGCTGTGACAGGGAATGTAAAATCGGGAATAATTTCACCAGCACATGCAACTCTGTGCACACTTTTGACACTGTCAACATCTTAATGAATTTAAGCCTATCCAAAAGAAAATGGCAGATCAATCTGCCATTAGATGCAATGCCTAATAAAGTGGCCACTCTTTTTATACGTTATGAAGCTTCGCTCTAGTTAAATTCGAGAAGCTATCTCTGAAAGGTGGAATTAGACAGAATTAAAAATCCCAGCTGCAGTTAAATAATTTAACACAAAATAGTACTAAACATGAATTTTGTAGGAACAAAATGTAGCACAGGTGGTACAGTGGTAGCGCTGCTGCCTCGCAGGTTGGAGACTCGGGTTCTCCCCGTGTCTGCATGGGTTTCCTCTGGGTACTCTGGTTTCCCCCCACAGTCCAAAGACATGCAGGTTGTGTGCTTGGTGTGTGTGCCTTGGGATTCTCTCCAGCAGATCCTCGTGACACTGTAGTTAGGATATAGTGGGTTGGATAATGGATGGAAAATGTAACACTTTTATTTATTAAGTGAAAACTAACTGGTAAGTAAAAAGAAGCAGTCATCTACTTGACAGATGTTTCTCAATTCTCACTAAATTCATGTCTTATTGCTTAACAGTACAACTTCTTTTATTGACAAGGCTGCCTTTAAGTGTAGTGTTTGTGTACTCATGTTGCAGCAGTGGGTCCTTTATTGCTGCATTACAATACGTTAATCACTTGTGTTTACACTATGAATTTTACAATCTGTTTTTGTAACAAATCAATCAGGTTAGATTGGAAAATTAGCAGCTTGTGGCTCAGAACAGAACAGTATTTCTACATTCCACAGTGGGCAGACTGGACTCTTTATAGTAGATGCTCTGAAAGTAAATTATGTATCAATTGAGAATAACAAAACAGATGTGCAGGGAACACAGGGTCACAGAAGTGCTCATATGGCATGAGGACAATAAACCTGAACACCATACACAAGTGACTAAAAGGAAATAATATTTAATATCACTGAAGTTAGTTTATGTAGGCGTTTATATGGAATGTAAATTATGACAATTTCTGCTTAAGCACACTTCGAATAAATCTTTGTACACTTGATATAACAGCACAAGAGACAGTGTACAAAATGAGCTACTAGACCTAGACTGCAAGGAAAAATCTGTGATGAAAGGTTGAAGGAGTAAAATCTTTTCAGAAGGAGAATACAGACCCTTTTTCAATCTATTGTGGAAATAAACTCTCTCCTTGAGGTAATTCCAAATATTATATAGCAAATACTATCCCAAGACACTTTACTATTACAAATATATTGTGCAACAATTTACATTCACTTTTTACAGTATGATTGAAGCACAGATAGCTTAAGTGATTTGCTCAGTGTCACACAGTGAGTTGGAGGTGGGGATTGAAGATGTAACCTGGTAGTTCAGTACTTTATGCAACATATGGAACATATGGAATTCAGAATTTAAACAGCAATGATTTTATCTCCTAAAAATACATACTAAGATTTTTGAAGAAATGCAGTTTTCATAAGTATTCAAAAATGTACAATAAAGGCCTAGTTTTCTTTACTTAAAAACACTGTTAAGCATAGCAGTGGTCCAATATATTCTCTGTTGTGTCCAAATAAACAAAAATTGTTTTTTTCTGCAAAAAATGGCAGGTAAGTACTTTTTTTTAAATTCATTTATGTATTTATTAAAAAAAAAACAGAATAAGTAATAGTTTAACTGTATACCTTGAAAGAAAGGCACCAAGCACCAAACTATTGCTATAAGAACTCCAGGTATCCTGAAACTGACCTTTTCTTTCGTTAGGCTGTATTTATTTAATAATAATTTCTACCAACATGACTTGGAATAATCACCTCTGATGTCTGTTTTGTTATATTAAGCTCTCCCTACAAGTTACAGCATAGACTAGTTTTGTTTACATTATGCATAAATAATTAAAATTATAATTAAACATTTTCATACAGTATATTTATTAGTAACAACATAATTCAAACATATTGAATAAAGTTAATTATCTTTTACATTTTCTGTTTAGGTTTTCCTTGTTTTTTCTTTACTTAATTACATTTCATTTTATGTTGTCTTATTTGGAACATTATACCCCAGTAAAATGAAAGTATGAAATACTTGTTTTAATAGTCACCATTCACTTGACTGGTCTGTTCTATTTCACTTAGTACATTTTACGCTAATTTAAACTCTGGAATTTGTTGTATCAGGTTAGGCTCAACAGTCAGAACTGCTAGGTTCAGAATCTGGACTGAAGTCAAATAAAAACATTTATCCCAAACCACATAATGGGACTAATTTAAGCAACAATATACCCATCTTAATGCACATACAGTATAAGGTGGTTGTATTAATAAAGTGTACTTAAATTATTTTTTTAAAAGTCTGAATTAGCGTAAGCCACGCTCATTTGGGGTGTTCACAAGAAATGCAATGATTTACTTTGTGAGGTACAGGTACATAATAAACAAGGCTAGTTACATCAGACATTTAAAATAATAAAAGGTGTGCATCAATTTAAATGTTTAAAGTCTAAATATTCTTGATTATAACAGAGATTTGTCATTTGTTGCCCTCTGATAGAGATCCATAGAGAGCTAGATCCCAAGTAAAGGATCAAAATCTAAAAAAAAAATCCTCATCGTAATCATTGACCTTGAAATAGTCTAAAACAATACCACATGCGCTTTTGTGTCATTTTTTATCCTCCTGGGAGTTGCTCTTAGGATGGCTAAGACCATCTAAGAAACAAAATTATTATCATAATCATGATCAGCAACTTCAAAATAACATAAAATGACACTCTGAATGCCTGTATTAACGATCTCTATTTTTTAGAAGTTTTGTGAAAAAGAATAACTTTGACCCTTCATATCCTATTATATGGTGCACCCCTGATGTGGCCTGCACAGCTTCAAGTCCTTCTGATAAGACACCATTGTTTAGATACCTTTTGGTTTACTTTTTATCATTAAGGATGTACTTTGTAATTTCCTGCACAAAATATGGTCCAAAATGGCCCAAAAATGAGGGTGTTTGAGGTGTAGAGGGTTAAAAATTGGGGAAGACCCCAAAACTGGCATAATTAGTCATCAACACAAGGCAAACAATGAGTAAGAAAGTTTTCTTGTACCAGTGAGTAAGAAGGTGCCAGACAAAAAAAAAAAAAATGAAGTGGTTTCAAAGCATAATTCTAATGAATGCAAAATACACTTGAAAGTGGTTCAGGTAAATAAAGAAAGCTAAATATTCATTTGAGCTATAGCATTATTTCAACTTGTCATCTAAAGAAGAAGCATTTTGAATCATGAACATTCAGAAATGAACATCTTTACAGACATTTTGCAAGGCACACCACAATAGTCTGAATATAACCTTTGTTGTCCTCAAAATATGAAATTTGCTGTGCAGTTTCTGCTAAAAACAACTGATCAGTACAAATGCAATGCACGAGTCACCTACATAGACAGCTTTTGGATACCAGAGATAATCCAAACAGCTTTTGGATGCCACAGATAATATCAATTAATGTTGCTAAATGTGAAATAAAACAGTTCCCCATGGATACTCCCAACTGAACATTTCACTGAACATGAACACATTTGAGGCTCGCAGTGCAATGCTCACACTATTGGCCAATTGTTTTTTACACTATATTTTCTGCATAACCCCTAAGCATAAGCTGAGGAAAGATCTTGTGAGGAATAGACTTATAAAAATGTACTGTATGTGTATGTATGTATATATGTACAGTATGTATGTTCCAGCATCACTTCCAAATGAATGGAGTGATTTCCATGAAACTTGGTACACATGTTTCTCATTGGTCGACTAAAAATACTGTAGGGTGAAATCAGCCCTAACCCACCCCCTTCTGGGTAGTGTGGGGGGTGATCTTGTGGTTTTGTATGCATGTTATCATCCAGTTGACACTCGGAGCGACCACCAGAGGGCAAAGTGGAGGTGACTGCTAGCATTCTTTATGTTTGAGCACCACCGAACCCCTGTTGCCTTTGAAATTAAATAGAGTTGGCCGGTTCTGAGCGTCTACTGGATGTTAACATACATACAAGACCGCGAGACAAGCACATTAGTGACTCTTCATTGTTTGTTATTTTTATTTTTAAAGTTGTGGTTTTTTAAATAATATTTTTCTCAAACAATTAAAAAAAATACTTTATTTTCCTTGCTGGGCATTTCAGCTAGTAGACATATAAGTCTAAGAACAATAAAGATTGAGCACAGCTATATGCATACATACTTAAAAGACATCCACTGTAAATCAATAAGTGTCCACAATCCAAGAATCTCACTTAAACTTTGCTGGAAAACATTAATGAAACACATTGGCTTAACATGTCTGGAGGTTCTTAAGAAGATATGTGAAAGAAAAAGAAAAAACAACAAAGTGTTAAATTAATTATTGGACAATACCACGGACATATTGTGTAATCTCTTTAAGTGTGCCAAGGATGACCCATCTTTTCATCTCAGAGGGTCAGCCTTAGTGATTATTGCACAATTATTTACTAATAGCAAGGTAAATATTCCTCTTACCCGTAAAACTTCAGATTTATTTAAATATTCCAAAGTATGAGTGTTATTGTATCACTTATTAGCACTTCTGCCTCATGGTTCCAATGCCCCATTTTTGAATACTGTACCAGTTCTCCTATATTCGTAAAGACATGTAGATTAGATATATTGGTAAATCTAAGCTGGCCCTGTAAAAGTGTTTGTGTGTGAGTGAATGGGCTCTGTGATGGACTGCCATCCCATCCAGGGTTGATTCCTGCCTTGTACCCAGTGCTGAAATTGGTAAGTGGGTTTGAGAACATTTCATGTTAAGATATTGTAAGATCCAATTTGAGGTAGGCTGACATAAAATTAAGTTTAATTTAGTGTACATGATGAATCGCCATTCCATTAAAAGAAGATTAGTGAGACTCTAATGTAATCCATCCATCTATTATCTAAAGCCACTTAATCCAGTTGTGGGGTTACAGGGAGAATATTCCATTAGCAGTGGCAACAAGGAGAGAACCATCAATGAAGGAGATGTCTGCTCAAGATAGGGCAGACTTCTGCACAAACATACACTCACTTGCACCCTACTAATTTACGGTGGTCAATTATTCTAGCATAGATTTCTGTGAAAGACCCATGAAGTTAAAGGAGGACAAGGTGACAAGGCTGGGCTTCAAACTCAGTCTCATTGAGCTGTGGGACAGCAGTGCTAACCACTGGTTCAGCATACAGCCCAGCATTTTGTAATTGCATAGAGGAAAGGTTATGTTTACATATCAATAATTACATAACTATTTATACAATTAGAACATGTATATAATTAGAACCTACACTTTTTGTAATTATACCAAATACAGTAGCTAAATATCTAAAATATGAGGATTTGTTTTACTTATTATACAAATCTATTCACACATCCAATATACCAGGCACCAGCTATAAGATGTTTTAGTTTTTGCATTTTAATTCAATACAAGAGAATGCTTCTAATAAACAAGCATGTTTGTAAGTAGTCTTAATTTAAATTGTGAGATGACTTTTTACACAGTGCTTTTAAAATACCAATAGGAGTTAAAATACCACTTTACTTGCAACATATGGGTAATTATATTACTTAATTGTCTTTATTTATTTTATTGGTACATTCACTTGAAGCTTCAGTGTAATTTGCATAATATTACTAATCTGCCATTACACAGCATGATTTGTGATTTGTATTGTGAGGAAAAAGACCAATGGATATACAAAAGAGAGTCCAATGAAACAGTTATTCTCTTATGTATTTAAACACCCTTCCGTAGTTATCAAACTAACTTTGTTTACTGCAGCTACCATAGTCAGTACCGCTGGGCCACACCAGAGAATGCTATCATTCATCGATAATATTAAATAAGCAACACACAGATGCAATCAATCCATATAATTACACGTGCAAAAGAAACCTTGGCAGAGCTGTCCTGACACCAGCTATTACAGGAAGCATTTCTCTTCCACAGTGATTGAGCAGCGAATGACCCTAACTGACCATTATTTAGTGGAGACAAATTTTTCAGGAAATCATTGTAATTCTATTTCCTTGTGAACGACCGACTCTTTAGTTGTCAATGATGAGCTTCATTTGCCAAGTTTTTGCACAAACAAGCCTTTTGTAAATGGTGGAGAGCCTATATGCTTGAATAGTGAGAACCACTAATGTGGGCAAAGTAATATGCATTGTATAAAGTGCACAAAATTGATTCCATTTTACAACAGAATATTTGATAAGCATCTCTTGTAATCCAAGAGTACAATGAATGCATTCTAGAATGTATCTTTTTATGCTCTTTTTTATGATATTACTAAAATGTAAAATAAGAGAAAAAATGTTATACAAAACTGTCATACTGAATAACTGAAAAATAGTTTTGAGGGTATGTGATATATTTTATTCTTCCATCTAGTCATCTATTTTCAAGTCCATTTATCCTGAGCAGGGTCACAGGGAAGCTTGAGTCTGTCCCAGCAAGCACTGGGTACAAGGCAGAACAATCCATGGACAGGGTGCCAGTTATTACAGGATGAAGAGACACACACACACATACAAAGGCAAAATTACTAATGCTAATTCACCTAACCTGCATTTCTTTGGACTGTAGAAGAAAGCCAGAGTATCTGTAGAAAACCCACACAGGCACAGGGAGAACATATACATTTCATGCAGGGTGCTCCTGGGACATGGACCACATTGTATTTGACCAAATTAAATTACTATCAATGGAAAATGTTAGGTGTTACATGTCTCATCCATGTTTGGCTGAAATAAATAAACAATCTCTGATCAGGAACTTCGACTAGACAACCCATACTGACAAATATTTTAAACAGGGAAATGCAATTTAATATTATTAGGCTTGCCTTGTTAGGCTGATTATCATGTCAAACTGTTATTTAATAAGGAGTAGCCTTTTGTGTTAAAGAAAAATAAGTATTCTGCCTTCTTTGAACTGAGATGTGTTGCTATGACATTCATGGCTGTATTCAAGTGACTCTTCTTTCTGAATTGCTGACAAAGACTTTACCATTTCTTATTTATTTTTCTCTTAATATGTCATTTAACTTTGTTTTTACACAATTTAAATATGCTTGCCAGGACATCAAAATCTCAATAAAGGGGCTTCTTAAATGTAGAACATTGCACTCCTTTAAAAATTAAATGTTAATTGTAGTGATTAAAAAAGAGCTTTATTTCATTGTATTCATTAAATCTAACTTAAGTTTTTTGCCTCTTGTTTATATAAAGGAGTTTTAAGGTAATACTGAATAAATGTTAAGCTGGTCATTTGCTGTTTAAAGATGAAGTTTTTCTTGGTTTAAAACACTGCTCCTCATTCAGGTGACTTTTTTCCCTGTGATCTCTATAAAAAGCTGTAAAACTGAATGAAGTCTTTTAGGCACTAGTCTTTGAAGTGATCTAATCTGAAGACGCAAATGACTCAAATCAGTTTACTTCTTTGATTGGAATTACACAATCAATTACCACCCCCTACTGTGGCCCAAATGAGCTGGGCCCAAAGACAGGGGATTGGTTAAATGTTATTGTTGGTAAGCCATTATCTAACAATCGGGGTAGCTAATGCAAGAAAATTACATTCATTAATTCCTCCACAGGATTCTCAGAGAGGTTAGTCGAAACCTGACCCACTTTCACTTTCTGTTGTTGTCATGCATTGTCCAATGTAGGAAAGTAAGATCATGGCATTCAGTGTGTTAGGGGTTATTCTGTCTTTGATTACATCAGCTAGTTGTGCTCTCTACACATTATCTCAAGGGAAACTGCTTCAGGCTCCATAGTAAAATATATTCAATATATAATTTTAAGTTTAATGGACCACACATTTGCAAACAGATTGTTTCCTAGGGCCATATTTTATGGTTCTGCCATATGGTAAGCTCCTTCTAAATGGGCAGTGCTTCAACAATTTAATACCTGATTCCACAACCAGAGAATGTGTATTGGAATACCAGAATTGGTTTTAATAGACAGAAAGGAAGTATATATCTATAATGTTATTACTAGTCCAAAAGTCAATAAAATTACACCCAGGGGGTGTCATTTATGCAGTGTTTAACTTCACGTTTTTGAAAACATGGAAGGACAACATGTGTATTATAGTACCTTGCACATACTAGACAAGTGGAAAGCTAAATTTGAATAAACCAATACAGTCAATACATTATATTAAACATGCTCAAAGATATTAAAAATGTATGTTTGTTTGATATTACATTTACGTTAGCAATATTTCCAGAATATCTTTACATCAGGGAAAAAAAGACTTATTCACCTTGTAATTTTTCAGGACATAATAATATCAATAATGCAACACTTCAGAGAAGGGAACTGCAAAAAAAAATTCTGCACTGTAAAGAAAAAAAAAAAAAGAAATATAAAAATGAATGGTGTTTTGAAAATCAGAGGCCAAGTACTGGCCTAATTGCAAAAGAGCTTTAAGTCTAATCGGTTTTTGCTGAATTGCATAGTCCATATTGGAGTGTTCAAAATATGCAACACTGTAGAATTGAGTACCTCATAAAGGCAAATCTTGGCAGACATGGTGCAAAACAATATCGTGATTTTAACACTAGATATAGTGTTATAGTTAGATATAGTGTATATAGTGTAGACTAAATACAGTGTATAGTTATCGTGTATTACCTTATATAGGGATTCAGGGTAAAATTTATAAAATTGAAGATGAAATAAAAATATTCTCATTTTAAATCAGATTTAAATGTGTTTTTATTATGCATTATGCTGTTTGTACAATTTGGTTATATTCTGATTTACCAAGAACAACAATTTTGCAACAGTGACCATGGTCTGTGGTTGGGAATGTGCCCACTAACCACAGTATCTTAGCTCTGTGATATCAGACTCTAATCACATTCAGTGACACAGGAACACAAATTTAACACACAAATCTTTTATTAGAGATGCCAAGAAAGAGGGAGAAAAAGCCATAAAGTAAACCAAAAATGTTTTGATCTTTATTACAGAGGAGTCACTGATTGTTTTAACTTTCAGTTATGTAAAACTTTTGATACATAATTTGTAATAGTATGCTTGAATTAATAATTGAAAGATGACAGTTTTCAACAGTGAGTTTTCTCAAAAGAAGATGGGGCAGCGCCAAACCTTTTTAACAAAACTACTTGATCTGTGAACCACTCTTATCACAACAAATTACAGAAATGTCCATTCCACTACACAAGCAAGAATTTCTTTGTTTTATTTCTATGAAGGAAATAAATTATGTCATACTTTTACCTGCTATTTTTGTAGCATTTTGTCTTAATACATACAGTATATATTAGACTAGCTGTACCCCGTGGCTTCGCCCACATAGTAATAAAATAGGACAAACTTTAAAAATCAATAGACGTTGGCACTATATCTGATCATGTTCAGCTCTGATGGGAAAGCGTTCCCCGCATGGGGAGAAAAGCACATGGCCGTGATATCTCTGGCAATCAGCAGTTACCCTCTGAAAAACATGGAGCTCTGATATCTCTCTCAAAAATGTCAAACGTTACTCCTTAACAATCTGTAGATGATAATGTTTGTTGAACAAACAGGTACAAGGTGCACTCCAACACGTGGTGAGACATAGACCAACTCAAAGAGAGGCTGGCAAGTGAATGAGGAAGTCCCCACCCCCCTGTCATTCTGTTGGATTTGCATAAATACATCGGTACCGCAAGTGAACTATGGTACTTAGCACAATGAGAGAAGTCACAAAATCAACCGGAACTTCAAACAAATTATAGAAAACACCCAGATCTAAATCCTTTAAGTAATTCTCTTGGACAGACATAAAGCGGACAGACATACAGACAGAAGGCACTTGGACCACAACATTTTAAAAACCATTTCTTAGCGAGCACCTATGGGTCAAGGGTAACCTACATTCCAAATCTGAAGTCCCAAGTCCTCATGGTTCGGGAGATTTTTTGGAGATTTTTGATGGGTGAGTCAGTGGTATTTGGCTTTTATATATATACCAGCTGAAGCCCGCCGTTGCATACGGCGGTGTAAGAATAGGAACGGAAAATGGTGAGAAAGGAATTCTGTATAACAAAGGTTATGAAACCACTGTCGCAGTATAACGAAATTAGCAAAGAGCGAAACCAATGCCAATGGTCGAGAGAGTACCTTCCTGTAGCAAGCTACGTAAAACATAGACATACAGTATATAGATAGATGCCACATTCACTGTGTTGCCCAGTCGACGCAATAAGTCGTCACGTCCGCCCTATTGCGAGTGGTAAAAGTGCCATTTAAACTAATACAGGTAGACGTGGAAACCGGGTTTT
Source organism: Polypterus senegalus (assembly GCF_016835505.1). Lineage (NCBI taxonomy): Eukaryota > Metazoa > Chordata > Cladistia > Polypteriformes > Polypteridae > Polypterus > Polypterus senegalus. The sequence continues at coordinate 67,035,269 of NC_053155.1, forward strand.
CTGATGAAAAAACAATAACGTTTTAAACAGTATCGTTTACATCAACAGATTTTGGCAAATCGTTTACATGCAATTATTTACTGTATATCCATTTATACACTAATAATGACAATCATTAAATAATAGTAATAATAATAATTCCTCCCGTATAAGTAACATTTCTCGGACTGCTTTCTTCCATCTCCGAAACATTTCTAGACTTCATCCTGTTCTTACACAACGCAGTACTAAAGTATTGGTTAATGCCCGAGGCACCTCACATATAAATTACTGTAATGGTATTCTATCTGTCATCCCACAAAAATGTAGCCATCGCTTACAATTTATTCAAAATTCTGCTGCCAGGATAATAACCTGCTGTTCTAAATCCACTGAACATACTACACCCATTCTCTCTCAACTTTACTGGCTCCCTGTTAACTACAGAATACAATACTAAATACCGCTCTTAACATTTAAAGCTCTCCACAACCTCACTGATCTCCTACAGACTGACACTCGACTCGCTCACTCTGATTCTCATCTGCAGCTGTACTTTCTGTACCACACATTAAACTCAGTGGTATAGGAGCTCGAGCGTCTCTCATAGTGCTCCTCAACTCGGGAATTCTCTTCTCTCTCATATACATCAGCTTGATTCAATAACACATTTTAAAACTACCCTCAAAACTTATCTTTTCAAACTGGCATACCAATTGTGAATTTTGCACTGTTACTGCTAGTTATCTTTGTTTGTTTGCTAATTATTGCTGTTTGATCGAGAGCGACGGTAGACGCGGAAGTAGGATTAGAGTTGGTGGGCAGGGCTCTGTGAGTTGGCGGGCGTGTCTCTCTGTCTTGCATGCGCTCTCTGTCTTGCTTGCCCTTAGTTAGAGTTGGCGGGCGGGGCACTGTCGAGCGTATCTCATGGTCTTAGAGTTGGCGGGCATGGCTTTGTGAGTTGCCGGCCATGGCTCTCTGTCTTGCTTATGCTCACTGTCTTGCGTGCCCTTAGTGGATTATATATATAGATACATTATTCTGGATATTAAAATTCTACATCTGCCATTAAAATAGCATGAACAGACTATACTATACACACTTTACTGATTCAAAACCTCAGCCTGATTCTAATAAGCCCCTCTGTAGAGTATAAAAAGTTGATAATAACTTATAGCCGCCTATTGGGCAAGAGACACACTTACATATTAAGCTGTTCTATTAACTATTTGTGTTTTCAAGCAGTTTTATTTCTAAACTTTGTTGTAAATTTTATTTTTGCAGTTTCTTGAGCTAGCAACATACAGTTAGACCTGAGTGAAACAATTTGATCAGAGATGTTTAGTTATAAAACAGTCTCACTGGGAATGGCAACAGGACTGCCATTCATCTTCAGTAAACTAACTTTAAAGTTATCATCTCAGACATAATAACTGAGGGACTCAATGCTTGACAACAGAAACTCAGCAACATTAGATGAACTGAGTCCTCCTTGCCACTGCAACAAGGTGTCATATAGCCTATTTTCTAACTTGGACTATGCCAAGTTATCCTATTATTTTCATGAAAATGTGTAAACCTTTTTTGAGTGGTGCTGGAGCAAAGAAACAAAAATAGAAACAAAAATTCATACAAACAGTCAAGTCAGCTTTACGTATTTAGGTATAGCTGTGCATTCCAGCTTTGCCCAGGTATTGGTTTCAAAGTCCATGTTAAATTTAACTTCAAACTAAATATGATCATTGATCCCAAATGGTGAAAAGATATGTAGAATTATGACTATTCTTAAGAAGAGAACAGCTTCAAATATAACAGAGAAGCAATGTTGGAAGGTAGAGGTGATACACAGCAATCAATAAAATATGTGAATGGTTAGTTATTTACAGAAAGTATAAGTCTTCAAGGAGGGTTCTTGAGATTTTTTAGTATTTTAGGAAGTAAATAAAAGATAGGTATATTGGGGTGTGTGTTATGTAAATATTTTTCTAACTTTGTTTCAATTAATTCCACAGATTCAACAGGATTATGAATTACCACAGCAGAGGTAGGATCACTTCTTAAAAATTAATAGCATGAAAAGTCACATACTTGCCTTAATCCCCCCTGTCATGTTCCTTTTTTAAGGATTCTGCAAATTTTATGTGTCTTTACAGAACATTACCTATCATGATGGTTTTATTATGGCATCTATGAACATAAACTCATTACACACTAACATTCCACAAACTGCTGTTCAACATATTGTTTTGGATATATTTTACAGCTTTCTGCTTATCAATTAGCCTCTTTTGATTTTATCTGCTAAATAACTAATACTGCTTTTAACTGGATTTTTGTGGTATTTAATACCATTTCTATTGCCTTCATAAAGGGAAAATAAAGGTTGAATGTTTCCACCCACAGCATTGCAAAGTTGTATTTTTCTAATTTGAAAAAACAATTAATTTACACTCTCAATAATGTATTTTTTACCATCATGATACAGAGAGAATGTCTTCTTGATTTGGAATGGAGACCTTGACTCACTTCAGCTTCTTTATGTGTATTTTAATAAATGTGATCCTCACCTAACCTTTACTTTAAATTACAATTTGAAGTCTGTTCCATTTTTGTGTATTACTGTTAGCACTCTTAAAAACTCTAACCAATGTCCTTTATACAGAAAACGTACTGACTGCAACAGATTTCTGCATGCTTCAAGTTTCTATCCCAGATCATTAGTCAATAAGCTTTTTGCTTCTCACTCTTTCTTGGTAACACATTTGTTCTAACCAAGCTTGCAGTTTAAGGTCTTATAGCACCTTAAAAAGAAAAATGAAACTTATGCCTATAGGAAAATGGCTTTTGTATGTTATTGAGAAAGGCTCTATGTAATGGTAATGTTCTGATAGTAATGCTAAGTATCCTATAATGCTCAAATGAAGCACAGCATTCCAGTTCAAATGTACAATCTCCTTCTCCTTAAATATTTTTTTTGTATTTATAAACTAAAATACTTTGGCCTGATCAATGCACATGACTGTTTCTTTTTCTCCTCAGATACTTCTTGTAACTATTTTTACCTATCTTTCTGTTTTCTGTCTTTTCTTTTCCTTAATGTGTTTCACCCATCCAAAATCCACCAGCATGTGTAGTGTAAATTATACCGCTCTATTTATTTTTCATTCTTGGTTTGGTGTGTTAAAGGCTGAAATATTTTTTCATTATGTGGCAAGGCATTCAAATATTTACAACTTTCATAGTAAAGACTAATCCAAACCCATCCACATTTTCCCTCCTAAATAAAGTTAGTGCTTTCTATGCTTGCTTTGATGTGTACAGCCTGCTCTCCATATGACTCTGCACACCTACAGTAGATAAGTAGTAGGCCAGAGCTGGCCCCAGCAATCATTAGGCACAGGGCAGGGACAACACCTGGACATGGTGCCAGTTCATCACAGAACATACACACATGGACATGCTGGGGCAAATTTACCAACAGCAGTTAAAATAACCTGCATTTCTTTGTTCTGTGGGAGGAAATCAGAGTACCCAGAAGAAACCTAAACAGATATGGAGACAACACACAAGACCCTCTCAGGGAGCACCTTGGACGTGAAATCTGGTCTCCTTATTTCAAGGCACCAGCAATCATTCTCCTTTATTCTAGCATAAGGTACAGAGAACCACTAGCACAAATATTAGATTCAGGGAATGCTTCTTTCATTTACAGTTATAGTTAAGTTAATAGGGATTGGCAAGATATGTTGGGAAGAGTTGCTTTGTTTTAAAGATATCCATATATAATTCCATATATAATTCCACCCGGGGGAGTAAATGCTAACATTATTGTCTGCTTTTTTTATTTTTTTTTTTTCATTTTTTAATTTTTATTACTATCTAATTTAATATTGTTTCTTTGTATCAGTATACTGCTGCTGGATTATGTGAATTTCCCCTTGGGATTAATAAAGTATCTATCTATCTATCTATCTATCTATCTATCTATCTATCTATCTATCTATCTATCTATCTATATGACCCAAGAAAAAAAATAATAATAAAAGGCACTGTATCTTACTTTGATGTTTCCGTAGTGACGGAAGAGTTACAAGTAGAGGGCTTTTCTTTGTTTCTTGATTTTATTTTAGAAATGTACTATAGAATGCATCCAAGATTCTTTCACACTTTATTTAGAATGGTTGTCTATTAATCCTGAACATAGTATACAAAGATTCAGATGTTAAGGTCATAGGTATATAAATCTTAGGTCAAAGAACAATGGAATACTATATATAACCAGAAATATAGAAATACTTTTAAATAAATATGTTTTGTCACTCATACATGCAAAAAGAATGCAAATTACCTTTTAAGATGTTAACATTTTTTCATTTGTACAACATACGCCCTTAAAATACATAAAATTAAATCTCCAAACACAAAACACTGTTCTGTTATCTTTGTCTGCCCTTTCACATTTTCTGACATTTGGAACAGAAGCGAATATGTCTCTCTCAACAAAATCCATGTCAGATAAATAAAGAAAGGATTTTAAATAATTAAAAAAGGAAATGACAAAACACAGAAATCAATATAAAACATGCATTACTTCTTTTCACTTGTTATGATATGTCATTAAAATTAATGAAAGGGGTCCATTTTTTTCTTTTCAATGTGGAAGTGCATATCCAAGTATTATTTGTTGGATAAATCCAAAGTATATGCAAGGCCAATTTACCTAAAGATTCTAACAAATACATTTTTCCTGTTTTCTTTATTATTTTGCAAAGTTAGGTTATTATTATAAATTAATCTCCTGAGAAATGACTAATTCCATTAAATTATTATTTTACATTAATTATAAGTTATGAAAAAGTACTAATTTGGTTTAATCTTAAAGCAATATACATGCTGTTACAAAACTAAAATATACAAACTGTAATATTAGATTAAATAATATTGCAAAAACTGTGGCATTCAAAGCCCAGACCTTGGCATTTATTAGATTTGAAACTGGATTTATACTGCTCTTAAATTTTAATGTACTTGACATGTATTGACAGCTGATGATTAATCAAGTTTCCTTTTGCTGAAGACAAGTGCTTCATCAGCAAACACTGTCTTCTATAAACTGCATCCTGCTCAGAGTTTTATATAAGAAAAGAGCTGGTCTGCTCAAAATAAACTATTGCCTTAGGAGAATTCTGTGCCAAATTATAAAGCTTTAAGCCTGCATACAAAACACTTCATTAGATAAAAAATAAATGGTAAAAAAGAGTACAAGTGAAAGTAAAACAGTTCAAAAGCCTGCCCATTTCTCTTTTGTGAGAAAACTGTCATATTATTGACCATGAAAATGCATTATATGATCTCAACCATATGTTGGAGACAATCCATCAGTGAATATCATTTGCTTGTTAGGCCATCTAATGACAATTCTCAGCAATAAAAGTCATACAACAAGCAAGAATAAGATTAGTTTTCAAGGGAAAAAATAAAATGCATCCATTCAGTTTGTTTAATTTAATATTTACTTTGACAACTTGTTAGCAGTTACAACATCTGGAGACCAGCATTTGTTGACTATACAAGATCATATAATCTTGAGATGCTTCAGCATAATCATGAAAAAAGTGCTGACATAAAGCACACAGTTACTTTGCAAAAATTCCACTAAAGTTATTTTAAAGAGCTATGCGTTGTGGGTGTTAATTAACAGTGGTGTTAACTCACTAACTTTATGCTGTTATTAATCCTCAAACACAAACGCATATGCTAGATGAATGTTTATTTACAGCAGGTATATGAAAGAGCCATTTTTCAGAGTTAATACTATTTTCCTGTTTTCATGTTAACCAGGAACTGGAAAACTACCATAGTTTTCTTTTTATCATAATCACTAGAACATGAGGATAGCTGCTGTTATCACTGTTGCATCACTGATTCAGGGATCCTGCTTGTAGTTTCTAGCCTGGTCCATATGTGTGTGGTATAAATATGTCCTCCTCTTTTATTTGAAGTTAATTTGGGTGCTCTAGTTTCTCCTCATAAATTCACGTGTTATTTGAACTCTTGAATGTAAGTATGAAAATAAGTGAGTCTGGGACTAATGTGCTCAGGGACAAATTGACTTGTACTGCTGGAATGATTCCTGCTTTGCACTTAATACTGCCAGCATGCGGCTACAGCTTAATATAGCCAAATGCACAGCATTGTGGGAAAGACATCTTTCCTGTTTACTATGAACACTACCTATCCAGGAAGTAACTGTCAATAATATTTTACCAAAAAATGCATGCACATATTTTGTACATTTTACCATATGTATAGATACTTTTATTTACATGGACATTTTTCATATTGTTTGCCATTGGCCAAAATTAGTCACAGCCTGGATGCCGTTGATATTAATAATTCAAAATGTACTTTCTCTACAAAAATATGAGATTAAACATTTTTCTAGACCACCACTATAAACTACATTGGGTAAGTACAGTAATCCCTCCTCGAATGTGGGGGTTGCGTTCCAGAACCCCGGCGATAGATGAAAATCCGCGAAGTACAAACCATATATTTGTATGGTTATTTTTATATATTTTAAGCCCTTATAAACTCTCCCACACTGTTAACATTATTAGAGCCCTCTAGACATGAAATAACACCCTTTAGTCAAAAGTTTAAACTGTGCTCCATGACAAGACAGAGATGACAGTTCTTTCTCACAATTAAAAGAATGCAAACATATCTTCTCTTCAAAGGAGCGCCGTTAGGAACAGAGAATGTCAGAGAGAGAGCGCGAGAGAAAAGCAAACAATCAAAAAATAAATACATGCTTTTAAGTATGCCGAAGCACCGCGATAAAGCGGCATTTTTTAGAGGAGCGTCCGTATCTTCTAGGCAAACAGCCTCTGTGCAAACAGCCCCTCCATCAGACGCAGAGAGTGTTAGAGAGAGAGTGAGAGAGACAGAGAAAAACAAAACAATCAAGCACTGCACGGGAAGCACATCGTATATCATTGAGGAGTTTTATTTAATATGTAATACGTGCTCTGATTGGGTAGCTTCTCAGCCATCTGCCAATAGTGTCCCTTGTATGAAATCAACTGGGCAAACCAACTGAGGAAGCATGTAGCATAAATTAAAAGAACCATTGTCCGCAGAAATCAGCGAACCAGCGAAAAATCTGTGATATATATTTAGATATGTTTACATTTAAAATCCGCGATGGAGTGAAGCCGCGAAAGTCGAAGCGCGATATAGCGAGGGATCACTGTAACATTTTTTTTAAAAATTGCTTTTGGGTGGAGTATTCCTTTACTGACTTGACAGTACCAAGAAAAAAGAGCAGGAAACCCATGAAATCATTGCTGCAGTTACACCAGCAGGCGAGAAGACTCTATGTTATGTTGCAGCACAGTACAGCATATGGTACAATAATTATATATCATTTTAGGGTTTTAAAATTTTAAAATTTAACCATTTTATGAAGTACATTTCCCAGTAAACTTTATTATAAAATGTGCAACTTTAATAAAGACATGTATATTTATATCCCAATGCTATTAAGTAATTTGCTCAATTTGACAGAAAAAATCATTAATGACAAATCAGCAGCCTTAAGATTTCTATTTCCACTAGAATACACTGAAACCCCACATATATGCTTGAAAATGATGATTGGAACCTATCATGAAAATATTGTATGATTTAGGTAAGTGGGATTTTTTCTTCTTTTTTAGGAAGCATGGTATTAGACATTAGTTCTGTGTGGTCAGGTAAAGGAAATACATCTCATTCCAAAAAATGAAATCTGAGCAATGAAAAGTTTTTCTATCAAGCTATTAGACCAGTGATTCTTAACCTCTTCTGAGTCCCCTTTAGAATCTGATGAAAGCTATGGACCCCCCCAACCCCCCATAAATATTCACATAAACACAACTTTGCAGGCAATGAATATAATGTATTTTGTTTATCGAGATTTGATTGTCTCATACATATATGACATACACAAAGTATTACTAAACTTTAAAGCAAAAAATCTAAAAAAACACTCATTAGAATTATGAAGTACAATCCTCGTGTGCAAATTAAAACAGATCTACTACTACGTTTTCTACTACCATTACTACTACTACTATATCTACTCTAAATCAACAGTACCAGGCTGTATAGTGAATATAAATGTTAATTTTTATCTGACCCTCACGGACCCCCTGAAACCCATTCATAGACCCCCTAGGGATCCACAGACATCAGGTTAAGAACCTCTGTATTAGACATTGTTTTCCTTGTTGTAATATTTATTGATATATAAAGAAAATTGTATTTAAGATTATTTAACTTATTTTAAGAAATCTTGTCAAGTAAATTTTGCTTGACCTACTGGTACATTTTTGATACAAAGAAGCAAAGTAACTCTATAGATAAAAACAAAGCAACTTTTTTTCCTAGTTTTTGCGTATGCATTTTTGCAGTACAGTTGCAGGAAATCGTGGTTTATTTTGAATTTTTGAAGTTTGGAACATTTAGATGTTTCCTTATTCCTGAGGTACATTTCTTTGATTCACTGAAGCTGCAGAACACCTTGCGAAACTCTGTGTCTCTGGCGCAAACCTGCAGTGCAGTTCCACAACTGTCACAAACTTTCTCATTCAGGGAAATGGTTTTGTGGCGGCCCATTAGGGCTCTTCATGCCTGCCTACTGCCTCAGAATCTTCTGAGAGACTACGCAGCTTTACAAGAACCTGAAAACAGTTTGACTCTTTGATGCCCTCTGACAATGTGCACCCTTTTCTTTGTGCCTTGTGCCCGTGACCACCTATCTCTACCTGTCTGATGTGGAGTCACTCCTGCACTACCTTAGGGTTGCATGCTGTCTCTATAAACAACAACTGGGTCAGGTCTGCCAATTTTCTACTACATTGCAGGCCAGCCAACTCCTTCTCCAGTTCAGAGACCACAAGTTTGATGTGCTGGATCAGCTTGTATCTCCTGCAGATGTAACCTTCAAGAAAGACTGACTCCAATAAGCCATCCTCTAAAAAGTCCAACATCCAACAGGACTTTTAATGGTATATGTACAAAATTATTTATTTTATACCATATTATTTAGGACAGACAGTTCAAGTTTTATAGCAATAGGTAAGTAGACTGGCATACGATACTTTGCACACTCTGCCCATGTGAATAGCTGGACCTTTTCATTTTTGGAGAAGCAAGCTAGCCTTTAAAACAAGCTCACAAAGTGTTCAGTGTCGAAAAGTGGTAAAAATGGCTTGAAGAAATGTCCAATTCACAAAAAAGGCAGACCTAGAGTTGAAGGACCTAAACATGTAGCAATTACAACTTTACTATAAATGTAAGACTCACCTGCAGAGAACAGACATACAGAAACTGAGCACATTTTTCATTGACTAAGAGGCCATTCCAGTGCATTTTGAGAAAGAATATATATGATATGTGGATAAGCAGTTGGCAGAAAATAAGAAGGACAGGCAATTATTTTCATTAAATCCATCTGTTAATGATCAAAGAAGGAACATCTGTAGACGTAGAATGCTTAAAAGTTATTTTCATTTATTTTTAATTGCTCCTCCTGGTAATTATCACAATGTCTGACTATTGTTTATTATAATATTGCACTTCCTACATACAATGCTAATTAATTCAATTATAAGTTGTTTTGGATAAAAGCATCTGCTAAATAAATAAATGTAAATGTAAACCATTTCCTTTTTAAATACCTGTTTAAAAGATCCATATACTGTAAGTTACATTTTTTTATGTGTTTTGCGCAATTCAAAAAATTGTGTGCCCTGCAATTGACAATAGTGTACAGTGCCTCTAGAAAACGAGGAAGAAAGCATGGCTGAACTTGAAAAATTAGCTCATTAAAGATTTATTGTATATACATATGTTGTAATGAAATAAATAACAGGAGAAACAGGTCAAGTGTTGGGGGATTTCCCTGTATAATGACTTTGGTCCAGAAAAGTATTGATGGACTGAAACATCAGTCAAAATTCGCAAATATAGACATTTGGTAGGGAGAAGATTGTTGGTCTTTTATGTTTAACAGACAGGAAATTATAGTAGTACAGGAAACAGAATTGAGTCAGGGAGGAAATGATGTTAGTGGTGAGAGACGGAAGTGATGTCATCACTGCTGAGCCAGAAGTGAAGTCACGGAACAAGGACCAGAGATGGAGTCTTCAGGAAAGCAGGAATCGGTGCTATTGCCTGTGTTCGGAGGTAGAAATGTATTTTTTAATCTTTGTTTTTTCTATTGAGAGAAGAAAAAGGCATTAACGCTCTGTATGGAGAAAACCTTTATAACCTTTGTTCAAAGTCTACCCTAAACTAGTTTCTGTCTGTGTCTCTATGTTTTTGTTGAAGAATATATTTTATTAACAGTGGAGATGTACAGTACTATTGCTTTCATGTAAACAATTCCATCATTTTAGAAGTTAACCCCTGTTTGCTTAAACTAAAAGGTTCAACTCCCTTGATCTGTCGTCATTCTCATACTTAGCAGCCCTAGAATTAGTCTAGTTTACCTTCTCTGAATTTTCTCTAGGGCTTCTATGTCTTTTTTTAATCCAAAGACCAAGCCTGTACACAGTACTCCAGATAACCAGATAAAGCTGCTCTAGTGAGTTATATAGATTAAGTGTAACCTCACACATATTGTCCTATATAACCTAACATCCTATTAGCCTTTTAAATCACCCTTGTACACTGTTTGAATGTAGATAGTGATGAATACAACAGGACTCCTAAGTCCTTCTTATAAGTTGAAAATTCATTTAAGTGTGTATTCAAATCTAACATCCCTACATTACAATACTTACATTTATTTACATTACAATTTCATCTGCCACAAATCTACACAAGCCTGTGGTGTGTAATTATGTAAGAATTCATATATTAATACACCACAGCTATAATCCAGAAATTTCTTATTTATTTAAATTAAATAACAACCTGAAAATTATCCTACTATACAACCAATTGAACCCCCTACAGGTTATTAAATAATAAAAGGGATTTGGTCTCGTCCATTGTGAGAGATGAACTTCTAGAGCTGAGCTCCACTAGCAGTGGTGTTATTTTACCCCGTTTTCAGTATCATCCCAAGGTATTTTGTATTTACTTATCCAGAGAGAATTTAATTATATTATACGCAAGTATAAATAATGATGAGTAGCAAACAAAGGGCTCAGAAAGAATAGAAGAAAGATAAGGCAGCTAAAGTTCTATCAAAGTTTAAACTAGCCTCAAGTTCATGGTATGGCCTGCCAGAAACTGACCTGGAACAGACGGGCTAATGGATAGATCTGTCAGGACCTGTCATTGATGCTGCATCATCAGCCCCAGTCAAGAGTGAAAGTGAGAATGAAACTGTGAGCAAAGCCGGCAAAGAGAATTTTGTTCATTCCAGGAGGATTATTGGAACTGAGCATGGCCTTTTTATCCCTGCTGTCAACCACAGCTAAAACCCACTGTAAGTCAACAGCATCAACCCCAACCGAACTCACAACTTCACCTACAGAACGAAACACACTATCCAAATTTAACGTAATGATTGGCACACTCGGTATTGGGGGTGCGGGTTGGCCAGGAGACATAAATGATATAAAGAGTGATATAAAGAAGGATATAGGGGGCATAAAGAAAGAAATAAAGCACCTAAACAAGAAAAGTGAGAAACAGCTTTAGGATATAAAAGACTTGGAGAAATGTTTAAGTATTAAGTTAACTATAATCTTTACAGAAATTCTAGAAAAAAATGAATGAAAAGACAGTAAAGCTTACAGTACTTATAGTAAAATATGAGTAAGTTATACAGTAAAATTGCAGTACTTGCTGCACAGCTTTAAGATGTTAAGCAAATGTTTACGACTCATTTTGAAATAGTTAAACAATCGGCAGTCATCGGTAATGAAAAAGCAATGTCTGCAAAATCAGAATGCAAAATCATGCAAAATGCTCAGTGGCAAACTGACTGTGCTGGAAGATATTGAAGGAACAACATCAGAATAGATCACCCTGAAAAATGGGAAAGTCCAACCCAGTGAAATTCATAGCTAAACTATTCTCTAAAATAACTGGAGAGGACTTCAATCGGATCTGAGCAGCCTACAATATACGTAAATCAAATGCCTCAAGAACAAGAAGCCCGATTGTCCATTTGGGCAAAATATGGGTTAAAGAAAACTTGATGTCTCTTCTCGGACTGAAAGAGGAGACTATATTTGAAGATAACCACAGAGCTGAAATCACATACAGCTTCTTGTTCCCTGCCAAGTTGAAAGTAGTTATTGAAGTTTTACATTTTTAGCTTTCCGAATGAAGCAGAAAAACAGCTAGGAATACTGATCCTGACATCCTTTTAAAACAAGATCATGAGTCATACTATTTTCTGGGAAGGCAAAGAAAATTCTGCTTACAACTTGCAGTTTGGTCCATTTGTACATTCTACTTCCTTTTCGGATACCTTTTTTTTGTTATGCTTTTTTATATTGTATTGAATTTTTTTTCATGAAATATATGTTTATTTTCAACCACAAATTAACTAGATATTTGCAATGTGTGTTGTTTTTCTTCACTTCATATCCTTGGTTTATTGTATCGGGGATGTACTATCATACGTTATCTCAGTTTCCATGGGAACAGTTTAACATCATTTCATAGGTTTATTGTATTGGGACCCTACTATCATAAAATATCTCAGTTTTAAGCTTTTCTGCACTGCTGCTGGGGGGTTCATTTTGTTCTGGACTGGGCTTCATGAAGTGTGTTCCAGTCTCACTTGGGGAGGCAAAATGGGGGGATGAGAAAGCAATGCTATATTTTATTTATCCTTTCTACCCTAACAGTAAAATTTGTTAGCTGGAATGTCATATGTCTCAATTATGCATTAAAGAGAAAAAAGTATTCTCTCACCTAACAGGTCTAAATACCAAGACTGTATTTTTTACAGGAGACTCATTTAATAAGTAAGGACCAGTTTTAGTTGCAAAGAGATTGGATTGGTCAAATTTTTCACTCCAGTTATACAAAGAAAACTAGGGGTGTGGGAATCTTAATACACAGAACATTCTATTTGTAGTATCAGACGTAGTATGTGATCCTGAAGGAAGATATGTCATGGTAATGGGCAATTTATTTAATACTAAAACAATTTTATAAATACCTATGCACCTAATGTGGATGACAGAGATTTCATCCAAAATGTATTTAATAATAATAATACATTTTATTTATTTGTAGGCGCCTTTCTAAACACTCAAGGACACCGAACAATAGACAAAACACAGATTATAAACAAAAGTAAAATACAGACAGGGCAATTATAATCAAAGAGAAAAAACAGTCTTAAACACATGAGTTTTAAGTTTAGATTTGAAAAGTGAAATTGATTCAATATTTCTAAGCTCAGGTGGCAGTGAGTTACAAAGCTGGGGAGCAGAGCAACTGAATGCTCTGCTCCCCATAGTGGTAAGACGGACAAAGGGGACAGTCAAGAGGATGGAGGAAGAGGATCTAAGGGTGTGGGAGGGAATGGAAACATGGAGGAGGTTGGACTGATATGGAGGGGCAAGGTTGTGGATAGCCTTAAAAGTTAGTAGGAGAATTTTGAATTGAATTCGGAACTGAACCGGAAGCCAATGAAGCTGCTGCAAAACGGGAGTGATATGGTGAATGATGCGGGCAGCTGAATTCTGGACCAGTTGAAGCTTATAAAGAGATTTGCGAGAAAGACCAAGAGAATTGCAATAATCCAGACGAGAAGTGACAAGGCTATGAACAAGGATAGCAGTGGTGTGGGGAGTGAGGGAGAGGCGAATACGATTAATGTTACGCAGGTGGAAATATGCAGACCGGGAGATGTTATTGATGTGGGACTGAAAGTATAAATTACTGGCAAGGATGACACCCAGACTCTTAACCTGTGGGGAAGGGGAGACAGAGGAATTATCAATAACAAATGAAAAATGATCAGTTTTGGATACTGTTGATTTTGTACCAATGAGGAGAACCTCGGTTTTATTTGCTTCTATTCCTAATATGAACATTCATACAATTATAATAATTGGTGAGTTTAATTGTTTTTTTAAATTCTGACCTGGATAGGTCTTCAGCTATACTGGTGATATCATCTAATACTGTAAAAATAATTACACCATTTGTAATGGATCATAACTTATCAGAACCATGGGGATTTTTAAATCCAAAACCTAAGAGCATATTTCTTCTTCTCATCAGTACATCATTGTTACTCAAGAATTGATTATTTCCCTCCTCCTGAGATTATCATTAAAAGGGAGCATACAGTAGCCATCAAAATATTAAGCAGTCAACTTAAGGAAATACATATAATTAAATAAACATAGAATAACATAAATAAAAATAATTATATTACATATATACAAAAGAACCAAAGTCAAAACAAGAGTTAATAACATAAAATGAAAAATTCTGAATATCGACACAGCCTTTAAAAAAAGAACACTAGGCACCCCACCAATTGCCAGGGCTTAAATCCTCATATAGAGGGGACTAAAGAATAGTAGAACATCAGAAAAAGTTTGACAAGAATAAGATATTCAACCCAACAGTGCTTGTTAATCCTATACATCTAATTCCTCCAAAATAACATTGAGCTAAGTTTTGAAGAACCCTTCTTAGTATTTACCACACTGGTTGGTAATTTATTCAACGTATCAATGAATTGCTTTGTGAAGAAAAACTTTCTAACGTTTGTGTGAATATTACCCTTAACCTGTTTCTATCTGGGTCTCCATGTTACTCTATGTGCACTGTGTTGATTCTATTCATAATTTGTAAAATGTCATCTTAGAGTGGTGTATTCTTTCATTGTGTTTGCTTTTCGTGTATCTTCTAACCCATGTACATTTGCATTTACTTATTTTGTTATAAAAAAAAAATGCCTTTTCCTTTTTATATTTTGGCTTCCTTGGCATTTTTTTTGTTCCTGAAGAGTCCACTTGAGAGCACCACCTACACATTACAATCTTTTAAAAAATATTAAGAAAAAAGAACATGTAACTCTAAACTAGAAGAAGGTTAATGAATTGTACTAATGAGAAAAATAAGTAATAATAATAATTCTTTGCATTTATATAGCGCTTTTCTCACTACTCAAAGCGCTCAGCAATTGCAGGTTAAGGGCATTGCTCAAGGGCCCAACAGAGCAGAGTCCCTTTTTGGCATTTACGGGACTCGAACCAGCAACCTTCAAAACACACAATAGTTCAATTGAAAAACATGGAGAATAAAGAGCAAACGCTACATAACTGTTGTGAATATGTGTAGCTAAGGGAATCCATCAAATAAGTGTCTGGACGAAAAGTCAAAAAGGCTGCCACAATGCCTGAGATCTTCAGAAGTGATGTGTGTAAGAAACTGCATATGACAGCATTAATCTGACTACTTAAAAATTGGGCTTCAACGGAGAAGATTGAAAGCAAAATCTCTGATAAAGAAAACTTGCATCACATCTTCAACTAGAAGGTACATGGAAGTCTCTAGGCCAAGAAGGAGAAGGTTCTGATCTGGTCAGATGAAAACTTCCCTTGATTTCCTTAAAAATATGTGTAGAATTTTTAATGTCAAAATATTTTTTTCAGTTATTGCTTGCTAGGATTCCCTAAGATATTTGCTTTATAAAGTTAGGACATATTTATAAATTGAAAAAAAAAGTCTTCTCTAGCAATGGTTGTAGTCAAGAGCTAGGAGTCCAAACATGAAATAAATCTTATGTTTATAACAATACAAATTTGCAAACAGTTCATCTTTTTACCTCACCCTCCACCTATAATTTATTCACTCTGTTTCTGTCTCTTGAATGGCTTAGGTCTTTGAAGATTCAGACTATTTACTTGGTTTTATAATCACACTGACCTACAAGCTGTTATACACACTAACTTGGCATGTTGATTTTAGAATCTTATCTAATAATTCGAGGTTATATGATTTTTACCTGGTGGTTTATAGGCTGTTGAGGAATGTTTATTATGCAATAAAGTTTCATGGTTTGCTCTCTTCCTCCTTGTGACATCTTGGCTGGCAGGACAGGGAAAGCCCAGATGAACAGATAAAGAACTCCTGACACCCTAAATATTTTCTTTTCCCAGATATGGCTAGAACTCAATACAATATTTTGTGTTGTACAGGCTTTAGGGTTAGTGTTCCAGAAAGCTCTTGCCAAGACTGAAGGAACTGTCTTGGTCTCACTTAAGAGACAGAGATGGTGTGATCAGCAATGGCAATGTCTAGAGTCATAAAAGGACTGGTTGTACTTGAACTGTTCTCAATGAAAGGATCCTTTTGGAAGCAATAAAAGCACCTTTTTTAAAAAACATGAATTGGCACAGGTATGAGTTTTTTTCCCAGGGGGGTAGTGCTTCCTCTATAGGGTGGTCCAGATCTAATTATGCAATTTTCATTACGCTATAACTTATTAAGTTTATTACATAGAAAATCACCCAAAAAATACGGGGCCATCGAGAAGTGTGCGAGCTGACGACATGAAGAATCGTCTTTGTGCCCAACTGGATGCCACGACACAAACAATTCCAAAAGGATACCTGATACAGTCAGCAAGAGATCTCAGCCATAAGAGAAGATTTGCATTTGCTACGGTAACAGTCCAAAATAATGGTAGAAATGTTTATAAATAAAAACAAAAAAGTCATATTCTGAACTGACCCAGATTCTCCATCATTATTATGTTGCAAGAGCTGAAATATTCTCTTTATCTTCTTGAGGGAGATTAGGTAAAAAGAAATTGCAAAATGAGGGCAAATTTTCAGTGTTCAAGTGTGCAAACTGTTAGAGACTTATCCTTAAATATTAAGGATTAAGATGTGTCTCCCAAATATTGACTTAAGGGATTGAATATTTAGGGATTTAGTTTTTTTTACATTTTATTGGAGTCAGATGCAGAAATGCTGTTTAGCATTTGATAACCTGTTGATCAATGTCAAAAAAAATGTAAATAAAGTACAATTGAAAATCAAAGTAAACTTACAGTATAAATACTTTTTATTCCCTATGTCTAATCACCTAATATTCAAAATATGTACTGTAGATACTGCATACAGGGCATGTTGTACCTTTAAATCGCCTCACTGTGACTGTTTTTTTTTTTTATCGTTAGCCAAGTTTGAAAATTTTTTTCTTTTTAGTTCACTTTCCCTTTAGTCATTCTGGTATGTATTTAAGAGGAGGTTTCTTGTTTTTTATATTATAATAACTTTTATTTATTTATTGAGCTTCTGTAAAATGTAAAGTATACCATTGGGGGCAAACAATGTACCATCTATCTATCTATCTATCTATCTATCTATCTATCTATCTATCTATCTATCTATCTATCTATCTATCTATCTATCTATCAATTACTTATGCACATATACAGTATAAACATGATTGCATACAGGTGCCAAGTTACATCATCCACATAATATTAAATTGTGTTTACTTATGAACTTATAAAGGTTTTGTTCCAGTAATCACTAATACTTGTGTATGTTGTTTTCACCAAGAGATGGAAAGTCTAATTCAGAGGCTCTATTTGACCCTATGTTGAAATCCAAACTGAAAACTTATCTTTTCTAGTATTCTTGGGGCCCAAATTAGAATCACTAATTAATCTAATATGATGATTTTGGATGAGAGAAGAAAACCAAAAACACCCAAACAAAGACCTACACAGACATGGGGAAACTATGAAAACACCACAAAGACAGTAACTGGGGACAGGATTCAGACCCAGGGAACTGAGTTCATGCCATTTAGCTACCCATTCTGTGAATGGTGCTGCATAAAGCAGATTGATTGCATGAACTTTGAATGCTTTTAGTGACTTAAAAAGGTTTTTCCACAAAAATTCCAGCTTTCTCCTACAACTCGGACACCTTTAGTTTCCATTGATTAGCAACACATAATTAACTCTTTATAAGTGAGTGTGCCCTGGCCCTGTTTGAAGGTTGTAGTCTCTCTTGTGCCCATTGATGGTGATACTCGGACACTTCACACAAGGGAATAAGCAAGCTTGGATGAATATAACACAAACAACTCATTAAGTAAAAAGAACATTATCACATTTTACATATGGAGTATAGAGTGTAGTATATTTATATACAATTTTATTATTTTAAACAGTCTAGTAAGAACATATTGCATATACTGTACATCTATTCCATTAATTGAAAAATCATTCAGCAGCATTGAATACTGCATCCAAAGCCTTCAGCCATTAGTAATGGTAAGTCAATTTATAAAACCATTAGTGACACTTTTCCTGCAGATAAAAACAGTCAAAATTATCTGGCAGCAATTAATCTTAATGGCTGTGTGCAGTAAACAGCAATGGGCTAATTCCAGCTCTGTCAGCCCCATCAAACAATCCCACATTAGGCAGCTTTTCACTGATCCATTAAGCATATTCAAAGAAGCAACAAATCCACCACTGAAGACATGTACACTAAACACGAGTACAATGATCTTTGAATCCCATCATTATCTTCTCTGGTGCTTTCTTCATTATGCCATATATTAAAAATACTTTGATTAAACATGCTTAACCAATAACAAAAACATAGTATCATTTTGCACTGAAGTTTCCATGCTACACAAGCAGAAGGCAGCAAATATTTTTGCCTAAATGAAAGGAATTCAAAGCACTATAACGATGTATCAGGCTTTTGCTCTAATATTATTTTGCCGTCCCTTAGCTGACAATCAAAGACAGGACTGTCACTGAATGTGTACCTATATTGTCAACAGCAACTGAGCTGGGTTTAAAAAATTGCAGCTGCACAATGATTTTAAATCAACCTTCAGCTTCCCTGTGTAGTCTGCCATCACACTAATGGCAGCCTCTTTTGACACAGTACTTAGTGTAGTGGATGAACATCATTTGCTATCTGAGTTAGTGGAAAGAGGCAGCAAAATGATTGTAGGGCAGAAGAAATTGATAAATACTTTGGTGAAAACATAAAAGCGGCAGAATGCCCGACTTCACCATTGTCTTCTCCAAGGCCTACACAGTTTCAGCAAACAAGCTTTGCTCTGAAGGTAATAGATTCTATCATACTGGACTGTACACAGTAAATGTGAAACAACTGTGTTATTTCTGAATGTTTGGCTTTTGAAGGAATTAGCACTCTAACTGGAGGAATTTTAGAGCTGTTCACTCACACTTAGTGTGCGTCCTGAACACGAGCCAAGTTACACTGTTTTAACTGGTTTCCTTGAATGCTTATGTCACAGTGTTAGCCTTCTCTGGTGCTTGAATGGCCTGAACATAAAATAGTTAGTACTGTGAAATGTCTATTAAACAGAATATAAAAGGATATAATGCAGGAAAAATAAAAATTAAACTTCAAACATAAAATAATTTCTGATTCTAGTGTAAACACACAGAATCAATTAGGCCAAAACCCATTAAAGCAGCCCTTTAGGATTATCCACACACTCTAAATGAAAAGCAGTCCTTGCATAGATTTAATGAGGGTCTCCATCAGCAAGCAGAGGTAGAAGATATTTTTATGCTGAGAAAGTGTGTCTTGCTTTTTATTTTTTGACTTTATTCAAGGAAATCATTTTTACATCATTTTTTTTTCCTTCATGTGACAGAGGCACAACGTTTATCTATCTATCCATCCATTTATCTATATTTTAGGAGGCAGGGTTCCAAAGTTTAACCCTGATAGTACAAAAATGCAACACTGGGTTGAGCCCTGCTTCATCATTGGGGACCCTTCCTTACACACTAACCCACTCCTCTGTCAAACTGGCCAATTCGATTCATGCATCCTTAGGATGTATAAGTAAAACCAGAGAAATAGCAGGAAAAAAAAAAGTTTTGTTGTGGCACATGCTTCTTGAGCTTATTCCTTGCCCATAAAAACTCAAACATACATCTTAAAACAGGTGGAGGAAACAAAAATATGCAAACGTTCAATAAAAGAAGTACTGTACTCAGTTTGGCTTTAAATACGGCCTTAACTTGGAATTAACATCTATAAGGGAACCACATCAATATCATGAAAAAAAAAATTCTGGTTCAACACGGACAAGTGCAATTCTTGTCTCAGGCTAGATTTGTCTGTCGTTTGAAAAAAAGCTTCAAAGACTAAATGGGTTGGCGATGTCCAGCAACACAGAACTCAGATGTTAAACCACTGTAATCATTATAGATAGCAGCTCTCCTCTTGTTCAAATATTGTTTACTGTGTTTGTTAAATAAGCAATTTAACTGCATAGAAATAAACACCCCTTTTCCCACCATAATCAGAAATACTGGCAATTTCTAGGTCTACAACTGTAATTTTGTTTTCTTATTTCTCTCCGGATGTTTACATTTCAAAAGGTCCTAGTTCTGAAGCCCATATTCACTGTACAAGCTGGAACTTTTATATATTTGTGTAAACACAAGCTAAATGTATGTGTAAAATTTGGAAATATAGCAAAAAATTATACATATATTTTACAATTAAAGCATAAATCAAAGTGGCATACTAATTATTAATTATATGTGTTGCACTCTACTGAAACATGCACACATCTCTGCATAACGAACAAACGCACTTGATAACAAGACTGCACTAAGAACTTTGCTTTGTCACCAGACCATTCCTGATTTTAACAGCTTTTTTATGTGTTGACATATGCAATATGGATGCCTATAACAAACTCAAAGGAGTAACAAACTTAAACGATGAGACAGGAATTTAAGGCAAGGTAATAGAGAAGTCTTGGGGTGTTAATTTAGGACTGATGAAGTGTAAAGTTGTGGGTCCCTGATAGTAATAATATCACATAAGGAAACTGGGAGATAATAGGGCAGGGGATTGACAGCAGATTTTTAGAAAACAATGGGCTTTCAGTTCTATTATGTGTTAAAAACCTTTTCAGGAGTCAAGTGTTACACTTTCTCCCTATTAGAAGCAGCCAGGATACCAAAAGAAGCAGCTCTAGTGGCTTGATGGATTTTAAACCATCAGGTATTTAAGTCAGAAATATATGTATAGTTTTTTCAGTAGACTCAGGAATAAGAATCGCCCAGAATTTACCATTAACTGGAAGAAACTGGGATTTTAGGATAACTGTGGGTTCAAGAAGTAAAAAAAAAAACAATACAAGGTATTACAAGAGTTTCTATGTTCTGGTAGGTGTAAGAGGATCTTGTGGACTTTGGGGTTAGGACATTAAACTCCACCTGTACTTAGGATTTATATTTAAAATCAAATAAGGTGAATTTTTCATTGCTAACACTGCCTGTAGTGTGAACAAAAATCTTGTGTTTACACAGGCATATTGCCAAGGGCAGTGATGTTGCTTTGTGTTTGGAAAATTTGGAGGCTCGTTCACACATGCTAAAAATTCATTGCATTTTAGTTGATTTTTGATATTTTAATGCATGGTTTGATAGTATGGTTAAAAAACGAACTCTGAAGAGTTCAGATATTATTTATTGGAAAACTGAGGTATAAGATAAGTAAAAATTACAAAACATATTGTAGTGGACACGGACAGACTATCCTATAAAAGCTGCATCAGGTGAGCTCATTGACATTTTAAGGAACAAGTGAAGTACCTGTCTTTAGAAATAAGGGTGGCCGGCTTCAGTTCCTGGTTCCCTAAGCATTTGATTAATTCACATCTTTCTTAATTACAGTATGCTTGCTTTGCAAATGTTTTTCACACTTGCCGCACTGCCAACGTAAATAATAAGCAACTTTTGTTCTATAGGATGTAGCCTAAATAAGTATTATAAAATGTGCAATAAAAACACAGTAGCATTGCAAAATGCTTTCTATCAAGAGCTTTTAGCATCCTATTGAAGCATTCTGTAACCACATATGGCAAAACATTTTATAATTCTCATACTCTGCTTTGAATGCATTTTCAGGTGATCCACTGTGTACTCCTCCTGTTATAATTGAATCCTTTTTAAATGAATTTTAATGATATTTACCATGAAATGGGGATTTTAAGCATTGTTTTTTCTTTGGTTTCTACTATTATTCTTGATTGTTGTGTAAACTGCTTTGTGACAGTTTACAGTGTGAAAGACACCATATAAAACAAAAATGGATTAATGTAGCATGAGAATATGGTACACAATTCAGCTGATAGATTAATCCATTTGTATTTTCATTCAGTGTTCAGTCAATCAAGTTATATTTGAAATAATAGCCTTCCATGCTGAACATCTAAAGTGCATATGAAGGTTTTATGGGAAAATCTATTTTTCATTCAGAGTACATTTTCTAAATGCCTTATATACTGTGACACATCGCCTCATGAACTAAATCCAGTCTCTCGGCTACATACTTATACTATACAAATGGTGCCCAGGCTTTAGGTGTTCTATCAATACCTTTTAAAATTCTTCCAATTTGCTGAGCTGTATTCTTAAAAGTTTCATTCTCCTATTCTTTGTTTAGTTCTACCCCTTTTAGTACAGGGTTGAAATGAGCCACAACTTGTCATGAAAACACCAAAAGTCTATACAGAACAGATAAATCTTCGTAAATCTTTCCTACTTATGTCCTATTTATAAGTTACAAATCTTCTTAAAATTGTGTACATGTGGAAAGGTGCAAGTGCATATGTATCAACCCAGAGAATGCCCTTACATATCCTTATATAGTAAGAAAGGCATCTATGGCAAAATTCTGCAGTGACTTCTTACTAAATTAGCGAGGCAAATGTGTCATTTTAATTTAAGTCACATTGGAAATAATACGGACCAAAGACTGGATGTTTCAAAAAGTACACAATAAAATCAAAAAACACATTTTAGTGTTACATATGACTTAATTTAATTGGGTTTAAACAGTGCTTCTATTGCTTGCTGTCCAAAGTATTTTTGTGTATGTTAATGTTATTTTTATTTTGATTGGCATTTTTTATTCATACCTTTTTCATATTTGATGTTAACTGAAACTAATATGCTATTTTTTCATTTTTTTGTTTATTGCTTTTGTACTAATCCTGTTCTGTCATTAGTAAGTCTCCTATCTGGACAAAATGCGAGTGGGTTATAACCTACTAATGTATATGCAGGAAGAAAAGTTTATACACATAACTGTAAGGTTTATTACCTTTGTGAATTTTTTTGACATCACCTTCAGGTTTTATAAATTCCAATTTGTACATCAGATTTCTTACAAGAACAAATTCATGCAATTTAAGATGAAATCTATTTGTACAATGATTATTGAAATGAGGACCCTGGTTTATCACTGAGCACAATCAGGTTTACACCAGCTCTTAGTCTAACCATACCAGTTTACCAAATGCACAATATGTGAACAGAAAACAATTAATTGTGTGAATAACTTGTTTCATCAATGATATCTATATGTTCTTGGCTAAAAAATAAGAATATTACACACAGGCTATTTAGCCCAAATTTCTTCTTATCACTTCTTCACCTTAACTATGCAATACCATCATGTCAGGACCTAACATTTCTACTACATTACTTGTTAGCGTGCAGTGGATTTTTTGCACATGTAATTTTAAAAAGATTAATTTGACATTTTTGCCCCTCAATAAACCATGATGAGAAAATGGAAACATGTTTTCAATAAGGTAATTTTATTAAAAATCAAAAACTGCAATCTCTTATTAATGTAAATATTCTTATTTCAGCACTTTATGGAGGCACATTTGGCAGCATTTAAAGGTTCAAGTCTTTGTGGGTATCTGGGTTTAGGCAGTTTATTTCTTTCTTCCTCAGAGATCCTCTCAAACACCATTAGATTGAATGGGGCATGTCTGTAAACTGCCATCTTCATGTCTCTTCACAGATGTTCTATGGGGTTTAAGTCTGGGCTTTGGCTGAGCCACTGAAGAACAGTCTCACCCTTGTCCTGAAGCCACCCCAATGATATCTTGGCTGTGTGCCTTGGTTCATTGTCTTGCTGAAATGTGAATTATCATCCCAGTCTGAACATCGTGTACACTCTGGAGTAGGTTTTCATCAAGGACCCCTCTGTATTTGGCTGCAGTCATCCTTCCCTCAATTTCCACCAGTCTCCCTGTCCCTACTGCTGTGAAACACCCCCATAGCATGATACTTCCACCACCATTCTTCACCGTAGGGATGGTGTTTGGTTGATGATGAGCAGTGTCTGGTCTTTGCCAGACATAGTGCTTGGAGATCTGCATAAAGAGTTCATATTTTATCATGTCAGACCAGATAATCTTTTTTTTCTCATTCTCTCAGAGTTCATACAGCTGTCATATGTCTTTTAATTAAGAATGCCTTCTATCTGGCCACTCTACCAATAGCACTTGATTGATGGAGTGCAGCAGAGGTCGTCAACCTTGTGACATGGTTTCCCATCTTAGCAGAGGACTTCTAAAGACATGTTAAAGTGAGCATTTGGCTTCTTTTTTACCACATTGACCGAGGCCTTTCTTGCCCAGTTATCTAGTTTGGCCTGACGGCCAACTTTAGGAGGAATATTAGTGGTTCCAAACTTCTTCCATTTCACACTTATTGAGGAAACTGTGCTTCTGGGAATGCTCAAAGCTTTAGAAATGGTTTTACACCCTTTCCTGAGCTATGCCTCAACACAATTTGATTACAGTGGTCTACAGAGAGTTCCTTGGATGTAATGGATTTTTTTTGTCTTAACATTGCAGTATGAATTGTGTGATATTATATACACAGAGGTGTGTGCCTTTCTAAACAATGTCCAATCAATTTAATTTGCTACAGATGGACTCCAATCAAGTACTAGACACATCTCAAGGACAATTGATGCAAACAGGATGCATTTGACCACAATCTGGAGTGCCACTGCAAGAATCAGAATACTATTGTAAACTACAGTTTTTGATTTTTATTTTATTTATTTATTTATTTATTTATTTATTTATTTACTTACTTATTTATTTATTTATTTATAAAGCACTTTAAAACCAACATCAAGGCTGACCAAAGTGCTGTACAATAAAAACCCAACATATCAGACACACAATAACCAAGGGTAAATGAAACAGAAACACACAAACACATAAGAGCTGAAGAGATTCATGATAAAAAGTATACAGATAGCAGATGATTTAAATTTGCAATCCTTTCTAAAAACACATTTTCCCTTTCATTAAGGATTAATGTGCAATGTGTCAAATTTATCCTTATAAAATTAAATCCACAACACAATAGAATATTTATCTGTTGTTCTCCTTAAAAAGCATCTTTCTTTACCTCCATTATGTAAGAGCTTGAATTATCAGGTGTTTCACACTAGTGATTTTGTGTTATATGTTTATATCTAATATGTATTTATTTTAAAAATGTATTTATTAAAATTATTGTTTTTATTTGTATCTTCTATATCTCTCCACCATGTATTGTGTTGTTGCTTAATTAGCAAATGCTTTTTTATTGTGTAAGATATAATGACAATAAAATGAATTGAAAGAAATCAAGTCTTTGTCCCTATTTTCTTGGTAAAGAACTAAATTTGAAGAAACATTTGGCATCTACCCTACTAATTCTCTTCATAAACACATTTGAGATGTGGGAAGAAATCTGAATAACAGCAGAAAACCCACACAGACACAATGAGTATGTGCAAATTTAACACAAACAATAACTGGGTCATTTAACAAAATTAGGCCCAAAGAGCTGTGAGGAAACAGTGCTAAGCATTACTTCACTGCACTTAACAATTTTTTTCTTAATAAAGCAAATTCATAAATGCATAATTCACATTTGCACAATTTACCATTCATCCTTAGCAAATGAAGGAAATATGTTAAGTGATTTCTTGGAAATGTTTGTGAAAACACAACTTGGATTACAGGATCATCAGGCCTGGATGTGTTCGAGTGGTTCATAGATTATCTGCAGTCCTGGATTCCGTGTAACCATTGAAGGACCAAGTTTTTCTGGCAATTTTTGAATTGCGTGCCTTTTTTTTTACTAACATGGTTCCAGCCTTCCTGGTTTACATCCACTTATTGACTAGGATCTCTGCTGGACTCGACATTCCTCTACAGCCTCTCTCTCTTCCTCTAGTCCCTAGTCCATTGTGATTCCCTCTGCCAGAACAACATTTTCTGCTGTTGTTGATATCATTGTTGGGTATACCTTGAGAAAGGGTCTGCCCTGAATGAACTAGATCAATCTCATAACTTTTTGATCACACTTTATAGTTCTGAGCCATCTGCCTTAAATAATTACTAGCTCTTGAACCATAATAAAAGGGAATATTGTGAAACATACAGGCCCTAGCTATATGTTTTGTTATAATGCATTCTAACATTTTAACCAGGTGATTTTCAGCAAAAAATTGAATATTGAATTTTGAATACCTAGACTGTTTTCTATAGCCCCAAAGTCTGCATATGGTATTCCAACAACATTGACATCAAATCCCAAAGTCTACTATTTCTTTTTTATAACAGCTTATGACTATGATTACCTTTTTCAAATAGTTTATTGATTTTAAGTTTTTCATTTCTGTAAGTAAATTACAAATCAGTAAGATAGTACTACATCTTCTTCAAAATAGACCTGATATCCCATTCCCTACCCAATCAGTGAAAAAAAGAAAGACAAAAAAGAAACAGAAAGTAAACACTCAAAACAGCGGCATGATGGGACAGGGGCAGTGTTCTTGCCAGACAGGTCCAACACCCTGCATTTGAATCATGTGCATAACCGCCAGTAATATACCAAATGTTTAGCCATGAAAATGATGGGACACACAGTCAGCAACGAGTTGGTGCAAGTGTCTAATGTTTTTATTACAAAAAAACTATCAATAAAGTATTCAAAAGCACAGGGCTTTCAAGAGTCAATAAATAAATAAATCATAAAACCTGTGAAAATGCGCGAGTAAAACAATAAATAAATAATCCCATGTTAAAACCAGAATAAAACCACACAGCCATCAGATCCTTATTCTTCCTATATTATTCTTATCTGAGCCCAACACAACTTCCACTCTCTTGTCTCCCCAGTCCAGACAATGGCTTCTCGCTGGTAGAGGTGCCAGGAGATGCAGCCTCTGTTTCTGACTCCTGTTTTGGCTGCCTCCACCGCCATCTGACAGAGCATTTAGACCTGGCTGTCCTCCTGTCTCCCCCCATGCAAGAAATAGTGTAAACTGGATCCCTTGGAAGGACTTTGCAACCATTGTACCCTAGAAATTCAGCAGGGAATCCACCTCATGGAGCGCCAATTGATCACTTCTTCGCAAGGCTACCGACTGCTCTGCCTCTTCTTCCTCAAGCTGGCTCATGCAAATGATAATTTGTTCACTCACGGTTCCTTTGTTTGTCTTACTTTCTTTTTGTTTTTCTCTTTTGCACCTCTGTTCCCTTTTAAAACCCTGTGGAATGCAGGTGTGGCAAACATCATTCTGGTACTAAGGTAACTAAGGTAACAGGTCAATCGCGCACTTGTACACGTGGATATGGTACTGCCCACCCCTTCATCTCCTTCTGGAAGACATTCTGCATGCTCTCATGCTACCCACTCCTTACCCAAAACTGCGAGCACATTATCTATTTATTCAAAATACATGTGCCATAGGCTTGCCTGAGATTCTCTCATACTCATTCTTTATCTCTGCAGACTTTCCTCCACTTGCTCTGGTTTTCATCCAACTTCTCTAAAGACATGCTAGTTAGATTAATTGGTGATTCCCTCACCCATTTGTCAAGAGTTGTCTCTTCAATTCATTTAAAAAATTTATTCCTGAGTGAATGAGTTTCCTCTTTGTGCACAGGTTTCTGTTTGACAATAATTTAGCAAAATGCATGTGTTTTGCATGTTGCGAGCATACAACCGTGTGACTTGATGTGTAGATGATGTGACTTGAGATTTTTTCACTGACTTTTTTATTGTTTGCTGTGGTCCAGTGTTGGTCTCCATTGATCCCCATTCTCCATGATAACATTAGATAAAATTTTTTTTTTTGGTTGTCCTTGCAAACTACATGGAGTAAGTTGCATATAAAAAATTGAATTTTTGGCTGGAGTATTCCTTTAAAAAATAGATATTTAGTTATAGACCTTATCCCACCAGAAACTAAAAACAGTACATCAATCAGTGTGATCTTTACATCATGTGAGATGGAATCTGGTGGCTATGAATACTGTTGAGCCAGTTTGGACTGAGTTTTTAACTACTTAAATGTTTAAAAAATGTATTTTATGTACTCTTCTAGTACAGTTATTTTTAATAACACTCAATGTAAAAAATATTAAACAGAAATGTGATATCTCCATCTTTAACCTCCTTAGCGTTATGCCAGAGCATCACTCGGGTTGTAAAAATAGCAGTAAAAGCGTTAGTTCTGTGTGTCACTCTGGCAACGGTATAGATAGATCTAATGTAAGTTTTAGACCAACGATTACTTGGGCTGTAAAATTGGCAACAACGTTTGTGCCAAGCATTACTCGGGTAACAGTATAGACATGTCTGGCATAAGTGTCAAACCCAGACATTACCCAGTTAATGGTGTAGACACATGTTTTCCTAGCCTCTTAATGGCATCTCGTAGGAAATGCCTCTCATCAGCAGTGATGATGAGGTGAATCTCTCATCAAACAGTGAAACTGAAACGGACAGTGAAACCGAAAATGACTGTGATGAATCTGAAAGTGACATTTACATCACTTGCACATGTGTAATGTGCTGTTCATGTCATTATTGGTATTATTCATCATTATTATTATTTGTATCATTGTTATACTTTCCACACTTCTGAACTTGTACTATTAGTGTTTTGCACATTTTACAGTAGAAAAATGAGATTTAATAAAAATATAATTTTTCATTCCATTTTTTTAAGAAGAAATGTAATGCTAAGGATGATAATGAGATAAATGAACAAAAAATAATAATATAACAGCCTTCAAAACAGTTTATCCAACCTCTCAGTGTGTACATTTTCTTACTTGCTTAAAAATGGGTTAGTACAGTAAGTACATACAGTACACCATAAATTTTTATACATTTACATTTATTTATGCTTAATTTATATTACAAGTAAAAGCCCAGTTTTGTTTAATATTATACCTTGAATTGCTCTTAGAGGACTACATAAAGAATCTGTACTTTGCAGTCAGATTTTAACAATATCCATCCATCTATCCATTATTCAACCCGCTATATCCTAACTACAAGGTCACGAGGGTCCGCTGGAGCCAATCCCAGTCAACACAGGGCGCAAGACAGGAAATAAACCCCGGGCAGGGCGCCAGCCCACTGCAGATTTTAGCAATATGCATCATAGAATTTGAAGCATGGGTGATTATTTTTATGCCTTTATTCTTTGCAAGTCTACTAACACACACATGTAGTTTCTGTTGTCATTGTTTTGAGACTGATGTATTCTGTTTTCATTGATGATTATTATTTACTTGAATTTTAATTAAAAAGAAAAGATAATTAGGCTTTGGCAGACAAAATAACCTTTTGGAGATACACAGCTAAACAGGACAATGTGTGAAAATAAAGTAATACTGAAAATAATGGAAAGCTAACATTATTTTTGGTGCATTCTATATAATCAAAAACTGGCAGATTTTATTTATTTTGTACATTTCAAGAAAATCCTTATTCAAAGTGAAGAAAGTGAATGCTTCCTGCTATTGACACCTGTATTGATCTCAGCTGTATAGTTTTTGTTAGCTTCATATTAGCTGCTGTGTTTTATGTATTGTATACATGTGGAATATAAAAAAGTTGAACTGAATAGAATATGAGACACATCGCAGGCTCAGGTAGTCAATAAAGTAAAGGGGGAATTTGTCAAAATATCCAATTGATTTTAACTGTGAACTAAGACATCAGTTGTCAGAGTGATGTTTCACATTTTTTCCAAAAACCTACTGCCACTAATTTAGTCATTTGCAGTTTTCTATATGACATAAAGTTTGGAATGTGAATAAAGTAAGATTTTTGGTTGGAGAAATAAATGTTTTACTGAAACATCATTTGTTGTTGGTAAAATACAATAATTTCTGCTGCAGTATTTTTAAATGAAAATACTTTTTTTTATCTGGCTTGGCTTAATATTTTTAAGAACCCAAAAAAAAGATATTTGAGGAACTCTGTAATGCATTCTGTAAAAATCAGAATAGACTAAGGATACTACATAAAGAAGATGTTTTAAGAAATTGTATTATATTTTATTCAGTAGTATTTTGTTGTCCCTTCACATATTATAGTGTATAGCAACTTGAAATGCTTTTGTGAAAATTATTATATCGTTTCCTCAACTATTGATATTTTATTATTTGATATCAGGGTTTACACCCCTACCTGATAGGCATTTTTCATTATATACTGCTCACAAAATTAAGGGAGCACTTATTCATCACAGCTTTACACCAAATCAATTAAGCTTCAGGGATATCAATCAGTGGCTGTGGGGCATCTGTTAGTGAAGAAAGATTGACATTGCCGACAATGCTGTGATCTTCATGGAGTTAATGGAGGCTCTGATCAGGGCTCTCGAGAGACAGAACTAGGAGTTTGAGTGTCTGGGCTTGTGAGTGTCCTTGATAAAAACCAAAATCCAGGTCTTTTATGTCCTCTTGGGCACAGCCATCAACAGTGTGTCTGTCTGTGGAGAGAGTATCGACCTTGGCGAGAGGTTTATTTACCTCGCTAGTGACATTTATGTCTCTTGTGACTCCTATGAAGTCAGCAGACATATTAGGAGAGCATGGGGTGTCATGAGGTTACTGGACAAGGGTGTGTGGTGCTCCTAATAACCTTACAAAATGATGAAGGTCCAAGTCTTTAGAGTCAGGGTGCTCCCTATTTTGCTAAATGGTTGTGAGACATGGATGCTATCCAGTGACCTGAGATGAAGACTGGACACCTTTGATACTGTGTGTATTCAGAGAATCCTTGGGTACCGCTGGTTTGACTTTGTGCCGAACAAAGTGTTCAAATGGGGCACATTACCTGCATTGTGAAGAAGTGTCAGTTACAGCACTACTGCCATGTGGCACGATTCCCCATGGGTGATCCAGCTCGTAGAATCCTCATTATTGAGAACCTGAGCGGCTGGACCAGGCCTAGGGGACACCTACGTAACACCTGGTTGCAGATGGTCATTTCTGGGGGATGGGACTGGGACTGGATCACGTGTCTGCCTAGGGGGTTGCCAACCAGGATCCCAAGCTGTTTCACCGTGTGGTGGGTGTGGCAACATGCTGTACCAGTGCATGCTCCCCAGCCTGACCTGATATCAGTCTGTCCATTTAGGAAGGGCAAGCGATTGTGACTCAATTTCACCTGCTTTGGTGCAAATGAAAGTGAAAACAGGTGCTCTGTTCAAGTTAGAAACTTTGATAAACAGAACCTACCCAATTTTCCAGACGTTCCAACTATTTTTATTCTAGAAGAAATATTGATCAGTCTTGAAGATTTAGCTAGCATCTCCACAATTTATAAAAACATTTTAAAGTTCATTCCTTTCAGATATCCCAGGGCACAATGGGGAAAGGATCTTTCACTTAACATTACGGAAAAGGAGTGGAAGGCAACCATGCACAGAATACATTCTAGCTTCATATGCACAAAACACTCAATTATTCACCTTAAAATCTTCTATTTCACGCATTTATCTCATTTAAAACTATCCAAAATATTTCCAAGAAAAGATTCAACCTGTAAACGTTGCAATCGAGCTCCAGCTTCAATGGGCCATATGTTCTGTGTGTGCACCAAATTAACATAATTTTGGACAAAAATCTTTGAATGACAGCCTTGGCGTCACATTCACTTCAAACCCATTCACAACTGTGTTTGGTGTACTCCCAGATGGGCTTAAAGTGGAGAAGCACAAACAAACTGTAATTGCTTGTACCTCAGTACTAGCACATAGACTTATGTTGCTCAACTGGGAGAATCCCAGCCCGCCACTTGTAAGTGAGTGGGTACTATTTGAAATTGGAAAAAAAACATTAAATTTTCGCTCAGAGGATCTGCTCAAAACGTTTTTAAAAATGGCAGGATTTAATAAATAACATTTTAGAATAAGCTTCTATATCAGGGAAAAGAATAGTCTTTCTTCCTTGCTCCCTCAAATATTTGCTTTGCTGGCTGTCTCTCTTCTCTTTCTTTAGGGTGATGGTTTAATTTTGGTTTTGTTAAGTCTGATTTTATCATTTGGATTGCTTTTAATTTAAATAAATAAATAGGAAATCCTGATTCCTTTTCTCTTTCTGTCTGGAATTCTTTTTTTTTTTTTTCAATTTGACCTTTTTGAAACTCTCACTGGTGAAGGCAATGGGGTATCTGGCTGCTAGAATGATAAATGGACTCATATGATACCGTTAGTCCATTTACAGCTGCCTTGTGGTCCTGGCCACAGCCCTAATCCTTAGCTTTCCTTCTCGTTGACAGGCTCAATGCTGTTCTGCACCTTGCTTGCTGGCCCCCACAG
The DNA here is from genome assembly GCF_016835505.1 of Polypterus senegalus. Classification (NCBI taxonomy): domain Eukaryota; kingdom Metazoa; phylum Chordata; class Cladistia; order Polypteriformes; family Polypteridae; genus Polypterus; species Polypterus senegalus. The sequence goes on from NC_053155.1 coordinate 67,067,707, forward strand.
GCTCCTTTGCTCTCTGTGCTGTTATGTTCCTTTTTGAATGTGGCAGGGTTGTGTTTTGTTAAGGGGTGTGATGTTGAGCGTGAAGCATTGGGTTATTGTTTTAATTCTTGTAAAAAATGGCTTATGTATTACTTTGAAATCTCTTGTATTTCAATAAAAATATAACAAAAAATAATGGTAATAATAATAATACATGTACTTCAGCATGTGCTAGATTAAATAGGTATTGCAGCACACTATAAATGTACACACAAACATTTATTTGTATACTTTTTAATAAATCAGGTTGTTAACAAAGCTAAATTTTAATAATTACATGGAATATTAAGATTACAAATTGTATCCCACACAGATTTCACATGGACTTAGGTAGCTCATCATGTAGCTCCACCCTGGCTCTCCATCAAGCTACAATGAGGCTTGCTGGTACATGAATGATGACTCTGGCTTTTCTGTTAATATTTTACATCTGTAAAATTGTGCAAGCACTCTAATCCTTTTATAAAAGAAGAGCCCTCTGTGTAAAAAAATTTTTTATCTTGTAATAACAGACTGTTGCACATTCTTGCCTGTTGTTCCTAATAGGACAAATACTCTATGCAGAACTAACCCTATTGGACTGTCAGAGAAATCAAGATCTGTAAATACCAATATACCTCAGATTTTATCACTAGATTTTAAGATTTGAATTCATTTTAATATAATATTTATGTTAAAGTGGATTTTGATATGAAGGCATATATTTTGCCCTGTCTGCTGTACTTAATACTGTATAAACCTGTATATTAAAATCAAGAAAGTGAGGAGGTGAAGCATGGTTTTTGAAAGACTCAGAAAGTGAGACATGTATAGGTACTCTAGGCAATTTATTTTTACATGTAGCTAGCATGAAAAAAAAGTATTACTATGATGGTTAATCAATTATTTTTTGTCAGCAAAAGATGTTATAAATTAAGGATTTTTTAATGTTTCTGATTATTATTATTTATTATTGATCACATTATTATTATTATTACTATCATTATTATTACTGTTATTTCATATTGGTTGCTTTTAGTGCAGTGCTGTTTTTTTAATGGTTGCAGCCATGTTGCATGTGGCAATAAACATTTAATGTGAACTGCATAAATGATGACATTGTGCATGTATCAGTATCCAAGCTTTTAGATAAAAATCATAACTGTAATGAAGAATTGTGTTATTGCTTAGTTAGTTAGAGAAATATTTGGATATTTTATATTTTAAGTCTGAAAGCTGTAATTGTTTTAATATGACATGAAAAAGTGAAAACATGTTTTCAGAAAGTTTTGTAAATGTATTATAAATCAAAAGCTGAATTTATTCAGTTTGTTTATGTAAGTATTCTGACCCTTTTCTGTAGCACTCAAGGATCAAGGATCTTTTATTGTCATTCCAACATCCATGTGGAGAAATGAAATTCAGGACTCAGGTCCTGGTAATTAAACAGTGCCCACAATAACCCCATTAAAAAAAAACTACATAATAAAAAGTAGTCCCTTAACCCCATAGGCTTTGTGATAAAGGTATCACAGATAAATGATAAATAGAATGAAATAACATTAATACAGAAATACAGTAAGATAACTATGGCTAAAATAAATATTATTGTTGTATGATCGATAATTAGCAGCAAGTAAAAAAGGTAGTAGCAATAGTTTAGTACATGAGACAACTGAAACAAACTGCAAAGTGTACAGTAGTATAAATCACACAGAATGTACAGTCAGATTTAGTGATGTTGTGTTCATTAGTCTAATAACATCTAAGAAGAAGCTGTTCCTGTTCTCGCCTGATGGGAGGGGGGCAAACAGTCAATGTGTAGGATGAGGGCCATCTTCCATAATGGAGGAGGCTTTACTTTTACACCTGCTGGTGTAAATGTCCTCCATACTGGGTAGTCTGCTGCTGATAATCCGTTGTGCACGCTTAACCACTCTCCTGTATGTAGCCAAGCAACTGCTGTACCACACCTTAATACAGGAGGTAAGGATGCTCTCTACTACAGGTTAGAATAGAAGAGCACAGACAAGCCCGCTTCAGCCTTCTCAAGAAGTAGAGATGTTAGTGGGCTTTCATTACCAGATGGGCTGTATTGTAGCTCCAAGAAAGATCATTTGTAATATGCACAAGCAGGTATTTGATTCAGGTGACAAATTTCAACCTCTTCTTTATTAATGTAAAGGGGGAGAGCTTGGAGAGTGCCAGTCTGCTGAAAGACTGCAGTCATTTCCTTAGTTTTATTGACATTGATGCTAAAGTTGTTGTCTTTACACCAAGACTCCAGTATAGCCATTTCCATCCTGTATACTGACTCATCATTATGAGTGACAAGTCATACCACTGCTGTGTCATCTGCAAATTTCACTATGTGAATGTTCAGATAGTGAGATATGCAGTCATAGGTCATCAGATAATACAGTAGAGAGCTCAGGAAGTGCCAGTGTTGAGAATGATGGCAGCAGATGTAATGCCATAGATTCTGACTGACTGTGGCTTGTTTGTTTGAAAATTCAATATCCAGTTGCAAAGTACTGAGTTTAATTAGAGTAGGGACAGTTTGTTCATCAGCGTTTTGGGGATAATAGTATTAAAGGCAGAGCTAAAATCCGACAAGAGTAATCTGATGATGGAGTCCTTTCTGTCCAGGTGGTTGAGAGCCAAATAAATCACAGAAGAGTTGGTGTCTGCAGTGGAATGGTTCATCCTATAAGCATATTGATGGGGGTCCACTGTTACATCGATGGTCTTTTTTATCCCTGCCATTACCAGCCTCTCAAAACACTTTGAGATTACAATTGTAAGACCCACGGTAGTTATTCAGACAAGACACTATGGGACTCTTCGAGACTGGAATAATAACAGAGGTCTTAATGCATGTTGGAACAAATGTCTGGGACAGTAAGATGTTAAAAATGTCTGTCAGCACCTCATTTAGCTGGTGAGCACAGTCCTTCTAGACCCTGCATAGGATCTTAACTGGGCCTGCAGCTTTGTGGGGATTAACCTTCAACAGGGGCATGGTGAGGGGCAGCTTATCTGGTGGAGAGGTCACTCTGGTTGTGGAAAAAGTGTTCAAAAATGAGTGAGAAGGTATTTAGAGCGTCAGGTAGAGAAATTGTGGTTTGTGTTATCCATCAGAAGTGTCTAGAACTTGACTGGAGACCACTTGTCCAAAATGAATGTTTTGGAAATCATTTAGAAAGGTGCACACCTGTGTATATAAGGTTTCACAATTCATCACGCATGTCAGGAGAAAAACAAGCCATAAAAGTCCAATGCAGACCTCCACAATCAAATTGTGGTGAGGCATAGATCAGGGGAAGTGTATAAAGCTATTTCTAAAGCCAAAAGTACAGTGGCCTCAATAATTGTGAAATGGAAGAAGTTTGGAACCACCAGGACTCTTCCTACAGTTGGCCATCTGGGCAAGAAAGGCTTTGGTAAGGTGGCCAAGAACCCAACAAATCACTCTAACAAAGTTTTGAAGTCCTCTGCTGAGATGGGTGAACCTCATGGAAGGACAGTCATATCAGAAACACTCCACCGATCAGACATTTATGGCAGAATGGCAGGATGAAAGCCACTTTTGAGTAAAAGGTATGAAACAGTTTTAAGAACTGTGAGAGCTTGAGGAAAAAGATTCTTTGGTCTGATGAGACAAAAACTGAATTCTCTGGGTAGATTACCAAGGACTACCTCTGGCGGAGACTAAGGACTGCTTGTCAGTTGCCTAATACCATACCTGTGGTGAATCATTGGTGGTGGCAGCATCATGCTGTGGGAGTGCTTCACTGCGGCAGGATAGGTACAGCCAAATACATAGGGCTCCTTACAAACTGTTCTATAGTGCACATGACATCAGACTAGAGCAAGGCATCAACCTTCAGCACAAAAGGGACCCAACGAATACAGCCAAGACAATGCTGCAGTGGCTTTGGGACAGGTATCTGACAGTCCTTGAGTGGCCCAGCCAAAGCCCAGACTTATATCCTGTAAAACATCTGTGGAGATATCTGAAGATGGTAGTTTACAGATGCTTCCCACTCAGTCTACCCTAACTTGAGAGGACCTTCAAGTTAGAATGAGATATTCTGCCCAAATGCAGGTGTGCAAAGCTAGTATAAATTAAATTAAGGAGATTCAAAGCTGTTAATAGGGTCTTTAAGAAAGTACTGAAATAAGGGTCTGAACACTTGCATGAATAACAGCTTTAAGTTTTTGGTTATCAATTTGCAGAAAGTGAAGGGGTTATATACATAATAAGTAATTATTGATAGAAATAAAATCCTACAATAATTGTTGTCTTTGACAGCAACCTACTGTATACTTGGAAAAATGATCCTGGTTCCCACAGAAAATTCTACTGGGAGCTACTAATAATAATGTACTGTAGGTGAATAGATTTTTGAATTATTAGACCACTTATGCATTGCCAGTTGACCACTGGAATCTGTTTAAGTGTAGTGTAATTAAATGTATAGCATTGAGTTAAGCATGCTATTGTCTTCATGATGTAAATTACATAATGTGAATTATGTTTTCAAATGAGAATTATATCTCAAATAATTACAGCGTATAAAAAAATAAAAGTGAAACCATGTTCAGTTATTTATCAATGACCAAACAGCTGCAGTCATTGTAGTAAAAGGACCTACTTAACGTTCACACAGCCTTTGTAAATGTCTTAGAGAGGCAACAGGAAACCACTGGAGTAATTAGAAATGTATACTGTAGTGCATGTAATGGTAGAAGGCTGTTTGTATTATTATCCAACACATCATTAAGGATACAATTGTTATTTAATGTGGCACAATCATCTTTCTGATCTTCATCAAATCCACTTAAGTAATTACAGACTTCTTAGTTCATTGGCTCTGGGAACAAACTGGTTAGAAATGTGCAGTGTTTAATGAAATGTAGGACTTGGGCTTTACAACTGCTTCCGATAGTTTAATCTTTTTTAGCAAAACTTCAGCTTGTTGCCATATTTTATTCATTACTTGGAATAGTAAGTAAAATCCCTTCTGCTGGAAATAAATGATTCACTAAAATATAAAGATCTATGACAACTATCAAGAAACTAGGTCAAGAAAGAAAAACAAGCCAAAACAAAAAATGCAGCCCCCAATACCAGCCATAAAACAATTTGCCTTTGGGCCAGCTTGTTCACTTAATTGTCACTAGGATATAGACTGCCTGCAGTATTGAAAGTAATTTTTATTTGATGAATGTAAAGCTCTTAGAAAACAGTTTTTATTGGGTTGGTACCACAGGTAAAAGTTATCACACTGATACTGTAAAAGAGGCATGCAGTATGATTGAGGACATTCAAGTCCCTAGCAGCCTGAAGGATGCTAACTCTCAAATAGGTTCAATGCAGATAGCATATGACTCTTGACACACCTGAGCACTTAAGAAAAAATATTTTACTGAAATTTATTTCACATAATCTAAATCGATAGTAAGAAAAATATAACACGTTCATAATCAAATTAAGAGACAAATATCTGAAAACATTTATAAGATCACAATGAATATGTTTTACATAGGCCACAGATGAGCACAGACATATATAGTTCATTGAGCATTAAATCACAAGCTTCATTCTAATGCTTACCCCCTTCCTCTGCAACAGGATACTGAGACCCAGTTGAAGACCAGGAATAGGGTTTTTTTTGCTGGTGAGTGCCTGGTGAGTGGGTGACCACCATTGCCAGCTTGATGTTGGTGCAATAAGGCCATTTGGAGATACCATGTGTGCACAACACCCACAAGTTGGTCCAACCAGTAAAGTAACAAGCAAGACTGGGACAGATCCAAAAATAGCAGACTTTGGCTAATCCATTGACTCAAAATTATAAAGAAATATATTGAATGTCCATTCATCCATTATTAGTAGACTAGTGACAATATGTTTAGTCAGAGACAGAAAGATGATTCACCTGCACTGAATTAGCTGCTCTGCGGATTTGCTTGTACTCCAAATTTAATTTCATCAACAATATAATTAACCTGTTTATTTTCCCTTCAACACTGGCTGACCGCTCATTATTGCAAAGTGTTTGCTTTACATGTATTTTATAATCACTACTATTATTACCCCCCGCCCCAGATTTATAGCCTGTATTTTAAGATAAGCCAATGGCAACACACATTCAAAATTTCAATAAAAATCACTTCAGCCACTTTTGCACGATTGGTGAACAAAGAAAGAGACATCCAATCCATTTCCAATTTTATTTGTAGAGATAATAATGTGATTGATCATTGTATTAATGGCCAAAAACACCATAACCATAACAAGTTTGTATATAATGAAAAAGACTGTATATAATAAAAAAGCGTAGGATGCTGTAAGAACTTGTTTCACAAGGTGCATAAGTATTAGCAACCACTTCCCTGCATCCCCTGCCATTATGCAAGTATTGCAGAAGAGCGTCATATGCCATCACCACTTTTAAATTGGCAGGTCAACTGACGTATTTTCCAAATAAGAATTATGATATGGATCTGACTAATACAGAGAAACTTCTCCTCTAAGTAAGGAAGAGGTTGAAGATGTAAATGAAAGCCCATTACAAGGGAAGTGTGGTAACTTCACACACTGCACTTAACTGGGGTAAAAAAACAACAATGACTGTTACTGCAAGTACTTTGTCAGATTTTGTTAGCAAAATTTTAGTAGTAAAAGGACAGCAAAGAAGGTAAATTTTAGAAGGAACAGAAAGAGGGAATTAAAGTATACAGACTGTGGAATGGCAAATGCTGTAAACTTGCATTTTAATGATTTCCTAGAGGAGGAAACAAGAAATGCTTAGGAGTGAGTGATATTGAAATTGTAGAGGGAAAAGTACTGCTTAGATTAAATATGCTGAAATGAAACAAATCACTAGGACCAGGTAATATTTATCTTCAAGTGTTTAAGGAAGTTAATGAGTACATACTGTATATAAACCCTTAATGCATATTTTTATGAAGTCACTAAGGAACTTCTGAAGGACCGGAAAATGGCAAATATTATCCTGTTACATAAAAAGTAACCATAGGCCATTAAGATTAATGTGTATCACGGGTCAATTGATTATTAAGGAATTATTAAGGAAAAGAGTGAACAACACAAAGCAAAGAATAGGAATTTTACAGAACAGTCAACATGGATTCAGAGTAGGGTGGTTATGTTTTACTAACAATCTGGAATTCTATGAAAAACAAACACAAGGACATAGCCACAGTAGTGTAAATGATATTACAATATTTATTTTGACTTTCAGAAATCATTTGATAAGGTACCATATGAGAAGTTGGTCATCAGACTAAAAGGTGTGAGTTCAGGGTGTATAAAGTAGATGTGTGCAGAAATGTGTAAAACACAGCAAACAGAAGGTTATGGTGTGAAGAACATCAGAATTGGGTGAGGTTAAGAGTGATGTCCTACATGGTTCAGTGTTAGGGCCGCTACTAGTTTTAAAATATATAAATGATTTGGATAGGAATATAAATGACAAGCTGGTTAAATTTGTAGATGATACTAATCTAGGTGGATTGGCAGATAATATGAAATCTGTTCAATCAGACTTGGACAGCATACAGGCTTGGGCAGATTTGGGACAGATGAAATTTAATGTAAGGAAATGTAAAGTATTACACATGGGAAGTATACATGTTAGGTTTGAGTACACACTGGGAGATATGAAAATTGAAAGTACACCTTATAAGAAGGATTTAGGAGTTGCAGTGGACGTCACTATCAGCTTCCAGACACTGTTCAAAAGTCAGTAAGGCTAACAGGATGTTACATTATATAGTACAACGTATAGAGTGAAAGTCAAGGGAGGTTACTGCATGCTTAAGCTTTATAATGCACTAGTGAGGCCATACTTGGAGTACTGTGTGCTGTTTTCATCTCCAAGCTACAAAAGATACATAGAAGTACTGGAAAAAGTCCAGAGAAGAGTAACCTAGCTGAGAATGAGTTATGAGGAAAGATTAAAACAGAGTATACTTTTCAGTTAAATCTAAAGGAGAGTAAGAGCTGACATGATTGAAGTGCTTAAAATTATAAAGGGAATTAGTACTGTGGATTGAGACTGTTACTTTAAAATGAGGTCAACAAGAAAACAGGGACAGTTGGAAACCTAAAGGTATATTTCACACAAACAAAAAGTTTTTCTTCACACAGATACCTATAGATACATGGAATAAGTAAGCAAGTAGTGTGGTTAGACATTAGGAATGTATGCTCTTCAAAACCAGACTTGATGCTGTTTTGAAGGAATTAAATATATAACAATTGGCAAGCCTTGCTGTGCTGAATGGCCTGTTCTCATGTAAATTTTTCTAATGTTCTAAAATGCTGCTGCAGAATGTGTATTTTGAAGAAGATCCACTTATACAGCCGCACTGTGACTCAAAAACTGACTGTAACATGTATAATGAGAAAACAACCTCATAGAATCACTTTATTGTTATACCAACATAATAATACTTTTAAAGTCAATGCACATATATTTAAAATCAAAAAGGTGTAAAATACTAATGACTTTGCTACTGAATGCAAATACACTTCATTATATGCATAAAGATATTGTTGTATATATGAACTGCCACTGAGTTTCACAGCTGTAAGTACACTAGACAAATAACATTGTCAAAGCCACTTAATCCAAATCAGTGTTAATGATGCTCAGAGCCTATCCAAACGTCACTGGATAGCCAGTGAATGGGGTGCAAGCCGATCCCAGGGGCTCCTCATGTAGTGTACATATCCACATTCGTTGGAGTCACAAGTTACATTCACATGCATGTCTTTCAGGATGTAAAAATAAAGTCAGAAAGAAAAAGTGTATTAATTAAAATCAGTAATCTAAAACTAATATCATTCTCTTTCAAGAGCATTCCAGCTTAGCATACTTCTCCCACCAAGTATCTAAATGTATATTTAGCATTTACAGGAAACACAGCTTTTGTTCATATTCAGACACTGGCAAATTTTAACCTAGTAAACAGATTTCATAATGAGGCTGACACATCCTGCATAGTGCAGGGAGATGCCACTTACATTTTTAGTTTATTATATAACAAAATGTCTTATTTTAATTTGGGGTCAAGTACCAGCAGTAGATAAATGTGCAGGCTAATTCACATTTCTGGTCACTTTTGAAGTCTGCAATCATGAAAATTATTATCATTGAGCAGAACTGGTCCAAATGATGGTAGCAAAGAGATGGAATCTGTGTCAGTCAGCAGTAATTTGCATAATAATGGGCTCCCTGTTTTCAGAGTCACCTTTTGTTTGCTAAATGTTCAGTGCAAAAGTAAACTGTCAAAATGTCATTCCTCTCCAACCAGTCACCTATTGCAAACTAGAAACAAGGACATAGAAAAGTGTTGTCTGTTCAAATACATAATGTTTGGAGCAGGTAGAAGCAGAGTTAAAAAGATCAAAAGCAAGTGGAAGGATCATGATTATAATAATATTAATAATAAACGTGAATGATATAGCTGAAACACTCCTATAAAAGTAAGTACCATGTCAATGGCCAAAACATAAACCTGCTAATCCTTGTAGTAGTAACACATATATGCTATTATGCAATGGCTGTTGTTCTTGAATTTTTGAGAAAGTAATACATTTATTACATTTTGATTTTTATATAGAATATAATAAGTCCTGATACCCAATATTCACTGTTTTATTTAAAATTTCAAGAAATAGTACTTGTTTATGTATATGTATATATATATAAATATTAGAAAGTGAGATATTTTCATTGTAAATTGAAGGCAGGAATAACAGTGGTGTCATTAGGGGGTGCTACCGCCCCAGATGACACCATCACAGGGAGTGGCACCCACATAACTATAACATTTTTGGGCAAGGTGGACTCCATCCTTCCAACTAGATGAAATGATCAACTCTCAATGGGCTGAAATCACCAAGGGGAACGTACCCCCCACATACACAATGAAATAATCAAGAGTCTGCATGCCATTAATATTAGCAATTACAGCGCCTTAAATGGCCGTGTATCCATGAGCTTATCTAAAGCATGATCAGTTCAGGAGCTTTATTCATCTGCCCTTGTTTATCATACTGGCTGACACCAAACCTATTGATACCACTGGGGAATATAAGGAATCCACTCCACCTGGAAGACAGGATCAAAAAAACACTTGCAGTGGTGCCTAACTCAATTGAGGAGTTTACCTTAGTTGGTTTGTTTTCTTTCATTACTGTATGTTCTTTATTTGTTTATATCTCCCTTTTGTCATTTTCTAAACATACAATTCTTGGATAACTCAAGATATTGTAGGCTCTATCTACATTCATTTGAGGTTGAAGTGACACCTATTGTTACCTTATGATAATCTTTTAATATACTGCATATATAAATACTAAGGAATAGCTATGCTGACATCAACAATATATTTAGCAGCATGTACTTGTAACAAACAGAATGATAAGGTGCAAGCATTCACTCAGATTACCATATTATTTGTTGAAAATAACTTTATAGATTATTTTATTTACTTTTGAACAAAATAATTGTCTCAAAGTTACAAAGCAATAGGCACACCCTGAAATATATTAAATTACTCTGATGGCAGGTTGGACTTTCCTACTGGCCATATTTTAAAAACATGCTTTTTACTCTTGTGAATTGGACACAGGCAGCTGCCATAAACATCACAATGACCCTGTGATGTTCCAGGGGCAGTGGCAGATTCTCCGAAACAACAAATTAACACAGTTGGTCTGCACTTTTCTGGAAAGATGTCACTGGCGGGTGCAAGATAGGTTCCAAGACATAAACATCTTTAAATTCTTGAGCCTGAGAACTGACTAAGTGTAACAAAGAAACTGAAGGAGCTCTGCGATTCGTTTCCAGACCAGTTCCATAATGAAGATTCCACCTGATCCACTGGACACAGATCAGCTGCAAATAAACCATTAGCATTAGCATTGAACACTCCCCTCTGTCAGTATTATTATGCAACTTATAGTGGGATGGAAATCTACTTTGTCAAGCCATGTAGTACCCTTTGGCAAAACCCTCTTCTGTTGCAGAAGGTGAATCAAGATCTCTGCAAAAAGTTAAATTTCTATGTTAAATCTTTTCTTTCTGTGCCTGCAACCTCTGTTCCAGCTGAGCTAGTTTAACCAGCCACTGAATTAATTATCAATCAACTAAATTTTTTTAAGGAAAACTTGATGTATAAATTCAATACATAATATTGAAAACACACATAATATCTGTGTGCTTTTTCACCATATTATCAAATCTCAAGAGCACTCACTCTCTGCGATCTCACCCCAAACCTCACCCCAACCTTCCAAATACTCGAGTATGTGTTTTGCGCCCTGTTGGGTACTTGATATTGCACATCCCTATTGAGAACTAAATTGTACTTCTTCACCCCCAGACGGAAAGGTCTGCCCTCACTGGCCTAGATTTGCAACTTAGCCTGCTTCCACAGCAGAATAAGAAAAGATAAGCAACTTTGATAGGCATCATCTTTGGCTTATGCTGTCAATGTTGATGGTAATAACTGTACACCCTGAGCATACTAATTTGGTACCTTAATATGTTGTAAACTTTTGAATGAAGAACATTAAGTTTGAATTAGGCAATGAATGAGTAATCTACAGTGAAAACTAACTTACAGTAAGTTATAGTGTACATAATTGTTAATTAAAATCCCAAAATGAAGCTATTTACAAGCTACAGTTAGAAGAGCTGTAGTTCAATCTATTGCAAAAAAAATCAGTTTACATTTATTTTTGTTTATAGCAGATTTAGAACATCTAATTTAAAGTACAATTTCAGACGTGTCTGCAGACACTACAGTATGTTCAGAATTTTGGTATAAGAAGGAGGTAGGGCATGTGGAAACAATGACGGAAGTGGATGACTAGGAAATAAGTTAAGACAGTGTATAAAATGCCTTTCTGGCAATACAAATGTATGGCTCATCTGACATTGTAATTGCTTGGGTGTAATAAGAACAGGTTTATTTCCTGGAGCTGGCGAAGATATGTGTCAATATACTTTTGTAAAAAAAAAAATTAAAGTTTAATTTTACTCCAAAATAATATAAAGGTTAGGACCAGATGAAGGTTGAACATACTTTTGTTATTTTTCATTGTGGAATTGACATAGATTTTGCTTAGGTGTACTTTTATTATCTGAGCTATTTGCCATTTATCCATTTTATTTACTTTACTCATTCAATCATTTTTTCATTTTCAAACCCATTTGATTCTGTTTAGAATTACAGGATTTAGGGCTTATTTTGCCAGGATCGTGTGCAAGATAAGGAGCAACCCTGGAATTTGTGTCGGTCTACTTTAGGCACCCTCACTCTCATACCCACATTAGGCTACTTTAGAATCAGTAATAAACTTGACACACAGCCTTTGCATGTGGGAGGGAAAATGTAGAGCCTGGAGAAAATCCTTTAATTAAGTGCTACATGACAGAACAAAGATTCGTGTAAATAACCAGATCCAAAGTAACCATTCTGACTTGTACTGGGAAAGTGGCAAACATGGATATGCAATAGCCTAAAACTAATTCCAAAAAGAGCATGTATAGAGTGTGAAATAAGACATTAGAGAATTTAAAGCCAAAAAAAGTGAGTAATATGTAGAGAAACTATTCTCATGACCTTGAAGTGGATTTCATATGATTCCACAGAAGCACACCATTAATGAACAGACATCTGCCTACTTGATAAAGGAATGCCAAGCCTAAAACTGAAGGTGCACAGGATGGGTTTAGGGTAGACCCAAAACAACAACATTTGTAGATAGAATAACTCATATTGGTAACTGAAGAGCTCAACCAGATGTCAGTATAAGTAGGCAAGAGTCGCCAGAGGACAATATACAGTAGCCTTGTCACTACAGGAAGTGTCAGGGAAGTAAGCCCAAGGAGGGCTTCAGAAACAGACAATAATCCAATAATCCATATATAAATTCTTCAGGGCTAGCATATGGCAGCAACACATTTCCATGTGGTATTGAAGGATCCTGCCACTTTGGGAACAGGCTGCCTAGAAGTTTAATAGGTTGCTCTGTATTTTATTATTTTATCTTAGAACTACTCCTGTTTTAATAATTAGTGGCTGATGCCTGCCAGAACCACCACCCCCATCCAAGCCTCAAACTGAGTTGAGGTGGTCATCTGGCAGGGAGAATGTGCAGGCAGAGATTCAGAGACAGCAGAATATGGTACTAATATTTGGTAGCATTTTAAGTGAACAAGTGAGTGTGCCAAGCACCACTTAGATGAGGATACAAATTCTGTAACCACTTAGCTCTAGCTTAACCTTTGATTTTTGTCTATCTTATTGATTATGGTATAGGTGTGCTTCATGTAAATAATTCTTTTATTTGATTAATAAAACCATATTATCTATCTATCTATCTATCTATCTATCTATCTATCTATCTATCTATCTATCTGCTGTTATTTTTTCTTGATCTGACAAGGAACATAGAGATATCTATCTGTTTGTAGTTGCACAATTCATATAGCTGCAGGGAGCATGATACATATTTTGATATCGAAGATGTAGAACAGGGAACAGTAAATACTTTATTCACCTTATTATACTAAGGATGTAATATTATAAAATGCATTTCCAAACTTACAACAAACTGTACTGGTGAATAAACCCTTAGTATTTTAGTAAGGTTGTGTTTAAGTTGTATTATAAATTTTTATCATTTTCCTTTTCATAATAACATACACAAAGAGAAATTTACTGTAAACAGTTAAAAAAAATGTCAGAAAAGTTTGCCTTTTTCCCTGGTGCTTGTTATCAAGAGCATCAAAATACTGCTTGCATAATGTCATGGGAAGTTAATGATCTCCCCAAGCCAAAGACAATCTCCTTGAACTACATGTGGTTAGCAAAACAAATTTAAAGCACAGACCAGTTAATGATGGAGCACCAGTTATTATCTGAGTGAAGAAGTCATCAGGCAAAAGAATCATTAACACCAGCACCACACATGCATAGACACGCATCCACACACACACACACACACATACATATATATATATACAGTATATATATATATATATATATATATATATATATATATATATGTGTGTGTGTGTGTGTGTGTGTGTGTGTGATTTCTAATTAAGAAAAGAATACAAATCACTGTTAGCTTATACCTACATTCAAATGTGCTGCTTAAATTAAATGATACATTATATATATTTTTTGGTCTCACAAGGCAATGTATGCCTTTAAGATCAATAGGTGTTGTTGAGTGAAGTTTTAAAAATTCTCTTCAAACCACCCCACCAAATGACACCATAATAACAGGCATTGGGCATGTATTTACTTTCTGAAGAAGTTTGAGGGGAACATTACTATAGTAAGTAAGTACTATTGTGTATGAGGACATGCAGTACCTTTAAAGTAAATTGGTATTTTAACTTTCAATATACTTTACAATTTTCCTAATTATTATAGCATGCATTTTTTTCCTGGAGAATACCTAAAAGGTGGTTGCCAGTAGTAACTCTCCTTAAAGCAGGAAACTCATTAGATTTAAGAAACCTCAGTACATCAAGAATTAAAAAGTGGAATTAATAGATGGCTAATCTATAGCAGCTAAGGTGCATGAAAACACATCCAGCAGGAATAGAAGCAACTGTTAAAAAGGCAACTAGTTAGCAGCTGCCACTATGACCTTTAACTGCATCCATGGCAACTAGGCTAAAGATGGAGTTCCGTTTTATTATTCTCACACCCACAATGTTAAGCCTGTGAATCCCTCTGCAATTTAATGGCTGAAATCAGAAGGCAGATCTGTGTTCATTGGACCAGTGCCGACATCCTCTCAGCTAATGAGTGTAATCAACATTTTCATGCCAGGGAACCGGTACACAACAAAATAATATGGCACATAGAAATATTTACCCTAAACACCAAAAGGACGATTGTGGAAGTTAAACTGGTAGAATGCACATACTGTATATTATGCTGTCACTAAACAAAACATATTTTTATATATTTATGCTGATCACTTTTATCTAAATGTTATTTTAAAACACTTAATAATGTGTTCCTCAAAATGTGCACAATAAAAATTTAACTGTGCCAAGTTTTAGCATGCTGACTAATTAACCTCAAACCTTATAATCAGTTTTATTTATTTTACAACATGCACAGAACCTTGTATAGTCTATCATTTTGTGTTTACTGTGAAACCTATTGCATTAAAGTTTTAAGAGAAAAATGAAAAATGTTACAAAATTAATGCAAGCATTTTTATATGTAATTGTATATTCAGGACAGTGCAGTTCCTTCTTGGATTCATTGTAATGTTTTCATTTTCTCCCATATGTTTTAATTTCATCAAAGCTTTTGAAGCTATTAGTCTCACAATCGACAGTTACTCAAAGAGACTGCCAGGCTGGCTTGATTACTGACTAGAAGTTTCCTTGTCCTTCACAAATCAATGCAGGAAAATTTCATGGCATATCAGCAGACAATAGTGTATGGTATACTGTAAATATGCATGCATTCTTGTACATTTTCATATTGTATTTTAGATTGCCGCATGTTTTGTGGGTTTTGAAGTGGCATGTGATCAGTTATCTCCATCATAAAATGTTCCTGAGAAATAGAAAGTACAGTAATACCTTGATTAACAAAAACGTTGAGAATGAAACTTCTTTATAATTCAGTTGGCATAAAACACTTCAATTCAAGTACTAGTCTGCTTGACTGCTATTCTGTGAAACTTTCTTATACAAAACAGCTATTGTCCATCATTAGCATTTGTGTGTGCTGTACAGTGCAGTATTATAATTTGTGACCGTTTAGTTATTTCACTTATACTGAAGTTTTATTAATATGTTTTATAAGGTAAATTTAATTTCCCATTGTTTAAAGAAAAAGGAGGGTAGAAGCCAGAGAAAAGATATACCATGTAGCAGAATCATTGGAGTTAGCAGCTAGTTATGAAGGAAGCTGTTGCAGAGCATGGAAGAGAGGCTAGACAGAGAGCACTTAACAGCAAGTACAGTACTTTAGAAATGCTACTACTTGCTGCTAAATCCCATTAGTATGGAAGCATGTTTGGTGTGTCTCCTTAAGGATCTTGGCTCTGATCATCTCACAGAGTTGAGAAAAGTGAGGCAGATGGTGTTGAATCTGATTGCAAAAGAGAAGCGAGAGCCAGCATTGTGAATGTCAAGGCAGTGAGAGAGGCATATACAATTACGTGGAGCCACTTGGAAAAAGCTGTGCAAAACTGAGACTTTGGCAGCACCATTTTAGGTTTTCCAAGGAAGGAGATGTTAGACAGCATATGTACCAAGACATCAGTCCAAACAACCCAAGGTCATTGCAATATGTATCCATATTCCTCCTGTGTTAAATCTCCCTCTAATAATGAAATTTCCTCTAACAAATTCAAATCTTGGAATTCATCTACGTTGTTCACTGGGTTATTACTCTAATTGTTTTCTCTGATAGATTTGGTATTTAGGAGGATACTGTATATGTTTTGCTGTGTACAATGACATCATTTATTTACTTTACATAGAGCATTCTTATACAAAAGGGTATCTCAAAGTGCATTACAAATGACAACGGAAAGCTAAAATAGAAAAAAAAAATCTCCAATGGTTATAGTGGCAAAAATCAGTGGCTGATCTGAAAGGATTGCCAAATGATTGCCCAGATCTTCTAGGCCAGTGGCTCCCAACCTTGTCTATGCCCCACACACCTATAAAGTATTTGATTTATGTTCATACCCCTACAAAAGTAATATCATATTTGAAGATGAAGAAGTCAAATTTCAAATTTTTGAACTACAAATTGAACCACATATGGTACTGCAGATGAATGAGATGAACTAAAAAAATAAGCTTTTAACTCAGTGCATAAAATTTAAATTATAAATTGAGCAACAAATCTCAATAATCTTACAAATGTGTCCCCTGTTAAGCTTAGAAACTCAATCTAAGGTTTGGTATATACCGTGAAGCATCAGGTGCTGTAAGCAAATGATAAACAATCAACGATCAAAGAGTTTGGGGGATTGGATACCCCTTGAAACAACAGGTATCAGTGTGCTGCTAAGCAATGAAACACAGTCAACAAGCTTTGTTCCCCTGATAACGCCTGCACTATAGTTCAAAAACAGATGCTCTGCACAGTTAATATTGCTGTGCTACTGCCAGGACTGCCAGCAGGAGAGATGGGCTGAGTGTAAGCTGCAAGTGTTGCCTCTAATTCTGCTTCCCTTGTCCCCCCCAGTAATAATGTCAATCAAACCTCGAAATCAGTGACATTTCACGATGAAGTCTGGCATAGAAATCATACTAGACTTCACCCTTCTCTACACATCTTTGCAAGGTCCAAATTCCTTTCTCTTATATAACGTTATTCACCTTTACCTCTGCCCACAGCAAGGAACCCGTGAGAATATTATTTCTGCAAGTTCATTTACAGGTGACAATTGCATGCACAATACTTAATTCTTTTTATATCATAGAACAGGAACACTAACTAATAAATGACCTACAAGTGATGGCACATTGTGTGACATCGATTGCACCACGATAAAGTTGGACAACCCAGTTCCCTCAATTTTGGCAAATCCCAATGTAGCCTTCTTGTTTGTCGCCTCCCCACCCCCAAAATTCCTGGCACCACTGGATAAGAACCCCTGCTCTAGGCATTCTACAGTTTGTAAGTGTGACAAAATTAATAAATAATATATGGGTATGATACAACATACATGAAAATTTCATGCAGAAGGTTTGATTTTAGTTGTATTATTATTCACCCTTTTTAACACTGAAGGTGGCTACAGAATAATTTGGCCAGGTGGCAGTATCTAAGAGCATCACTGCAGGATGCTGAAAATAAAAAGACCATAGTAGTACTTAATAACTGGAAAAGCTAAACATAAATAATTAGAAACATAAGAGTTGTAGTACTGAATAACATAAATAATAATTTAGAATTGTCTAATAGTTGTACTCGATGAAAATGGCCATGTCTGCCACTTTGAATTAATTAAAAAGTTTAAAATATGTAATGATGCAGGATTCATTTTAGTCCTATAGAATCAATGTGTATTGATTACATTTTTAGAAAGCAAAGTTTTAAAAGTGTGTTTTCAGCAGTTTTTTTAAATGTTCATCAGTACTAGCCTGATGCAGCTCTATCAGTAAAATATTTTAGTTTTTTGGTGCATAAAAGCAGAAAGCTGCCTCACCAGTTCGTTTGTGTTTTACTCTTGAGGAAGTCAGTTTTCAAAGAACTGAGAACAGAATTAGGGATGTATAGGGAGAAGATACAAATATTAGAAGATGCAAGATTGTTCACAGTTCTATAAACAATTTAGACTATTCTAAAATCAGTACCAAAAGACAAAGCTGATGAAATGGTGCTAAAACATGTGAAATGTGTTTGTATTTTCTTGTTTTGGTTAAAGTTCTTGCTGCCACAGTTGCTGTAGCTGATTTGCACTGTATGTTTTGATTGGATTGTATAGCAATTCTCTAGTTAGCTATAAACAGATACATGTAAACTGTTCAGCATCTATCAATAATATAAAAGTAAAACTCTTGTCATATTTCTTAGATGAAAAAATGTTTTTAGTATAGTTCATATGAGATTTAGCTCAGAATCTATAATAAAGAGTAGATTCTTTATTTCGGCCTCAATTTGGAAAGCAACCTTCAAGTTTTCCTTAGTGATCCTTACTTTTTTACTGTAACCAATAATGAGAGTTTCTGTTTTATTTTATTTTATTTAAGAAATGTTTTGCTCATCCATTTTGTAATGCTAGTAAGACAGGCTGTGAGGGGGTTGAGAGTCACCGGGTCAGATTAGTATAACTGTATAGCTACAATAATTTACCTTATGTATGAAATGATCTGATCTAATGTGAGCATTTAAATTGAAAATAATAAATGGACTAAAATAGATGCATGAAGCACACTATGTTATGTCATGGATTTCTGACTTTTAATCACCAAGACTTACACGGAATTATATTCATGTTATATATGATTGACTCCAGTTTAAAGCACTACCTGAAAGGCCAACTCACTGTCTAAGGCAGTTGAGGAGAATGCTGTTATCTATTACATTAAATTAAGTGCTTCAGTCTATGATGTAATGATTCTCAGATATTGTGTTACTTGGTTTTTGTTTTTATACATTATGATATTCATTTTGGTTGGTTTTTTTTTGTTGTTATTTTGGGCTTGTTCAGTTATTTTGCTTATATTTTTGCTACCAAATTATGTTTAACGAGGGTCTGGTGGCTATTTTGTGCATGGCATTGCATCTATGTGTCTACTTAAGGTTGCCAGTAACTTCCATATTGGTATATCTTCTTCTAGAGTATTTTAAAAAGGGTGACACACTCCTGCTGGTGAACAAGATCATGGATTAAATTCAAAAGCTTTGAAAGAGTCAGATAGTGCTTTCTGTAGGATCTCAGGGTTCCTGAAGGGTCCAGGTTACTGTCTCTTTAAAGCTTTTTTGAGTTTGTTGTTCCATCTCCTGGACTTGTCATTTCTCTTAAAAATAATGAAAAAACTGAATCTTTTCACTTCATAGTAATACATAAGAGGACAAGAAATGGTATGTAATTTGCATCAGCATTAAGTCATAAATCATCACCTAATCTGACTTCAGCAGTTTCTATGCGATGATTAGTTCTAAAACCCCACTGGTACCTATCTAGAATAGAAATTTTATTCAAATGATCATTTATCTGGTTTAAAACACTTTCTCCATGAGGGTACTTAATTTTCTTAAGCAAAGCTCTAACTGCTACAATTTCTAAGGAGTCTGGAAAAATATCAGACAACATGAAACAGTTAACTAAGTCTAGTATGCTGTTGATCTAGCATTCTGAGGCTTCTTTGAAAAAGCATAAAGGATGGAATCAATTGTGCAGGTGGGACATTTAAGATAAGTAATTATTCAATAAAGTTAAAATCTTTTTTCCTGCAAAAAAAATAAGTTACAAAAGCTTCACCCTTAACCTCAGGCACTTTGCTAATCCATTTCATAGGACATTTGCTTTGGTTGGGCACTGAAAGGTTATAGGCTAAGAGTAAATATGTTTTCTGGGGACATAAGACACATGCCTCCAGATTAATGAATCATTATTATTCTTTTCAAGTTAAAATATTCAATCAATTCAAATTTATTAGTTTTTATTAAATTTATTTATTAAGTGTTTGTAACTATTCCAGTGTTGCTAATTCTGTTCCATTATTGCAAATGAGAAAAAGGCAAACAATATAATCCTATTTTGAAGGATAATTTCTGTATTTTTTAAGTCAAATTTATTTCTTTATAATAAAAAACACATAAAATCATGTTCTAAAGTGAAGCATTTTTTAAAAAATGTAAAAAATACCTTTTCTGTTCTTGCACCTTAAAGAGTGCACAAGTCCATAGATGAACAAAAAACCCTTAAAACCTGCCGACTATTTCCATTTTTCAAGCCAAAAATATTATCAGCTATTGGTCTGCATCTTGAGATTATACACAGAAAGCAGCAAACCCATGTTCTTTTAAGAAGGTAAAAAGGCAAAACACAAAACCATTGTTGTGAGGGTTAGCCATTTTACAAGGAACTACCAAGTTCATCTTCCTTCATATGGAAAGTCCTTGTCGAGGGCTGTTATTAACATTATTTAATGTTGCTGCATAGATGTGAATTGATGTCTCTGTTCTGTAGACAACTAGATAATAATAATTGAAAAAGGCACAGTTACAGTCTCTTTTATCTGTTCACTATATGGAAGGTTATTTCTTCATGTTGCAAAGATTATCTACTGCTGCTAGACTGATAATGCATGAGAGTGCTACAGTAAGAAAGAACATTGAGCAGGCACATAATATGTAATCAAGTGACAAGAACTGAACAGTTGCACATCTATTCATCCACCCATCCATCCATCCATCCAACCTTCAAATCCGCATATACAGGGCAGGGTCATGACGCATATGGACCTGGTCCCAGCAAGCATCAGACACAAGGCAGGAACAATCCCTGGATGGGGTGCCAGTCTATTACAAGGTGAACACACTCATGCACACACTTGGGCAACTTCAGCAGCACCAATTTAATATTATATATTTTGTGTATCATCTGAGTGCTGATAAAAGCTATTGCAGAAGCAGAACTCCAGAAGCAAAGGTAGGTTTATTAGCAGAATATACCGTGGTGCTGGGATCTTTTGGATTTTCATAACTCCAGCCACGATGGAGGCTGTGAACAGAAAAGTGATCAGGAAATGTACTCTTATCTCAAGAAAAGTAGTTCAAAGAATTTGTGATAAAATATTTTTTCTAGTTTCCTTTCATTATCATTAAATCAGAAGCCATGTTTTTAAAAGTTAAATCTTTACTGCTTTAAAGTGGACATATTCAGTAAGACTGAAGGCTTTTTCATTCACCTATGGACTACTGTACCCTTAAGCCCCTTTATAAGCTGCAATAACAACGTGTTTTTTAATTAAAAACTGCTTTATTTTAGAATTAAATTGTATGTGGTAATATATACAATTACTGTGAAGGAATAATTTTGACTAGAAAAATATATATTCTTTAAATTTATTATTTTTTTCTTTTAATACAGCAAACATCTTATCATTTGTCAAAAAAAGAAGCTAGATTCATCATAGGTTAAGAGATATCCTCATTGATTGGAAACTTGGTCAATTGTAATGTTTCTTTCATTGTCTGAACTATATATTTAAGCTAATTGAATAAATATGCACAGTAATTTATGTTTTACGTTATTCTAACAAAATATCTTTAACCCTTTGTCATTTGGCATTAACATAATCAAAAACTTTCTTTTTTCACAAAATCTCTTAATCACATTATACAACCAGTCACCATGTCTGCATCAAGCATTATTATTTTTTTTAATTGTGGGTGACATAAACTGGTCAACGTGGACAAGTGAACCATGGTGTCAGTTACTGTCTGACCATTAAAGAAGGCTGCTGAAGGTGACACTGGTGTTGTTGTAATCATTTTCAACCTTTTACACATTGCCCAAAAACAATGAACAGAATTTTTTTTTTTTGAGAAACCCAACTATTTCTAAGATTTCACTTCTCTTATTTTACACATGCTAGGCAAAATAACTACTGAGTTGCATTTTCAATCAAATCTGTAATTCTGTAATCAATTGTTTTATTCTTTAAATACTATCAATCAATCAATCAACATTTATTTATATAGCACATTTTCATACAAAAAATTGTAGCTCAAAGTGCTTTACAAAATGAATAGAAAAATAGAAGACAGAATAAAAAATAAACATAAGTCAACATTAATTAACATAGAATAAGTAAGGTCCGATGGCCAGGGTGGACAGAAAAAACAAAAAAACTCCAAAAGCTGGAGAAAAAATAAAATCTGTAGGGGTTCCAGACCAAGAGACCGCCCAGTCCCCTCTGGGCAATCTACCTAACATAAATCAAACAGTCCTCTTTGTATTTAGGGTTCTCATGGAAGGACCTGATGATGCTGGTCACGTAGACTTCTGGCTTTCAGCCCATCAATGTTGGTGCATCATGATGCTTTAAGTAGGTGGGGTGGCGCAAGCCGCCACCACAAAGAAACTGGAAAAAGAAACAGAAGAGAGAGTAGGGGTCAGTACGGATTTTGGAGCCACTGTGAATAGTTATTATGATGAATTGAACATACAGAGTATCAGTATTAAGTTAAAGTGAAGTTATAAAAAGGCCATGTTAAAGTAATGTGTTTTCAGCAGTTTTTTAAAGTGCTCCACTGTATTTGCCTGGCGAATTCCTATTGGCAGGCTATTCCAGATTTTAGGTGCATAACAGCAGAAGGCCACCTCACCACTTCTTTTAAGTTTAGCTTTTGGAATTATAAGGAGACACTCATTTGAAGATCTAAGGTTATGATTTGGAACATAACGTGTCAGGCATTCCGATATATAAGATGGGGCGAGATTATTTAAGGCTTTATAAACCATAAGCAGTATTTTAAAGTCAATCCTGAATGACACAGGCAACCAGTGTAGTGACATCAAAACTGGAGAAATGTGTTCGGATTTTCTTTTCCTAGTTAGGATTCTAGCAGCTGCATTCTGCACTCAAATACTAGACATTAAGCCTGTTACAATAACGGGCACTAGAACAGTAGTGCACAAACATTAGTAGGAACAGTCTATATTAAATGGCAAAGGACCTTGTATGTGGCTGAAATATGCATCACTCTATTGTGTGCCTTTAATTTTCTCTCTCAGTAATACAGGTTTGTATTACCGTAAAATGCCTTTAATTTTGTCTGACGGTAGTGGAACCTTGGTTCACGACCATAATTCGTTTCAAAACTCTGGTTGAAACCCAATTTGGTCGTGAACCGAAGTAATTTCCCCCATAGGATTGTATGTAAATACAATTAATCCGTTCCAGGCCGTATGAACTGTATGTAAATATATAATTTTTTTAGTTTTTAAGCACAAATATAGTTAATTATACCATTGCATGCACAGCGTAATAGTAAACTAAATGTAAAAACATTGAATAACACTAAGAAAACCTTGAACAACAGAGAAAAGTAACACTGCAAGAGAGTTCGCGCTATAGCCTTACGACCTCGCTAAAAACACTTTTTTTTAATGAGTTTTAAGCAGAGGGAAAAAAATGAACATTTGAAAAATCCGTAATTTAATAAACAACCAAGAAAAGTAACATTGCAACAATGCACGCGCGCCTATATGTGTGTGTCTCTTTTAAGCGCACGCCTGTGTGTCTGTCTGTCTCGCTTGCACCTGTGTGTGTATGTCGCGCGCGCCTGTGTGTGTATGTGTGTGTGTATCTGTCACGCGCACCTGTGTGTGTGTGTGTGTGTCTGTCACGCGCACCTGTGTGTGTGTGTGTGTGTGTGTGTGTGTGTGTGTGTGTCGCACGCACGCACGCGCGTGCCTGTGTGTGTATGTCTGTCTGTCTGTCTGTCTGTCTGTCTGTCTCGCGCACGCCTGTGTGTGTGTCTGGCTCTCTCTCTGCACAGGGAATGCACAGGAAGAGACTGAACACGTGCCGTGTGGCCATGCGCACTTCACCAGAAGACACACACACACGGACACCTGGACACACACAAGGGTTTTATTAAAGAGGATAATACAATACATAAGGCTATTGTAACTCTTGCACTTTGTTTTCCTTTCACTGTTCATGTTAGTTTCTAAGACATTTGTAATGTTCATCTGTTTAGTTTAAAAATTTTGATAAGGTTTCACTTAGCATGTTTTGCGCTTATATACCATATACATAAGAATAGATTATTTTATATCAAAAGTTGTTGGCATTTTCACATAAATGGCTCATAATAATATACTATAAATTCACTCTCATTGACAGTCCATGGAAATATTTACATTATGTAAATTCACTGCATTTTTACAATATCCTTGCTTTCTTTGCAGCTGGTACTTTTGCAACACTATTACACAGTCCAAGAGGTTCATTAATTTGGTTCTCAAAACTTCTGATAACGCAGAAATAATTTGATCACAATCCTCCCAATTATGCTTTAGAATTCTATTTTTAATGACTAATCCAAGATGCACACAACAGAAAAAGAAATAAAAGAGCACTGATTGAAAACTAAAACATGCAGAAACCTCAGGTAAAGCTCAGATCTTGAGATGCAAAATACTCCTGAATAAAATGCAGCTCATGTAGCATGTGGACTCTACATTTAACATTTATGAGTACTACTAAATTATACCGTACCAAAGTGAATAAATAAATTGGAATGAATAGGATTTTTTCTTTACTTGTTTGCTCACAATATATTTTGTGTAATGTACAATATCACAATAAATAAATACAAATTCAAATAAAAATATTTGTCATAATTCCTAAAACATCTAAAATCATTTTGTAACATCTAAAATCACTTTGTGTACTACAATGTGTGAAACAAAATTTATGACGCAACCTATAAACAGGCAAACATAACATGATTATGAAATGGGAGGCGTCCTCATTACAAAGCACCATAAAAGAAACATATTTTAAAAATCTCTTAAGAGAAGCATTTGATAAATATGCACAAAAAAGAACAACTCTCATCAACATCCAGTTTAAAAAAAAACAATACAACTACTACATTCTCCTATGATATGATTGCCTAAATTATGGGGACTTAAGTGTGCCCCTTTTAATAAATCCCAATGCCACCTTTACACACTTAACAAAAAAAAAGTTAGCTCAGTAAAATGTGAAGAGTTAAAGAAGATAAATTAGATATTTTTTCTGGAGCGTGTCCTTAAAGCACTGGCCTCTGCATCCCATTTTGAAGTTATAGACAGGATCACAGCATGTCACTCAAAATTGTGTCTATTTTTGTCATCTTTTTGTGATCTCATGTGTAACTTGTTAACTCTTTTTCTGCTTTATCTCTTTATCTATCTGCTCTAATACAAAATACATTGAATTTTCTGGTCAAATGTAATGGAGTCAGCCCTTGAAATCTTTTTATTTTCTACCAGCCGTGGGTTAAGTGTGAAACCACTCTTTTCGGGCAGCAGTCCTCAATTGTTGTAATCAGTCTTCTATGTGCTTGTTTTTGTTTGTTTAGCTTATAATTACAGCATATGTGATTCACTTTGCAAACAAAGTCACTCAGTGTCAATTTTGTATAAAATATAAAATAGTTCATTTTTGCTATTTCAGCAAGGCATTTTCACAAATGACATCAGCCTGAAGGTGGGAGAAATAGCCATGAAATTGCTCAGACACATTAGAATTCCAATAAATATCTAGAAAAATCTACAGAAACTACAAAAAAGAGACTCATCACCCCCCTGACAACTGCATTCCTTATGAGTTTTATCTTTCTCACACCATTATAAAACCTTATGGACTTTAGACATTAATATTCATCTATTTTCTAATCACTTATCCTGCTTAGAGTCATATAGAGCTGATGCATTTCCTGGCAGCACATGGCAGAAGGCACTGGACACTAGACTATTGTATAACGCATTCATACATATCTTCATACTCACTTTTATATGATCAATGTAGAGTGGCCATCCAGTCTAACATGCACATCCATTTGTTGTGGTAACAAAACCAGGAGTGCCCAGAGAAAACCCATCATAGTATGGGTTAATATGCAAGCTCTATACAGGCAGTGCCCATCCTGAGATTTGAACCTATAATGCCAAAGCTGTGTGGCAGCAGTGCTGACTACTTTGGTATCCCACTTTATAAACTTGTTTTAGGAATTATTTTTCTGTTTAAAGTACAGTATTGTGTTACCATATTCAGGTCTACTTGCTAGTGCACAGGTCTAGATATGTGACTACAGTTGCTGAACAGAAAGTGCAAGTTACAAGGGGCAGTAGATGAAAATATACTGATGGGAAAGGTAAATGCAAAGTCAAGGAACAGGCAAGATTTGTAAACTGAACGCAAATGATCTGAAAACAAGTCAAAAGGGCATAAATCAGTGGTCTAAAGTTTGGAGCTATGGTCATGAAACCAAAGCTAATGACAGATATTTCCCTAACAAATGTCACGTGACGGGCAACAGACATAGTAAAAACAACAACAACAACAGCAATACCTATAGCACATTTTCTTACACAGGATGTAGCTTAACATAATTTATAATATGTCAAAGAAATAGTTGCAAAACAAGAAAAACAAATTAAAATAATAATGAATAAATATTAAAAATTAAATCAATTTGGGGCTGCATAACATTGATATATAATTACTAGAAAGGTAGAGTCCTGTAAACAGTATAGTATTCAATGTTTCTAAAAAGGAGTAAGTTGACAGCAATTTGTAAACAGTATGGCTGTACCCATGAAAGGATAGTTACAAAATGGCCTGGACTAAGTAAAAAAAAAAAAGAGCAACAAATGAGGTAGTCAGAATAATGATAAAACTCTATAAATATTTATAAAACAAAATAGCACACTGTTAAATATTCCAGAGTATTCATTAATGAACAAAAAAATAAATAATTTTTCAAAGAAGGCAAGAATCATGACACTTTTCCAGTTTGCCAAGTGATTAACAGCATATGTGCTCTGTTTAATGAACTTTTAATCTTGTTTTTTAGTTGGCTAGCAATGTTAAAAGGTATGTTAAAAGGTATTCATGATGGCCAACATGTTGTGATGTCACAGTGGTCAGCGTTCACATGTAAGTCAGCTTGTGATGTTATTGCCATTCCTCCCATAAACAGAGACTTGGCAGTTTTGTAAGATCATCAACAATTATGATTGTTTTTTGGAAAACACAATGTCATTTCAGTGTTGTTATTGTATCTATTTTGCCTATACTTTTGTATGTAAATTTTTTTGTATTGTATTACCAATCTGCGGTGGGCTGGCACCCTGCCCAGGGTTTGTTTCCTGTCTTGTGCCCTGTGTTGGCTGGGATTGGCTACATCTGACCCCTATGACCCTGTAGTTAGGATATAGTGGATTGGATAATGGATGGATGTATTACTCATTTGTTTTCTTTTGCTTCCAACTTTTTATTTTTTGGCATTTCGTTTCTGCCACTCTTTAATTTCTGTTGAATATTATGGTTTGTACACCCATCAGTGGCTAGATAAAACAGGCAGGAGGTTATGTTGATTCCATACAGTTAATAGGGAAAGCAATCTCTTATAAGTTCTGCATTGGACAGCCATTTAGGTTCCTTTTGAGGTAAGTGTTAGGACATGTTTGATTTTCTAGCAACCATTTGATATTTCTTTTATTATGATCTTACCTCTGCATAAATTTAGGGGACTCAGTTACACGTTTTATTTGACCATCGTTATGACTGCAGCACACAAAATGGATAACCTACTAGCCTTCACAGATAAGGCTCACGCTCAAAGCCATTAGCTTATGAATTTCAGAGTGTGCAATTTTTTAATATTCTTGAACAAATGTGTAAATTTTAGTGTTGTTTTAAAATTAATCAAATGTCAAAAAATGGGGTTTCACGTTGTAAAAAACAAAAACCTGTTTATTGAAATCCAAATTGTCTATTTTGTTTGTTCTTTGCTTTGTGTGGAAGCAGAAAATCAAGGTGTATACTGGTGAAATCGTTCCCTCTGAGTATGGTCACTGTTTTTTTTTTTTCATTTAAATAAAATTTAGATTTTAATCATTTTGTTTGTTTTTTTCCAAGATTCTCAAATGTTAAGGCAGTATCACAAACATGTGCATGGGAGGCAGCTAAAGGGCCTGAATGAGAGTAATTCCACACCAGACCAGGGGGTGGCAAAGTATATTGATTCTTTATCTCACTTTTCTGCAGACCAGTTACGAGAAATTCCTTAGCCTGAGACTGCATCACTAAAACTCAGTCATTGAAGAAGCACTGGACGTTCCTCTAAACTTGCTAGTACTGCCGTCCAACATTATGACAGTAAACAAATTAAAGAGGCAATAAAGTATATGGATAATTTTGCACATCTTAATAAAATCTAAATATGTCTGATATAGTTCATGCTATCCTGATGTTGCTATCCATTTTATTAGTTTTATTGGTAATTATAGGAATGCTTAAGTAATTGATAAATTATAATATTTGCCACTGTAGAACCTCATTATAGTTGACTCCATCTTAAATTTATGCACATATCATAACTCCAGACAGAAACATTGTTTTCAGTTCTGTGCCCAATGCTGCCAGGTTTATACCTGGAAAAAATAAGTACATAAAATGGATGAATAGATATAGATATGTGTAACATGGCTTATATTGAATGATTATGTGTGATTTAGGTTTAATCAATTGATGCAAAAGAATATGTGGATACTTCAAAAAATAAGTTTAAATTGTCATATACTGTAGAGTATAATAGAGGGACAGGCAATTGTATGATATAATTTGTTTCACATATTAGTAGCATTCTGACTGCTAATAGTGTCACAGAATACTACCAGACCTTTAACAGGTTGTGTTGAATGAAGATAAGTGGAGGAATGATGGCCAGTTCAGATTGCTAAACATATAATGATGTTTTTGCAAACAAACTCTGTTGTGCATGAGCAGCTGGGCTTTGCTTTGTCTTAACAATGATGTCAGTTTTCTACTCTATTTTTGGGGATCAAAAGTAAACCATCAATTTGTTTAGAATGCCTCTTTAAATTTTTGTATTTAGTTAAATATTTTCATACATTATGATAACACATAAATTTAGCCACATTTTTGTTGTTGTCACTGAATTCAGCTTGTACAGAGCTTTGACTTTTTTGCATTACATCTCACTGAACTTACCAAACTATTCTTTGCATTCCAGTTTTTTTCATTCCATAGTCCAAACTCAAATGCTGCAGGGACTTCTGCCATAAGAGTTGAGTAAACTTCGGAATAAAATGTTTTGAGGCCCAGATTAGTGACAGCTCCGATTGCAACTGTGTAAATACTGTTCATATAACCATCCGCTCTGCAGTAGTCGTTAGCCAGACCACATTTCCTGAGGCCCAGATAAAAATATTTCCTTTACCACCACAGCCCTAAGAGGAAGAAAGGCAAGTTATTTTACACAGTATGCTGTGTGTTTCTGCCAAGCTTAAAAGGTGTTGTTGATTATGAGACATTCAATTACTATGTATTTGATGACGCATGCCTTGGGAGTCCAATGAAGTCCAGTGACAAAGTACATATTTGTCATGTACATACAATTATATAAATGTAACAGACATCTTTATGATGCATGCTCAGTACACTTTTTTTGTAACACATTTATAAAGTAAATGCATTTTAATTGCAATCTCTTTTAATTAAGAAGTAAACTACAAGATATTAAGTGGACTCTCTATTTTTCGCATTATGTTTTGATGTACTATATTCAAATACCAGAATAAAGGTAAAATTGTATACACATACAGCAAGCAGAAATAATTGCAGTGTAATCTACTTTTGTCTTTGATATACAGACTTCCATACAGAATATCATCCCAAACTAAATAAAGATTGATTATAGATACTTCTAAAAATTGTGCTCAAATAGCTTAAGTAGTTTCGTTTGTGAGTCCAGGGTGGGGACTAAAGCTTCAGACATTATACATTGTTACATTTCACTTTGTCTTCTTGTGAGGACCAAGTAAAGATTGCAGGGAAAAGATAAGAAAATCGATATGCCTCAAAGCATGGTCTCTCTTTTCAGGAGATGACCGGAAATGTAAAGAGAAGGGTATTCCCCACAAGGTCATCGGATTTCCAAGGCTTCTTGATGCAGCCAATAAGAACAGAAACTGAACTGCTGCCTCTTATAATCATATGACCCCACACATACAAAAGAAGGAGAGATCTTTTCCAGTCACCAAGAAAGGAGGAACTCATCCACAGCTGTCGATGGTGATACAGATATAGAGGGCTCCTAACTGTAGAGAATCAGAGGAAAACCAAATCACATGTTTTGCTCAAAAGGATTGTGTATACTGATATATACACTAACTGTCAAAAATTTTAGAACACCTCAGTTTTTCCTCAAACCTAATTAGTTGAAATGCAATGAATGAACTATGATGGTGAAAAGATAAGAAGTAAACTGCCTGAGGTTTAAATTTAAAATGTAGGGTAGCAAAAAGTGAAAAAAAGGAAATTTCAGAATATTTCAGATTGGCCTTCTTCAGGAAACAAGTAATTGGTTACAACTTACCTATGTTCTGTAGCAGTTAAAGTAAATTAAGCCTTTCAAGTTGAAGCAAACAATTTGCACAGGTGTTCCAACTTCTGTTGAATACTTAAAAACACTCTGTCTTAAAGCAGAGTTGGAACAGACTGAGTTACTACACCCACTGAAGTACTACTTGGACAATATTACGTTGTAGAAAATTGTAAATTCCAGTGACAATGGGAAGAAAATAGCAATTAACAAATTAAATAAGAGTATTTTTACCCTTAGAAGTGTAGGTTTTTCTTTTAGAGAAACTGCAAAAAAATCAAAGTTTCAGTGAGTATTGTGTCCTATACAATCCAAAGGCAATTGGAATCTGGAAAAAACTCTGATAGGAAGAGATGTAGCAGACCCGAAGTCACAAGCCAATCAGAAGACAAGTTTCTGAAGGTCGCCAGTTTGAGTGACAGGACCCTCACAGCACAACAGTTTCAAACTACAACTTAACAGTGGTCGAAAAAAGCAAGTCTCAGTTTCTACTGTGAAGAGGAGTCTTTGTCCTGCAGGTTTGACAAGGCGAGAGGCAGTAAGAAAGCCATTCCTTAAAGGACAAAATTGGGGCTTCGTATATCAGCTGTGGATTACTGCAGACTGGAAGAAAGTCTTATGGTCAGATGAATCAAAATTTGAAATCTTCAGTTAATCGCACAGGGTGTTTGTACTCCGTTGAGTTGGTGAAAGGATGGTTCCTCAGTGTGTGACACTAACTGTCAAATGGAGAAGGAAGTGTGATGGTCTTGATTTCCTTTGCTGGAGGCAGAATTGGTGACTTGCACAGAGTGACTGGCTTTCTGAATCAAATGGGTTGCCACAGTTTAGCTGTTATATCAAGAAAAGGTGACTATTTTCATGAATCAAAAATTTGTATAAAATGTTGCACACATAATGAGTCCTTGATTTATTTGTTTGTTTGCCATTGTTTATTTGTTCTATGCCTTGATTTCATAAAGCATTAAGACATTAAACTGCGTGCATTACCAAAAAAAACTGGAAAAACTTATGTGATCAAAAACTTTTGACCAATAGTGTACATGAAAACAAAGAACCTTGGACTTATTTACAAATTGCTTACAAGGAAATAATAGCTATTTTCGAAATCACAGTTATAAGCATCACATTTACTCTTTGAAATAGATAATTAGCAACGTGCTTCAGATGCACAACTAGACACAATTTAAACCTCATTTTTATTATGATTCTCTGGTTCTTATCACTGCCCACCACATCCTTTCTGCCCTTGGAACTTTTTTTGATTTTTGTTGAGATACTTTATTATCAAACACTCATTTAACAAGGCTGGTGCCCATATTAACGTATTGTTTCCAAATCCTCTAGTGCCATGACAATGGATTTTTATGCTTTAGGTATGTCTCTTGTGTCACTGATTTCATGCTTTTTCGATGTTTGAAACTTTGGCCAGTTTCTGGATATTGTCTTGTGTGGTATTTTTATTTTGTTTTCATCTATGTTGTGTTACTGACAATACATTCGGGACCAAGTTTAATAGATGCTATTCACTGCCAGCATTACAGAACTCTTACTTTTTTCTCATGCAAATCAAATGACAGGCCCAGAATTCCATAAACAAGGTTAAATCCACTCTGGATTAGCAACATTGTGACAAACAGTATTGAGAATAGAGAGGGATGGCACAGAAAAACAGTAGTTCTTTTCATATTGCAATTAAAAAATCAGAATTTGGTCCGAAATGTAGCAGCCTATGAAGATAACCACACCCAGTTTGAAGGCTTAACTGAAATATGATAAAAACAATTATGCCATATGTGCTTATTTTAAATTATACACTATCTTACAGATTGTGCATATTGCAGTGATTAGTGCTGCCGCCTTATATCTCGAGGAGACTGGATTTCAGTCCTGGCCCCAGTCACAGCCTGTGTACAACTTAAACCTTTTCCCTTTCTGCAACCCCAAATTGAGTGAAGAACAGAAAATAAAGAATGGATGGGAATTTTGTTAAACATTTGTTTCCCTTGGAAAGGCCGTTACTTCGCTGTCTGTGTCTGTTTATGCAAAATATGGCATCACTCATCATATTTCTTACCATATTATATTATAGCTAGCTGTGCTGTGCATTTCAGTGATATTTTAAAGCACTACATGCTGAAATGTTTGATTTTTCAAATATTTCATTACATTTCTCTCTGTAGCAGATACAACATAAAATAAGGGCACATTAGTTAGTAAAGGAAAAAATTCAAAAAGTAAAAAGATTTTGAAATGAAGATGAAAGAGTAGACGGGGTAATAGTGTAATAGCATTAACCTGTCTAATAAAAATAAACACATATTAAAGTTGCTTAATTACCAGGGTTGCATTATGGTTTTAAGCATGTTTAGGCTTCTAAGTTTCATAGGCTCTGTATTTTCAATGTGCAGTGCTCATTGTAACAGTAATAGGGGAATTGGGATTTTCACAGGAGCTTTATTCATTTTAATACCACACACTGCAATCTCATGCCTCAGGTCTCTTTTTGCGCCAAGGGCTATGCCATTAAAAATCACAACCTCCTCACCTTCTTCCTGGCTGCTTTTCACCTGTTCTTTACTCTTTTGCTCAAACTCACAGCTGCCTGCTTGATATTCTTGTTCAGCCCCCAACTGAAAAAGCAATGATCCGAAGACAAAGTGCTCCAACAGGTTGATTGAACTTAATATTTTCAATCTTGAATAGAACAGGCATCTTTTCCAGATATTCAAAAATACTCCAAAGGCACCAGCAAAATGAATGCAGCAGATTTATTCAGGTTCTGCAGTGTAACAGGGACTGAAGTGTAGAAAAATGGAAAACAGGGGAAACTTTAAACAGAATGTGCCATGATTCTATAGAAATTGTCCAGTCTTTAAATAAATAACTGGGAGCAGTAATTGGATCAATTAACTACCTGCTAGTTAAACAAACTGTATGGAATGAATGGTCTTCTG
Source organism: Polypterus senegalus (assembly GCF_016835505.1). NCBI lineage: Eukaryota > Metazoa > Chordata > Cladistia > Polypteriformes > Polypteridae > Polypterus > Polypterus senegalus. Next base: position 67,101,381 of record NC_053155.1, read on the forward strand.
TCAGCTGAGGACTTTCCTATATTCTTTTGTGACAACCTTCCACATAAAGAGACACTATCCTTGCTGCCCAATAATGATATGGATCTTCTTACATTTGCCTTTTTTTTTTTGCACTCTGGCTTAAATCATCGCATCACAGTGTCAAACGCAGAACTCTTCATCACTAACAGAAGCTGACCTATCCCTGTAAATCTGCATTACATTTTGATTTCTCTGTGCTGCTGTTAGCAGCCTTTTCAAAGACATACTGTATGTTATCATATTGAGTCTAGGTCTGGTATTGTCCTAATCTCTGCTCCTGTGCTTACTTTCATATGCTGTTAGGTTCTTACTAAACCAATCTGTCATGGAAATACTACCTAAATATGCCTTGAAATTAAGAATCAGGAACACATAATTCCACATGTGTATTTGCCACTAACCTAAAAAAAAATTCTCAAACTTTGCAGGAAAAAGACCCTAGCAAGCCCACTCACCTGGCTAATTTTGCATCACTAATCAATCTAAGATCAATGTCTTTGGAATAAGACTAAAAAATGAAGTACCTGGAGAAAAGCTTATGTAGATAAGGGACAAAATGCAACGGCCTCCCTGACAGCAACTTGTTGAGGTGACCCATACATCCCCATGCTACCCTGAATTTGGTTTTATCTTGCCTATTGACTTGCTTTTTGTTCTTGAACATAGTTTCCTCCATGGACACAAAAAACTATGCCTTATGTACAATAGATTACAACATTTGCTGTCACTTGTATGGATCTCCTGCATCTGCTTGTAATATACATCCTACATTCACCTAAGTCTGCATATTTGATATGCTGAAAGACATTATGGAGCATGAAGGTCTATCAAGCCTTCTTGACTTCCACCTCTAATTTCCTATCCAATTCACTGCAATGCTGCAATATCTCACCCTAGCTCTTGTCTGTTTTTGATACTTAGTTTAGATCTAGAGTTAGTGCTTCTCCTTCAAGTTCATTTTTTCCCTTCTTTGATTTTTCTTTGACTGCAATATTTACATTTTACTTTTGTTCTTGTTTTTTTTTGCCTATACTGTTACTAACCATTTGACTGAATCCAGCTGACCACATATTTAGACTACATGGGCTGAAGACCAAGAAAATTATTAATTGTCCATGGTGGAACTCTTTTGCTGAAGAGAATGGATATATGCATGAGCGGTTTCTTTTTCCAACAATAAACACATACAGTATGTATCGAATTGCTTTAGACCTTTCCTGATGAATATTCTTCAGAGCTTATTTTGATGGACCAGAAAACAAACCAAATAACTTTATACTAATTGACTTTACTTAAATACTGAAGTGTTGACATTTTACATTATTGTGCTATTTAGAATTTTGCCAGCTTGCACTAGTTTTGGCAAAGAACAACTGATGACATTTTTTTCAAAAATGAATTACTTGCTTTAATACATTATGACGGCAGCACAGTGATTCTAGGATAAGGACGGTTGTGCCACAGGTTCCCAGACCCAGGCACCACTTATATGTTACATGTTCTTCACGTGTCTGCATGGGTTTTCCTATGAATGTTGTGGATTTTTCTTCCACAGCTCATTCAGGTAATTCTAAATTAGCCCACTAGAGGTGTGAGTCTGAGTCTGATGCTCCTGGGATAGTTTACAGCTCCTGCACACTGAGGTAAGAAAATGGATTCCCACAAAAATAGATAGATTAATCTCTGTTATCTTGTGTTAATCTGGCTTAATAATATCAAGGTAGATGACAGTTTCTCATCAAGTAGCTAATTATATGGAGCAAATCTGTTCCTTAATTCATTTTGTACAGAGCAAAGTGCTATTAAGTTTAAAAATTCTTAAAGTAAATACATCACCCAGACCAGATAGTGTTCAGTCAGATGTGCTAAAAAAACTGGTTAAAATATCTACAAACTAACATGTATTCTTCCAAAACTGGTAAATGCTAAGGAAATTCGTAATGACTGGACGATGGCAAATGCTAAAGAATTTTTTTAAAGGTAATTGGGTTGACATTGCCTTCATGCACTGACAGGCATATCTTTGGAATATAGAAAAAAAAAATCCAGACATAGATGGGAAAATGATATCTCCACAGATGCAGAGCCTGGTTCAAGATTTCAACTCAGGAGATGTGAAGGAGTAGCACTGGTATTTGTTTAGTATTTTAATGTTTATTATTCCAGTTTCTGTAGTGTTATAATTTAAACTTGACTTCAAAGAATGTTGTCATTTACAAAGGAGCAATCAGACATGCAATATACTCCAAATAGCAAAACCAGCAGGAGTTTCATATTCAATGAACTTAGTCCAGGTCCCAGTCAGCTATACACTAAAATGGCTCTGACAGTTAAGAATAGTACCGTACAATATGTACTATACTGCACTGTCTACTGATGTTAACATGACCATTCCTTGTAGAATGTTACCTTTTTATTTGTTTAATTTGTGTTATTGTTATAAAAAGACACATAAATTTCAATAGCAGCTTAAATTCCCTTTTCATGGGTAGAGTTTCTTATAAACCTGAGAACAGCATGTTTTAGCTTATCTGCTTTGAGTTGTGACTAAGATGGAGAGAAGTTTCTTTCTGTCCCAAAAAGGAGTATGTGTTTGTCTCGGAAAAGGGAAGAGTACTGCTTTAAAAAACCAAGATTCTATTTTCTAAACATTGAAAAAAAATTTGCAGGGATATATCATGCTTAGTAAAAACACCTTTCTCGATTTTCAGTTACTTACTTCTGATTTATTGACAGGGGGATTGAACATTAGAACAATCGAACAATCTAGACGAGAACAGGCCATTCTGCCCAACAAAACTCACTATTACTATCCACTAAATTCTTCTAAAAAAAAGTTGAGTTTTGAAAATCCCTAAAGTCTTACTGTCTACCAGTTTACTTGGTATCTTATTGCATGAGTCTGTGGTTCTCTGTGTAAAGCATTGTTGGGCAACCGGTGCAAAACTTTTGTAAAATATTTAAAATTGCTAGTGTTTTTGAACTTTTGGTTGATTAAAAAGATAATGTTAAAAAAATATATTTTATGTTGGAAAAACAGATAACGGAACACTTACGGAAATGAAGTCTAAGAAACGCGAGAGACTTCAAATGATCGACAAGGAAATGCGCATCTGTCTTTCGAAAATTGGTCCTTGCATCAATCTCATATGTGCTGAAAAACAATCTCAACATTCACATTAATTCAATTTAAGATTTATCCTTTGATTACTTTATTAATAAAATGTCTTTCAAACTTGTAAAACTAACTGTTTTTATTGGCGATTGTCCATAGATTGTGTTGTCACGACTTTATTTATGGGCAGTCCCTCAGGTGTGCCGCGAAAGAAAATTTTTGGATTTAGTGCGCTGCAACTCGAAAAAGGTTGCCTTTCACTGGTGTAAAGAAAAAAATGTTTTTGTGGAATTTATCCTTAACAAGTTTTCAACTGAACTCATTTCAAAATAACAGTATCGATCCATTGGACTAATTCCCTTCATAATTTTAAACACTTTAATCTCCTACTAATCCTCCCATTAACTCCTATTAATCTTCTTTTGTTTAAACTAAAAAGGCCCAGCTATTTTAATAATTTCTCATAATTCATCTCATGTAGTCCTGGAATCAGTCTAGTCGCTCTTCTCTGAACTATGCTGCTATGTCCATTTTGCAGCCTGGAGACCAAAACTGTACACAGTACTCCAAATGAGGCCTCACCAGTACATAATAAAGTCTGAGCATAACCTCCTTTGACTTATACTTTACACATCATGCAATATAGCTTAACATTCCGTTTGCCTTCTTAATGGCTTCTAAACACTGTTGGGAAGTTGATAGTGTGGAATCCACTACAACTCCTAAATACCTTCTCATAAGGTTTAACTTGCAATTTTCAGATATCCTTTTGTGTATTCAAATCTAATATTTTTACTTCCTACATGTTATACTTTACATTTACTGGCCTTAAATTTTGTTTGCTTTCTTAGTTTACATACAACATTAAGATAACAACAGTATGTACTTAGAATTTTTTTTTGTAAAAAAGTTCTTGCACTTACCCTATACCAGGTCAGAACCATCATAGAGACGATCTTAAGGAAAACTTACTCTACTTGATAAATACCATTTGAAAACCAGTATACTCTAACACTAAGACATTTACATGTCCGCTGTAAATATGCAAAGAAGTCTGACCAAACCCAGGGACTACAATGGAAAGCTGGCGTTTCATGCCTAAAGTTTCATAATGCATGAAATTTGATGTTTCATAAGGCATGAGGCCTGAACATGAAAGGAAAGCCATCCCTACCCAATGATGTCCCATTGGCCCAAAAGGTGCATCAGTAAAGCACAAGACTGCCATACATTCAGGATAATGGAGGAACTCAGAATCTTGGTCTCAGACCATCATTCCAACAAGACACTTTTCCAGATCAGAGACCTTTCAGCTTACCAAATGTTTGCTGCTATGTATTCAGAATGTACTGGTATTATTTTTTGTTTTGTTTTTTCTCCAGCCTTTTTTATTGGCTCTACCTGCCATCTTACCTTACCTTATTGTGTTGTTATTTATTCTTTAATATGTTTGCTTATTTTTAAATTACTTTCTCTTCTTGTAACTTTCTTTTTGTCCTCTTGTAAAGCACTTCTGGCTACATTGCTGTGTGAAAATATTCTATACAAATAAAAGTTGTTGTTGTTAAGTTAAGAGAATGTTAATTTAATAGTGTAAGAATAAAAGTGTAAAGCTTCTCTCCTGCTCATTTTGGTTTGTAACAGACTGTTAAATGCAAATATGCTGTCTAAAGTGGGGATTTAGCACACTCTGCTCAGATCTATGTAAGTTAGAACAGGGTCACTTTCACGATAAAAAACTATCCACTTTACATCTTCACCTATACGTTCATTATTTTTATGTTTTTATCTTTCCTTTTTGATTACACTTTCTGTTTGTATCTTCATTTATTTAGTTCCTTTTTAATATTTTTAATATTTAATTTTTGTTAGTGTTTTGCCCTTTGAGGTAACTGGGCTATAAAAAACTTCTTTCAAAAATGATCTCATACAGTTAAATTGCAGTTAAATTCGTAATTATCATGTAGAGATTAATGCTAAAACTAAACTTTTTAATCAATATCTCTGGAAAAATCAAGTTTTCTCATAATTGATCCTTTTATAAAAATATATTAAAACAGTTAAAAGTTGTAACACGTCAGGCCCGGAGTGGCTAATCGGGAGAAATGGGACAATTCCCAGTGGTCCGGGTGGGTTAATGGGCCACGAAGGCCGGTGTTAAATCAGAATCAACATACATGTCACATACTATGCTGCACCTACTACCTCTGCACTCACAGGTACAGCCAGCCAGCGCTTATTGTGTGCCCTACTTTAACGTGTGCCCTGTGACCACAACCAGCCAATCACACAGAGGTTGGTGTGTAGGTCTGATTGCCTGTTACCCAGAGCCTTATAGTAGAGAGGATCTGCAGTTACTGAGCTACGTTCCTCTGAGAGACGCCCGAGACTAAATGGAGGGTAAAAAAAGCAAAGGTGGTGCCAAAAAAGGCGAGAATAAAAAAACAGAAGGCACTTTAAAATGATGCAGCCAAATGCGCCAAACTGAGTGGCTTTTTAATTAAAAACCCTTGGTTTGAGAGCAAAAGTCTAAGTGGAGTCACTGAAAAAAGTATGTAAGCTACGAATTTGCAAGGCATTTGTTCGTTTCACACAGACTACATTATATGCCATAACGCCACATAATTAATTTACATGATTCATAAACTTAAACAGTAATTTGAAGGCAGTGCTGTATTTTATTTAGCGCACTACTTATTGTGACACTGATGCCACCTAAATGAGACACTTTTGTGGTCCTCTAGCCCCTCAGCAGCAGCCTCCATCCCAATATATAAATATAATATATATAATATAAAAATTGCCCAGAGATTATGAATGATTTGGTATCACAAATAAATCTTCTTTGACCTGATCAGAAAACTTTCTAATTAAGGTTGATTTAGACTAAAAATGTTTACAGTGTTTATGTGCCATCTGATGCCAAGCCAGGAGGGGGTAGGCCTAGTGTGTCCACAGAAAGTGTTGCTGTCACCGTGAAGGGTTTAGGATGTAGGATGGATTAGTTCAGTTTCACTATAACCACCTTTTATGCCTCATATTGCTACAGACTGATTATACTTTTTCTACATGTTAAGTTTGTAAATACACAAAATCCACTACTGAAAGTAAATTAAGACTGTATTTTTCAGTGAGAAAAATCTTAATTGTTTTGTTAAAAGCATGTTCCATGTCAAATGCTAAAGCCTAACAAAATGTTGTTTTTTATTGTAATGCAGGTGCAGGTGCAGGTGAGTCTCATAGGGATAGGGATACTGAGGGAAATGAGAATAAAAGAGAAGAGTCTACTCAGGGGAAGATTAAACAAGCTACAGCAACTCAGCATCAGAAATTTGAAGATGAGACTTGACAACTTTGATTACTTTGCTCGTCCTCAGTTACAGTATATAAATGAATTTTTTTCATTTTATCCACAACAATCTCCAAGTTGTCCTATACGAAAAGTTTACAACAGAAAAGATGGAACCAACCGTAAATGGTTGACTTTCTGTGAAAAAAATCAGTCTCTCTACTGTACTGTATGTCTGGCATTTGCTTCACTTTCTAGTGATAACCCTTTCATAAAGGTAGGCATGAAAACATGGAAACATGTTCACCAAAGAATAGAGGAGCAAAAAGTAAGATGCACAAAGATAATGCAGATGCCTACTTTCTGAAAGCACAAATGGCAGATGTCAGAAGCCTATTGATCAGCAACCAAATTTTATTACATGTTGAACAAGTTAAAAAGAAACGTCAGGTGATGGAGCGTGTAGTTGATGTTATAAAAGTTATTGGCAAATGTGGCCTTAGCTTCAGAGGTGATAAAGAAGAGGCTGCTTATAGGCTAGAAAACACTGCTATTAACCATGGAAAAGTCCTTGAACTGATTCTGCTATTAAGCAAATATGACATTTGCCTTCAGCAGCATGTAAATCCCTGCATAGAAAGTAGCAAAAAGCAGCACGAAACTGGCGTGAAGGGCGGAGGCTGTTTAGTTACCCTGCGGTCTAAGAACATGTTCAGCAAAGTTGTGGATGTAATCGGTCAACTCATAAAGAGAACAATAGCAGAAGAAGTTAGACAAGCCGGCATGTTTTCTGTTCAGATAGACACATCGCAGGATATCAGCTCTAAAAACCAGTGCTCTATCATTTTAGATATGTAAAGGATGCCATCTATGAAAGACTGATTGCCATAGTGGACTGTGAGTCATCTACAGTGCAGCATTTTGCAGAGATCCTGAAAAAAGTGCTAGAGAAGCTCAATATTGATATCAGCACATGTGTGGGCAACTCACTAGATGGTGCAGCTAATATGCAGGGTCAGTATCAGGGGTTTTCTGCACATCTCTCTGAGCAGTCTCCCTCTCAGATTCATGTATGGTGTTATGCACATCTTTTACATCTTGTCCTTGCAGACATAACAGGCAGTGTTGGGGAAAGTGCTTCCCTCTCAATGCTTAATGAAATAGCAGTTTTCTTGAGAGAGTCATACAAGCGGATGCAGAAGTGTGAACAAATGAGTCAGGACACACACCACAGAAGACTTTGCCCAATAGGACACACAAGGAGATGGGCTAAGGATCAGGCACTATTGTATTTGGGTGTTTTGGGAATCCTTATGGAGCCTTGTTTTTCGAAGTGTTTTTGACTTTACACACCATTGTTGAGGACAGGGCACAAAAGCCAACTGTGAGGGCCAAGGCAAAGAGATTCATAGAAGGCCTTCTGAAGTATGAAACAGTGCTCACTGCTCAAATTTTCCTACGCATTTTTGAGCAGACATCTTCTGTATCAAAATACTTACAAACAAAGTAAATGGATATTATCACAGCTCACCGGCTGGTTGAAGGGACAGAGGACAGTCTCAGGAAGAGTGCTAGGGACTTTGAAGGAGTTAAGTGTGCAGCTGATAAGTTTGTGCAATGGGCTAACAGAAAGCTGAAGGAGGAAGAAGAGTGTGAGCTGGTGGTACAAACTGCCCTTTCTGAGCGAAGGGTCGGAATAAAGAAAAAAATCCCAGGGGAGCTTGCAGAAGATGAGCTATTAGCATCAGCTATCACTTAATTCACTGTTAATGTACAAAATGTCATTTTAGACATAGTGACTGACAATTTCCATAGAAGGTTTTCTGCTAATGCAAAACTTTGTTCAGATTTTACCCATCTGGATCCTAGAAACTTTGCTCAGGTGAGAGAAAATGGGCATCGAGTTCAGCTCTGGAAGAAATAAGCAAATGTCTACTTATGTTTTACTGTAAAGCTACAGTTGGCACATTAAGTGGTGAACTGTACAGCCTTGCATTCCAGTGGGAGAAGTTAAAGATGTCTCCCATGCAGTTTTACATTGTCAGGACAACTAGTGAAATGCCACAAGGAAGTCAGGAGGATCTTTCCACAGAACAGCAAGATACTGGCTTGCTCTCTCTCTCAGGGGTGGGGATCGATCTGTTCTTAGCATAATTCTTTTTTTTTGTAAAACTTGATTGCTATGTATTGATTGTAATAAAATTAATAAATAATAAAAAAAAAAAAAAAAGAACAGCAAGATACTGAATTAGACAAGAAAACCTGTTCCTCCTGTAAAAACTGCACCATTTGCGTGTATCTAACTCTCTCCCAGTACAATCTTCTAACTGATGCATACTATGTGATTGGACTGGCCTACAAGTTGTTATTAACACTGTCCATCACACAAGTAGCCTGTGAGAGAAGTTTCTCAACAGTGAAGTTCATAAAAAACAGGCTCAGAAGCACTTTAGCCCAAAAGAACCCGGAAGCATACAGTACATGCTCATGTGCACTGAGAATGAAATCCTCATGTCTTTGGACAATGATGTGATTCTAAACAAGGTTGCAGAAACCAATTTGCTGCTCAGGCATTCATTAAACCTTTAAAGTTAGCCATGTCTTCATGAAGATACAGAGGAAAAACATTTTGCAAGAAAGTTACACTGTATAACAAACAAGCAAAGAGCAGTGCAAATATTTTTGTTTTATTTGATCTATTTGTGGTTAAGGGTTAGATATTTAGAAATGAAAAGTACAGAAGGAAAAAATTTATGTTGTCATAAAAGACATTGTTTTTGACAATATATCATTGCGTCATTGTGTGACTCATTTGCTTACTTGTGAAAATAAATCAGAATTTGTAAAGTATTATTCCCTTTAATCGGTAAGTGATATTTAAGAAAAACATTGCTGGAGAAGATAATGTAGTGTTTTTATATATATACGCTATATATTGTCACGCACGTGCGAGTAGGGGGCCGCGGGCAGACCTAAATGAAATCGTAAAGTCATATGCCAGGAGGGAGTGGCAGGGTACTAAGCTTTCTCTCTTTGTCTCCTACAGAAAGAAAGCCGCCATGAGTCTACCTTCACCAGTTCCCGCACTACGTTACTTCCGCCCTTCCTGTCTGCTACCTATCACGTCATCGATCCCATCATCCATCTTGGTTCCTACCCAGCATACCTCTACTTCCGACCCCTCCTACATAAATATTCCTCCGCCGCCATCTTTGGACTGTCAAATGTTACATTGATTTCATGTACTTGACCGTGGCAATAATTTGCTATTTTTCTTTGATTTTCTACAGTATACGGGGCCGGAAACCCCAAACCTTTATAAATTTTTGTCTATTTCTTTACAGTGGCGTAGCCGGCATGATACAGGAGTCCAAAAAATGTCCGAAGGACAGGACCTGAATAGTGTGCTGCAAGGGATGGCAGCTCACATCCAATCCCTCCAACTCAAGCAGGCCACAACAAAGTGCGAACTCGAAGAAACAAAATCCAGGTTGGCCACCGCAGAGACGGTAAGACCAGATACGCCTCGACCTCTACCTCCTCCAATTGTTCCTTTGTCCGAGGCTGATGACATAGAATCCTACCTGGGTATATTTGAAAAGGACAGCCACCCGGAACCAGTGGCAGCAGTCCAAGTGGGCGTCCATCTTGGCACCCTACTTGAAGGGGCCCGTGCAGCAGGCTTATTACGACCTCCCCGAGGCAGAGGCCGTGAATTACAACCTCCTAAAAACGGAGATCCTGGGGCGCTACGGCATTACGTTGGGCCAGCAGGCGAGCGAGTGCCGTAACTGACAGTTTGACCCCGATCGGCCGGCATGAGCACAGGCCTTTGAGTTCTGGGGCAAGGTGGGGCGTTGGCTACTGCCCGAAGGTCCCCAAGCCCGGAAAGTGGTTAAACAGGTGGCATGTGAGGGGCTAGTCAATTCCATGCCTAGTTACCTCGCCCAGCAGGTCCCTTTTAAGGACATGCAGGGTCTCCTGGAAGTCCTGGAGTGTCAACTTGCGTTTCACCGAACCGGGGGGTCGGAAAGGCCAGCTTGCGGGGCCCGACAGGGACGGGCCGTCACCCCCGAGCCCACTCGCCGCGCTGCGGAAGCACCGTCCAAGCCCAGAGAGAAGCCGGCCTCCCCGCGCTGTTTCAAGTGTGGTGAGGCCGGACACCTACTACCAGCCTGCCCCCTGAACATTGAACCGATGGACTGCAGTTGGGCCATCATGGAAAGGTACTGTGCTCTGTCGCACCCTCTGGCAATCCCTAATACGGGAGTGGTCTTAGTAAATGGACACTCGGTGATGGCCCTATTTGATTCCGGCAGCAACATAATCATTGTGGCTTGCCGTTATATTTTACCACGACAGTGGCTAAACTAACACTTACAGGTCACTTGTGTACATGGAATGACCAAGTCATATCGTTCTGCAGAGTGTTACATCTCCTGGAAAGGGGACTTAACTCGATTGTCGGTTGCAGTATTACCTAAGCCCCCTTTTCCAGTGATTTTGGGACACGACTGGTCACATAATACTAGCGGTAAAATAACAACCACTCCTGTGGCCTCGTTGGGTCTGCTTATGGATAGGCGGGGCTCCCTCCCCGCGGCTCCCACACCGTGCACTCAGGCAGACAATGATGACGTAGAAAGCCGGGGGGAAGAATCTCAGGTGACGGACCCTGACCCGGAAGTTTCCGCCAGTGAGGGCACGAGCCGAGTAGCCATTACTTCCCCCAAGCCACAAGATCCCCTGAGCAGCCTGGATCATCAATTTAGACCCATGCTTGCGTCATTTAAAAGGGAACAGTGGAATGATTATTTCCTAAAGTTTGCCTGGAATGCTATTGTTGTCCCAGGCAGCCGACAGGCTGACGATTCCATGCCACGGGTGCCTTTCTTTGTTCTAGAAAACGATCTGTTATATCAAGCCGCGAAGGTACGGAAGTTGTTACTAGTACAGTGTACCTTCCGGCGGGAGATCTGCGAGCTAGCTCATGCCCACCTCGGGGCCGAGAAAACTTTGGAGAGGATAAAGCTCCATTTTTATTGGCCCGGAATTAATGAGGAGGTCCGACATTTCTGTCAGCCCTGCCCGGAGTGTCAGACCTGTCAGATACCTAGGAGGGACCGTGCTCCTCTCGTTCCCATACCCCTAATTGACATTCCCTTTGACAGAATAGGGTTGGACCTGGTAGGAGCCCTGGAGCCCTCGAACTGTGGCCATAAATATATATTGGTCATGGTCGATTACGCAACTCAATATCCAGAGGTGGTTCTGCTGCGCTCCGCTAACACAAAAAACATTGCACGGGAATTGGTCAACCTGTTTTCTAGAGTCGGTATACCTAAGGAAGTCCTCACAGACCAGGGTACACCCTTTACCTCGGATACATTCAGGGAGGTTGCCAGGTTACTCCGTATTAAGCACCTGAAGACGTCTGTCCAAACGGGTTGGTGGAGCGTATCAATCAGACTCTCAAGCAGATGCTGATTAGGTAGTCAGCGCGGACGGTAGAAACTGGGACCAACTCTTACCGCTCGTGCTTTTTGCTTATCAGGAAGAACCTCAGGCCTCTACAGGTTTCTCCCCTTTTGAACTGTTATATGGACGTCAACCCCGGGGACTTTTGGATATAATAAAAGAAGGTTGGGAAGCAGAGGCCCTACCTTCCACAAATATACTACAATATGTGGCACAACTGCGTGACAGACTAAATAAAATTAGTCCCCTACTAAAAGATCATGTGACTTGTGCGCAAGGAGCGCAAGCACTGTGTTATAATCGCAACTCGACTCTCCGGGAGTTCCACCCAGGGGACCGAGTGATGGTGCTCGTTCCCACCTCCCATTCCAAGCTGTTGGCTCATTGGCAAGGACCGTATGAGGTTAAGGAAAGAAAGGGGCTCGTCAATTATTTGGTTAAACAACCGAATCGTCGACCAAGCGAGAGGATATACCATGTAAATTTGTTAAAACCTTGGAAAGACAGGGAGGAGTCTCCTGACAGAGATAGAACCCTCTCCCTTTTCGCTTGCACACCAGCCCTTAACCTCAGAACTGAGCTAACGCCCCTACAGCGACAGGAGTTAACCCAAACGATCCTTTCCCTTCCCAAAGTGGTGAGTGAGTCACCAGGCCGTACGTCGCTGATTGAGCACGACATCGTCACAGAGAGACCGGGAGAGACCGTACTGACTCCCGGAGGCAAAACGCACAGAGGTAGAACTTGAAGTTCAACAGATGTTGGACATGGATATTATTGAAGAAAGTCATAGTCCTTGGTTCAGTCCTATCGTTCTCGTTTCTAAGCCAGATGGCTCTTGGAGATTCTATAACGACTTTAGACGTCTTAACCAGGTCTCCAAATTCGATGCCTACCCGATGCCCAGAGTAGATGACCTCATTGAATGATTGGGTATGGCTCCATATTTGACTACCCTTGACATGACTAAAGGGTACTGGCAAATTCCCTTAACGGCATCTGCCAAAGAGAAAACTGCCATTAGTACCCCTAGTGGACATTGGCAATATAAGGTCCTGCCATTTGGGCTGCACAGGGCTCCAGCGACCTTTCAACGTCTGGTGGACAGAGTGCTAAAGCCCCACCAGTCCTATTGTGCCGCCTACCTGGATGTCATAGTCATCTATTCCGGCACCTGGAAGGAGCATCTATTGCAGGTATTCGCTGTCCTTGCGACGCTAGCAAAAGCCGGCCTCCGCATAAATCCCCGTAAATGTTTCTTCGGTCTGAAGGAGGCCAAATATTTAGCCTACCTAGTGGGACGGCGACAGGTGACACCACAATGTCCTAAAGTAAAAGACATTCTTGAATGGCCCCGTCCGAATACCAAGAGACAGGTGCAGGCTTTCTTGGGGTTAGCGGGGTACTACCGCCGGTTCGTGCCCCACTTCTCTGAAAGGGCAGCACCCTTGACTAATTTGACGAAGAAGGGCGCTCCTTTATACGTGGTATGGAATGACAAGGCTGAACAAGCATTCAGTAACTTAAAGAAGGCCCTAACCTCAGCACCAATATTAAAAACCCCAGATTTTTCTTTTCCCTTTATTCTCCAGACCGATGCTTCGGACGCAGGCCTAGGCGCCGTGTTGAGCCAAACTGTTGATGGTGTCGAGCACCCCGTAATGTACCTCAGCCGGAAACTGCTGGACTGGGAGACCAGGTATGCGACAGTGGAGAGGGAAACCTTGGCAATTAAGTGGGCGGTGACACATCTGCGATATTACCTGTTGGGTCGTGAATTCACTCTGGTGACTGACCACGCTGCTCTTCAGTGAATGGCACTACATAAGGAGTCGAATCCCTGAGTCACCAGGTGGTTTTTGGACCTGCAGCCATACAAGTTCACCGTCACTTATCGTCGGGGCAACCTTCAGGACAATGCCGATGGCCTCTCCCGTCTCCACAACCTCTCGGTTCGGTTTGCCCGACCTGACGTTTCCGGGCTGAGGGGAGGGGTCGTGTCATGCATGTGTGAGTAGGGGGCCACGGACGGACCTAAATGAAATCGTAAAGTCATATGCCAGCAGGGAGTAGCGGGGTACTAACATTTCTCTCTTCACCTTCACCAGTTCCCGCACTATGTTACTTCCGCCCTTCCTCTGTCTGCTACCTATGAGGTCATCGATCCCATCATCCATCTCAGTTCCTACCCAGCATACCTCTACTTCCGGCCCCTCCAACATAAATATTCCTCCGCCGCCATCTTTGGACTGTCAAATGTTACATTGATTTCATGTACTTGACTTGGCAATAATTTCCTGTTTTTCTTTGATTTTCTACAGTATACGGGGCTGGAAAACCCAAACCTTTATGAATTTTTGTCTGTTTCTTTACAATATATATATATATATAAATATATCTCTATACTAATAAAAGGCAAAGCCCTCACTGACTGACTGACTGACTCACTCACTCATCACTAATTCTCCAACTTCCTGTGTAGGCTGAAATTTGGCAGGCTCATTCCTTACAGGATCCTTACAAAAGATAAGCAGGTTTCATTTCGAAATTCTAAGCATAACGGTCATAACTGAATACTACTTACGTACATATATATACGGCCCTAGCCTGCAGCTAAGTTGCGTCCCCCATCCCCACGCCTCCCAAGTAATTGACTGCCTGCTCATATAAGGCCATCCGTCTGCAGCACTAATCTCTTATTTATAAACGGCGCAAATATATTCACATGTACTTAACCTATATTAAAACTATATACACATATAAATTAGACACCCAGACACACACAATCCCCACACTTTCCCCAGTCCTTTATCTGAACTTTCTTTTAAAAGTTTATAATCACACGACCTAGGAACCTGGGAAATCTGCAGTGAATCCGGCAACCAATCCTGATGTGCGCCGCGGACGTGTTTACTTAATTTACATGTAAAAAAGCGATCTCACCAGCTTGGCAACAGTTCCTTTATTATAATCGCAGGCAAATCCACAACTTCATAGAGATGCTGCCGAAAACAAAAGAATGCAAGAAAGCAAGGTAAAGAAACGGAAAGAATCTCTTATTTATAAATGGCGCAAATATATTCACATGTACGTAACCTATATTACAACTATATACACTTATAAATTAGACACCCAGACACACACAATCCCCACACGTTTCCCAATCCTTTATCTGAACTTTCTTTTAAAAGTTTATAATCACACAGCCTGGGAAGTCTGCAGTGAATCCAGCGACCAATCCTGATGTTTACTTAATTTACATGTAAAGAAGTGGTCTCACCGGTTCGGCGACAGTTCCTTTATTGAAGAATGAAGTCCGTCTCACCCAGGTGACTTGGCGTTAGCGTCCATCCATGGCCGAAGCCCACTCTACAACAGACAAGTAAAGCTGTCAGCTCCGAATATCCCTTTTAGGTTAGCAGGCACCCCTTCTACATGCACCCAACCGTCCTTATTACGGAGTCTTCCTTACTTTACCACTGATTATTTATTTTTAAATGTTTCCTTTTCTTTTTCATAACTTGCAAAGCGCAGGTATTTTGCTATCTACACAAATACTGTAAAAGGCAAAGCCATCACTGACTCATCACTAATTCTCCCACTTTCCATATATGTGGGAAGCTGAAATTTTGTATGCTCATTCCTTGCAGGGTGTACCCCCTAAACTGTAAATATAGATAGGGGAAACCCCTCCTTACTATTTCTGCTACTTCCAATTTTCCCATGCTCATCCTTTACACTGTACTTACAAACATTAAGTATGTTTCATTTCGTGTTGTGCCCTGTAATGAACTTTTGAAAATAACGTCTTCTTTTTGGCGGTTCTCACCATTACGCCATAAGGAAGTTTAGGAACTGAGCTCTACTTTTGGTGATTTCATTCCTTATTTCCATTAAAAGAGGATTTATTTCACACACAAGGGCCACCCCCGCTCCCCCTTCCTTTTTCCACACGTCCGCTGTCCACACACCTACCTGGCTCCCTGCCTATATACATTAACGACATCCTGTGCTTATTCATGTGCCTCCTCACTTGCTTCCTTACTGTCCTCAGCTGTTCGTGCTCACTGCTCCCTTCTTCTTTACTCCACCGCTTCAAGCCTATTATTGTTCGCCTTGCTTCACGTCTGCCTGCTGGTGACTCCTGCCTTTTCGTTTACTCCACCGCTTTACTACGAAACTTACAACCACCAAAACATTGTAATGGCACCAGGCTTTAGATCAAATCTCTGCACAAGAACCTCATTGAGGCAACTGTCTTCACTGAAACAGGCTCAGAGAAGACTGTATTTATTCCTTGCATCCCTCTCATACCCTTTGAACTCCCATTCCAGTTCAAACGCCTCCAATTTCCAGTAAGTGTCTGCTTCGCTATGACAATAAATGAGTCACGGGGCCAGACTCTAAAAAAGGTCGGCATTGACTTGACACAAGATTGCTTCTTACATGGCCAACTGTACGTTGCATGCTCAAGAGTAAGCTCAGCAGACATTTTACAGCCTGAGGGCAGAACTGCAAGCATTGTTTACAAAGAGATCCTTACATCCTAAAAATGTGTATTTCTCATACACAACATTTACAATCATATTCATCATTCCCAATAATAAAATAAGCCTATGACAATTACATTGACAATCACGTTACGTTATTTTTAAAATGTTACATTTTTTTTCATAACTTCTTTAACACACTACTTCTCCGCTGCGTATTTTGCTAGTATATATATATTGTGGCATGTGGCTGGGGGTGGTACCCAGCCGGGACGCCCAGGAGGACCAGAGGAGGGCTTGCGCTTCTTCCAGACCACAAGGGGGCATCCACCCTGGTTGCTTTGGGGACTACAGGTGGAGAGGTTTGAAGTTCAGCCCTGGAGGGGCCCATGGTCACCGCCAGGGGGCACCCCCATGCCTATAGAGCCATGGACCTCAGCACTCTTGCCACACCCAGAAGTGCTGGGGGGAAGAGGTTCGTGGACACCCAGAGTGCTTCCGGGTATGCAGCCGGCACTTCCGCCACACTGGGGAGAGCTGGTGGAAGATTGCCGGGAAGCACCTGGAGCACATCTGGGTGATTATAAAAGGGGCCGCCTACCTTCATTCAAGGCTAGAGTCGGGTAAGGAGAAGGACAGAGCTCGAAGAAGAGGAGTGGAGGCGGCCTAAAGAGTGAGCCAATTGAGTGTGAGGCCTGGACTTTGGGTGAGTCTTTATGTGTGCACTTATTGTAAATAGAACTGTAAAATAAATGTTTGGTAGTGTTTAAAAACATGTCTACCTGTCTGTGTCCGGGGCTCGTTCCACTATATATATATCTGGTAGAGGACTGGAGCTTGAAGTGAATATGCAACCACCCAAGTGAAAGAAAGGGTGAGCTGAGAGTTTTAAAAATAATATGTGGGTGTATACTGTATATAGTGGGCCGGTCTGAAGCATGAAATTCCCAGGCTGAAAATGAGTCCCATTCCGGCCCTGTAACATGCAACAACATTACCCCCATCTAATTCTGTGCATGGACAATTTTGGTTGTAGCATGGCAGAAAAATGTAATGATACAGAGAGAAATTATTACTTTTCCCAACATTAATTGAAATTAAAGTAAGAATTGTTAATGGCACTTCAAAATGAACTATAATACAAAGAAGAATTTACTCAAAGAGAATGCCTGGGGAATGTGGATAACTGATACATACAAACAGATGCACATATAAAAAAGGTAACATCTATAATCCAACAGTCAACGGTAAAGGAAAAGTAGTTCTTCATATCAGATGTTGTTTTTTGAGATCATTTTTTATCACACGTTAGAATTTAATCCCATGAATCAAGTTTTCTGACAGTGCTGAAAACTGTAGTCTTGACAAAATAGTTTTGATGCAGTGAAAATTGCTTTTATTTAATTTTTTATGATTTTTCTGCCTTAAGTGTTTCAACAGTGGAGCCACATTTCCATTTGGAAGACAGATAAAAAAGACTGCTGATCTGAAAAGCAGTTAAGGGCTAAGAGTTCTATGGTACTAATAATTATTTTGTCACAGAGCAATTTATGGCTATAATTTGTTTTTATGTCAGTGATTACAGACAATGATGATCAGGCAATGTACAAGGGTCAATGCTGCATAAGTATCAAAAGAGATGGCCAGCAATTTTAACTAATTGTGGACTTTATATATTCAACAGCATTATTAACATATCTAATCGAGTTGTTGCTGTTTATAAAATATTGTACCATGTTTAAAGTAAAATGTATTGTGTGAACTATCTGGGTTTGATCTTATGTATGATTTATGTATAAACGTTTGTAAGACAGATCAGTGCAGTTTTAGTGAACAACAAGGAACTGCTGCTGCTGCCAAAAGATCTGGGCAAAATAGAGAATGATGCTTTGGAAATGAAATGAGAATCTCTTGTCACTGCATTTTTAACACCTTCAAAAACTTTCACCAGACTGTGTTTCATTTTTGCTGAATAAAAGAGAGTTTAAAAAATGCATTTTCTTTTTTCATAAGACACCATGTTAAGAAGAAATGATTTATTTTCTCTAACTGACATATTATTTTAGACAAATATACTTTCATAATACAAGGTGACTCAAAAATAATTGAATACTTTCAAAAATTTATCTAGAATTTACTTTTTATAGGAAAACATAATCTATTCAAAAGACTGAGATCTGTGGAGAACTTTTCCTTTCATTTCAATATGCCAAAATCTCAAAGGCCTACCCATTGTAAAAAAGTTGCATGCAGAGACACATATGCATGAGTCTTTATTTTTTCACATGCAATGAACAAATTGTATAGATTTTTATTTTATCCTTATCTCCATCATAGTATGTAAAACTTGAGCAACAGTTACATTAATTAGTTTGGTATCACATCATATTAAATTGTTCTGTTTAATTTGGTAATTATTGTATATTGCCCATCATGTGATCATTCTACTGTTATTCTGAAGACCGAATTAATGAGGGCAAAGGAGGACAGTTATAGATGCTCAGAAAGTCACGTGTCTATCTTCTCTTTTCACTATAGAAGTAGCCAGCCTGGAAAAAGAACTGTGATCCTGGTTAAGCTTCACCCATATCCCCACCTTTTCCCATCACCAGGAGATTTGAGCTCTCTGGAACCTCATTCTGTTTGTCTCCACCATGATTAACACATTACTTCAACAGGCCCTGGCTGAGGACTGCATTACTATATTTCTGTTTGTGTCTACGACATCACTACCACCTGGTATTAGCAGGGTTTTCTCTGCTGAGAATGTATGCTAAGCTATGCTTTCTTTTTCAGTATATAAGTACTGTAATAAGGAGAAAAAAATTCTAGTCTATCAGTGACACTGAAGAATTTCTATATGCTGTGTTTATTTAAAATGGAACTCTCAAGGGACAGAATGGGAACACAAAATATCAAAGGAAATGTCAAAAGAGAAACCAAAACCCTAGATTTCCTCTTGGGCATCACATGTATCACAAGCTATTGCCCTTTCTATGTTTTAGCATGTCATGTCATTTTCTAACCCATTTAGTCCTGAACACGGTCACAGGGTGCTGGAATCTATCCCAGCGAGCATTTTGCACAAACAGGAACAAACCCAGGACAGGTCGCCAGTACATCACAGGGCGAAGAGACACACACCAAACACCCAATAGGGCCAATATAGTATCGTCAATCCACCTAATCTGCATATCTTTGAACCGTGGGAGGAAAACAGAGAACCTGGAGGCAACCCATGCAGACACAGGGAAAACATGCAAACTCCACACAGCAAACACCAAGAAACCCTGGTCTCCTTATTGCACCACCGTGCCCTTAAATACCGTGTTTCCCCAAAAATAAGACCTACTCTGGGTTGGTTTTAAGATGACGTTTACGATGGTCTTCTTTAATGACAAAGTAAACTACAGGATTAGAGAGGACATTTCGAGTTTAAAGCTGACATTTCCACTTTAATCACGAAATAGACATTTCCATTGTGTCCTTATTTTCTTTTTCTCTGTGGCTCAAATATGCCGCTGTACATTCTAATGGTACAATGTGCAAAAAACAAAAAATACGGCACAGAAGATGGTATGTGAGACTTTTAAAATATATCATGTCATTACTTTGGGGAATATGCAATGCTTGAATATCAAAGTACCATGAATGCATTTGTATGTTGGCATTTTGCTTCACCACATTGAACCATTCATCAAACATTGAAGAACGTACACTGATCCAGGAGGATCCTAAAAGCGGCTGGAGTAGCAAGAAATTCAGGGTGAAATTCAGGGTTTGAATGTGGAGAGTTATGACGATATTCCAGAAGAATATTATTGTACATGAATAAATATATGATATCCCCTGAAAATAAGCCCTAGTGCATTTTTTGGAGGAAAAATTAATATAAGACCCTGTCTTATTTTCGGGGAAACACGGTAAATTGTATTATTATTATTATTATTATTATTATTATTATTATTATTATTATTATTATTATTATTATTATTATTATTATTATTAGGATATCTGGCCACTTGACAACTGTAAGGTACATACAACACTCTTCCTCTTATCAATCATGTCTTTCTTGTAAAAACTTTGTTTCTTTGTAATGACCTAGGCCTCCTCTTAAAAGTAAGTGTTCACCTGAAACTATCTTACCAACTCCAGATTCCTAGACATCAGGTTCAAGTTGAATCTTAAAACACCATTTGGGTTCACATCCTTCCCAGGCTCCCTGCCTCTCTGTCTCTCTCTCTCATAGCTCCTTACTTAGGATTTCTCTCTCATAGCCTCTAGTCTGCGTCTTTTAAATGAACGCTTGGTGGCCATTTTATTGGTACATCCTATCTAGTACTAACTTGGACCCCTATTTTGACTCCAGAACAGTCTGAAAATTTCAAGCATGGATTCAACAAAGTGCTGGAAATATTCCTTTAAGGGTTTTGAGTCCAGCTGATTTGATAGCATCATGCAGTTCCACAGGTGTTTCGGCCAGACTTTCATGATATGTATCACCAATTCCACTTCAACTCAAAAGTGTTCTATCTGATTGATATTTGGGGGTTGTGCAGGCCATGGTGTAAACTAAGGTCACAGTCACACAGTTTAAGGAAACATGACTATGTGTTTTGTGACATGATTTGTTATCCTGTAGGATATAAACTTTTGAAAAAAGGTATATTGTGGTCATAAGAGATATACATTTTAAAAAACAATGCTCAGGTATGCTATGCCATTGCAATGTCACTCATTTGCTATTAAGAGGGCAATTTTTGCCAAGAAAATGTTTCCCCACATGATTACATTACCATGACCAACCTGCACTATTGACACAAGGCAGAAGGATCCATGGATTCGTGATACTTATGCTAAAACCTCACCCTATAATCTGCATGTTGCAGTAAGAACTTGAAATTTGTCAAAAAAGGTAATATTTTCTGCCGGTCTACAATATTTCAGCTTTGGTGAATCCTCCTGTAGCCTCGTCTTGTGGAACCTTGTGTGGTCCTCGGTTTTTGTAACTCATCCACTTTCAGATCCCACAACTGGTGTATTTATACATTCCCTAATGCATACAACTGTCATAAAGAACTGTAACATGAGTATTTGTGGAATTTATGTTGTATTGAGCGAGCCTGTAATTCTCCTTTGAAGTTTCTCAATAATATTGTGTTCTTTTTCCCACTGAATTGACACTTATTGAATGTTTTCTGTTTATCACACCATTCTCTGTAAACTCTTGAGACTCTAGTTCCTGAAAACACAAATGCAAAAGCCGTTTCTGACTGGCTGCAGCCAACATGTCTGTCAGCAAAAATCATATCACAGTCAAAGTTACTTTGATCATGCATCTTGACATTTTCACTTAAAACAACCAAATTGTTTTTCAGTTTCTACATAATAAATATATATTGAGTTGCTGCCACATGATTAGCTGTTTGAAGGACCTGGGTATTTGTGTTAAAAAGTGTATGTACCCAGTAGTGACCACCGAGTATAGTCATAGTAGTGTAGCCAAGTGCACTAACAGTCCTCACAATTCAGGTGTCCTGCCTGTCTTTCATGGCTTTAGTTTTAAGTGGAAAGTAAGACTGTCCAGACAGAAACTACTGGTCTTCTATTTATTTTCCCTTAAAATAGAAACATGGCTTTGGTGGCTAGGGACCATATGCTTTGTCAATAATATCCCAGAAGGACATCTTGCCACCTATCCATTTCCTGGGGCCTCTAAGACAGATTGAGGTCTGTGTTTCCTCATTCATGTCCCCTGTTGTTTCGGCTCTTAAAAATATGTATAAAACACTAATTAAAAAGCTGTATATACATCTAATAGCCAGTCAATCAATTATACCTATCTAATATTAAGTAGGGTCTGATTTTCTCTTGGAAACCTTGAATTCTGCAATGCATGGATTCAAAAAGATGCTAGAAATATTCAATAGGGGTTTTAGTTCATGCTGACATGAAATCATTGATATTAACAAAACTGAAATGTGCCTAGAAAACATTCCTCACATTATTACACACCCACCAGAAGGTTATGTGAGTATGGCATGATCACACAAAAACGATCCTATGTAGAATTATTTCATTTTTTAGGAAACTTTGCCTTTGTGCATTTTTTCAAGATTGTATGGACACTGTTTCCCTCACTCCTTTTTATCAGTCTTATTTTATGCATACTAGCCCCCATTACACCAGAATTGGTGACATTTATGACATTAGTTTGGAAGGAAGTGATTGAATCCCAAGGATATAAATGCTTCTGTATTACCAAGAATGAACAGAGCACACTAAAGGGACCGGGAGGGGCTTTAGTTATTATGGATGCAGAGAAATATTCAGCTGAAGATATGTGACAGTTGTACTTGTATTATGTTTCAGGTATTTATTTTATTCTAGGTTTTGCTTTTTTTCAAATATTTTTCATTTTATGTTTGATCATTATATCTTAAAAAAACAAAATAAGTTTGATGATTAAAATAGTCAAGTAGAAAATGATGGGTCAAATATTCCATGCATTAAGTTTACGTACATTTGAAATACATTTATTTTGATTTTGACATCACTTACACATACTGTCATAGCACACCAATAACTGAATTCCAAAGAAGAGCAAAGAAAAACAAAACTTATTTTGATTTATTTTGTTTAGCCTATTTTAAGGAGTCAAAACATTCATGTCATGAGGATCTCTACAAGTTTTATATCTGTGTGATTTGTAGGAAACAGTAAATGGCTTTACAAACTAACCTGAGATGTTAGTCGCTCCTAATATTATCAGTGATAACAAATGACATGGAAGCTCCGAACTATTTTTTTGGTATTATAAATATTGCTTTGTTGCAAATTGTAGAAACACAGTGTGTACAGAGTATTTCCTTTTCATGGAAAAATATGGTTTACATGTACACATAATGCACTTATTAATATTATTTAAAATGTCAACTCTTTAAAACACTGTGGAAATAATATGTTCAAGTGCAGATACCTTGAGCATAATACAGTAGCTTATACATAAATCAGAAACTATTGCAAAACATATTTCAAATAAATAAGTAAATGACACACATACAGTAAATGGTGAAAAGAAAGTGAAAAATTAAAATATATTTCAGAATCTATGGCTGTAGTACTAGGTTGTTGTACCGTGTTAGCCATTATGAATGTAGAGAAAAGCCATATTGTAATCTTTTTAGTTAGCCAATAAAAGGTGTAATTTTGCTTGGCTTTTCTCTAGAATCTATTGCAATATTCTGTGCATAATTTTTGATTTAACATAAAATTTATTTTTTTCCCTTTAAGCTGTTATTACTAGAAGGTTAAATTAAATGATCCACTGTAGTTAAAAAGGAATTCTGCTGATGTTTCATTTATCCACTTGTTTTAAAGATGTTAGCTTTTTGTTTTTTAAGTCAAATGTTATTAACATTAAGACAACTTAAACTGAAAAAGTTAAAACAAAATCAAACTATGACAGAAATCAGCAATCACACTTTGTTTTAAATTCTTTTGTATTGCTTGCCAAAGAAAAGAGTGGTTAGGAATGAATGGCAGAGCATGTATTCTATTTTGCTTGAACCCTGTTGCTCAGGAAACACAGGAACTTTCCTACTGAGAGTTAAACTTGGTGACCTGGATCTTAACCTGTGAAGGAAATAGATTGAGTTCCTGAGCATTACTTACATAAAAATTGATACTGTCCCAACCACCTACAACATTTCCATTATTTGTGCTCCTTAATCAGCAGTGTACACCAGAAATCTTACCTTCCTTATCCTGTCTTTCAGAGCTCAAGAAGGCAGCTGTCGATGACATCCATTTCTCCCCATTATCCTTTAGACATCAGGAATGGACAAAAACATCAATACAGTTATTATTATAGGTGAGAAAGGAGCTTCCATGGCATCTAACACTTTGTCATCAAGGAAGCAAATGCCTCTGCACAACATTGTGAAATCAATTTAAATGTGATTATCAAGGCAGAAGCTTACAATTCACATTAATTTCAGTGGTCTCCTAACTACATACTCCTAGTTAACCAAATCCATGCAATGTAAATTGGAAGTCAGTCAAATTCCCCTATATAGTATTTTCCAAGAAAGAAAAAGAGATGACTATAATCATAGTAATGTAGAACAGATATGAAAGGTATTTGCACTTGCACTTAGCAACAGCATGCTAGCAATTGCTTTAGGATGGAAGGTCCTTGTTTTAGAAAAGGTAGCAATTTGACAGGGGGTTGGGGTAGGACAAAGTAGCAGCCGAGGAAGCTAGTAATTTCCATGTAATCTCAATAGTTGTCACATTGCCATGAAAACTTTTACAAGCACTTTATTGACCTGTATTTCACTACTGTATATACTGTAGGTAACCTTGTCAATCAGAATTTAGATAGACTCATCAATATAACCATTTAATTTATTCCTAAATGGAGAATATTTCAGCAAATACATACAGTACAGGTTACACTACATGTTTAAGTAAAGATGTGCAATCCAGTTAATTAAACATCTTTTCTTCCCCCATGAATTATTGAAAATGTTTTGCAGATACGGTACATATATTTCATAGGATTTATTCTAGTACAGTAAACATGAATGCAAAAGCCTTACAGCATCTTAGAATTGTGATGAAAGTACAAAAACAATTATTAATTTGTAATAACAGAGTAGATGAAAAATAATTTACAAACTTGATTCATAGGTTATACATTGATTGGAGTGTCTGCATTTCATAAACTGAGAATACCCTTTGAGGATGCAGACCATAGACCCTGGCAAGGATCTCTCAAAAAAATGTTCCCTAATATTCAAGACCTTTAAAGATTGTATGCAAAGAAACTGTCAATCTTACAAAAAAAGTGGAATCTATATGAACTTGTATCTGCTCTTTAATACTTGATTTATTTATTTATTTATTTTTGTATTCTTCAATCACAGTGTGGATGAATCATTTCCAACTCAGTGATAATTATATGAAAAGAAGACTGTAGAAATAAAAAATCAATGATTATAATTATTAATGCTACAGCTCTTTTAAATGCTTCTTCCATGAAAGAAGGATAGTTTTCAGTATTAAAGGAGAATACAGTGACACTGTATGTTAAAAGAAAGAAATACAAACAGACAAACAGAACATGCTGAATAAATTATGTAAAAACACTAAAGGTATATTGTGGTCACACTTGTATGTTGCAGGAAAAAAGCTATGCAGTAATTATCAGCTAGTTACATCTAATTTAATACTGAGTATAGGCTATAGAGCAAACATCGGCAGATTTCAGCCTTCCATAGATTCACCAAAGTGCATACTTAAACACTCATCTAAAATTACACATTCCATGAAAGGAATTTGGCAGCAGCGCTTCATTTTCAAAAGCTACAGTAAGTGCAGTGCACTAATAAATAATCAGAATGGCATTGTGATCTATGCTTTAGATGGTCACACATACATATCTGCTCTGTTTTTGATACATTAGCTGTATATATTTACACATTTAGTAAGGTTGTATTCATATTTAGATACAGTATGAAAGTATTTAGCTTATTAGGAATTATCAGACACTGTATGGGCTTTTCAAGTGTAAACATTCATCTTATGATTTTCCCCAGATGGGGAAGTCAACACCATACAGAAAACTCAATAATATTCATCTAGATTTAATTAGTGTAAAATAATTTAAAAATTAAATCAATTCAAAAGTCAATAGTGAAAATCAAATAGTCATTACTTAAACAGAAATAGACCAAAATAATAAGTAAATAATTCAAGAAACGTTAACAGTTTAAAGAAAACATGGAATAAAAAGTCAAACATCTTAAAACTCAATCCAATAGAAAATATACTAACAAAATGCTGAAAAGGAAAAAAAAGACCAGCAGAAAGCATAGAAATAAATTAATGAAAACAATGAAATAGTTAAGTCCAAAACAATACTAAGAATCAGCAATATCCAAATCAGAAGTCTCAAAAAGGCTAAATGTTTTAACCAATATAAAAAGAAGCACAAGAGGAACTGAAGAACACAGTGACAATGCTTGCTTATGCCATAGTGATTTGCTAGTTGCAAAGAAGTCACTTATATTGGACTTTCATGTAATTGCAGGTTTAATTTTTCTGCAATAGTAACATGAAATAAACGACAAATAATGAACCAGGAGTGAAACATGAAAAATTGTAAATGAGAAACAGACGCAAATGTCACAAAGATCATTGCACAAAGAGCAAAAACATTAAAACAAACTCAAAAGTCAAAAACATAACTTGGACTCCTGGCTTCCTTGAAGCAAAAATGAACTATTCCTACATGCATGGAACTTGGATAATGAACTTAGTGTGCAGTCAACTGATATCTGATGTCACCTCAAGAGACTTCCAGTTGCCACAGGAACCATACGGACATTGCTAACAATACAAATGTACAAAATGAAGTTGCCCTTAACGTTTTTAAATGTAATGTGAAAAACTAATCACAAACTTCAAAGGAAAATGAAAGTAAAAATCCAAACAAAACACAAACTATAAAATATCCTGAGGGTCAAACAAAATACCTTGTATATAAACAATAACTTTATAGAGCTGGGGAAACAAATTTCATTTGAGGTAACTGCATTGCTTATTAAACTCATCCTCGTAAAAAAAATTAAAACAAAATGATAAAAATGAACAACTAACAAATCCTGTTTCTGATTGCAATTCACATCAAGCAGTCCAGGTTTTGTAACCAAGAACTCAGTAACTGACAAAAAAAATCCTTCCTGATCCTGTTTAACCTGTCATACCAGAAACTGTTGTCCTGTGACAGTTTATGTGCTACCCTCTTGTGTCTTAATAGCTGTTTGTTTCAACAAGTTAAACCTTCATTAAAATTCTAGGTGAGTGTTATTTTTCTGTTATTTTCAAATGTCTTGACATTCTAATGTGAGTGTGCTCTCTAGTAGGAATAGGCCACTTCTAAAAATTGTGAGGAAACGAAAACAGTTTTTTATGAATGCGTGTGTGTTGTGCTTAATACATTGAGACAACTTTGATAACTTTAAAGCCTGGTATTTTTCAAGTAAAACTTATTTCTTCATGATCATGGTATATATTAATTTCCCGTATAAAATCACATTCTAAATTGAACCTTTTCATATAAATGTAAAAAAATGTCTAGCCTGCTCTTTTCCTTTATAAAATAGGTTAAGAATACAGGTGTCCCAACATAAAAATAAAAGCCTTAAAACTTACCACATATCTCTACATTGAGAAAACAAACTTTTTGATTTAAGAAAATGAGCCTTTCATGATTTGGAGGCATGCTTGAGACACCAAAGGCATGAGAGAGATTCTTGGTAATACTTTCTTGGGGTAAGGATATGTTTCTCGCTTGTAGTGGATGTTTTGAGTGAAGTTTTGATATGGACATGTCCTCCTATCCTCAACCCCCACAAACCAGTTATCAAATTTTATAGCATAGGTGGAGTTGCTCTTGTTGAGGATATGCCAATAAAAGAGTGTGTAAACCCACTGATAAGGAAACTAATCAATTCATAAATATTTGGGGAAAATGTTCAAACTTCATGCAGGAATGACAGCACTGCGCTACCACTCTGTTTATGCTAAAATATCTGTACTAAAATTACTAAACTTCAACATGGTTAAATGTAAATGTCAGCCTATAACATCTACTCAGTTTTTGATTGCACACTATGTGTGTGGTCAGTCTTTCTCTCTCTAGATTATTGAAGTATTCTCATAAATCTCTGTGTTATGATACAGGGAATAGCAGGCAATATCTTTCAAAATAACGCAATTTTTTTTTTGGGTGTGGGGAAATAGGCTTCTGCTTAGTAAAAGACTGAGTTATCGTATGTGTGACTTTTTTCAGTGATTATAATCTAGTTGCCTACAAAACACAGACAGCTATTTAAATCTGAACATCTACATTTAATAATGTCAATAACAGCACTTGAAGATGACTTTTTGAGGTTGATCCATGCCCCTGGCCCTTAAGGATGCCACAGAAGAAAACAAGCAGCGAGGGGAATGGCATGGCCAGTCTCCATGGCCGTTCTCACAAAAATGTTTTGCTTTTTGGCTTTTATTCTTTTTAAAATGACTTGAGTCAATACATAATAACACCTATTAACTTTGTATTAAATAATATAAACAACCAATTACATTTTTATAAAGGAAATTAACTGTGTTTTAAATTCATTTAAAAGGTCACACTATCAGTTTTTGTGGATAGCTGCACCTGAGTTATGTTATCAAACACGGACTTGCTTTAAAATGTTTGGAGTCTACTCACAACTTATTAATATTAATATTATCACTTATTGTACACAATATTGAAATTTAAAAGCAACAAGCTTTAATTAAAGGCCAGTCCTCTTTTCCTGCCTGTTTTAAAAAAAAAATAAACAAGGCTGTGTTCATTACATAACTTCTATAAAGTGATTTTTCTTCTGCTTTTGCTCCCCAGGATGCATATAGTTATTACACAATCTATCACTTGCTAAAAGTGTGCAGTATGCATGCATAATTTCTACTTTATGACACATATGCCTTAAACTTTCAGAGCAAAAAAAAAATCCTTAATTTCATACATAAATCGTTTGTACATAAATAAATAAAATGTGTAAAAGTGTAAATTAACCTTTTTAATGCTTTGTAAGCCTATCTTTACATACGTTTGAGGCTACAATGCTTAAAATAGACATGCCACCTTTGTTTTATAACATCCTCCACAATAACTAGTTTACTAAGAACACCAAACTTTATCACATCTGATTCATTACTCCACCTTCAGAGGTCTTGTGGATCCCATACCTAGATGGGTCAGAGCTGTTTTCTAGTGTTTTCAGTGCAAGGGGGACATACAAAATATTAGGTAAGTGGTGCTAATGTTGTGGCTGATCAGTGTACACCCACTGATTTCAGAGATGTATTGCATACCAAGAAGAATATGCACAAGATAGTTGAAATTAGTGTCACCGTAAAGAAGGCAGACACTTACATTACTGTTTTGTGTAAAGTCTGTCATAGAGTGTAGAGCATGTAGGATGGACCACTAGATGTAGTCACTGTTGTCTCCAGGAATCTGAGGGGCTGGGTTTTGATGACATTCCACACTTTTGTTGTCAGAATATATGCTTCAATTCCTGAACGACACAAAAAAGACCTTTCTCTGATTTCTTGCACCAGTACATCTACGCTAGGTTTATACCCCTAAGAAGTAGTTCGGGTTTAACAAGTCTTTGATATTTCCACAGACTAATTGTGGCAGCCATTATATCTTCATAACCAAAGAATCCTTTATTAATTGGCCTGAAACATGTATGGTGACAGGCCAGACTGCCATCAACATTGGCACTTATGTCTTAGAGAAAGAATTAATCTCAATTTGAGGTCTCCCCAAAATTGCACAGCTAGCATGGGTAGAATTTTGAGACCTTTGATAAATAAGATTTAATGATGACTGGAAGAGTAAAGTGTTGGGAGCACCTCTCTCCATCTGTAGAGTCACAACCTGCTCAAAAGATTCAACCAAATGCTCTTACCCTAACTTGCCTTGCTAACCACCCATCTAATAGGCAGGGATTACAAGCATTTGATTGGTCACAGGCTTCCCTAGGGGACAATAAAGTTCTATTTATCGATCAAAGTGTAACAACCTCCCTATGTTCTGTTCTAAATGTGCCATTCCCCAGATATGGCATGGGGTGCACCACCCTTTCATTCTAAACTGAGTAGTAGTGTATGAGTCCACCACAGACCTGTATGATGCCATAACAGTCCATATGAAAGACAAAGTCTGCCAAACCTGACTCATGTCTCCCAAAAAAGAGACAGACTGCTATCTTAATGAGGCATTACAGGCTCTTCAAGAATTGTTGGTATTTAGTGTAATGTAATGTTAGACAATTTTCATTTTGATAAATGAGGGCCTTTTCAGTATTTCACATGTATAGTATGCATGTTGTAAATTGATTCCATTATGTTATGCCATGATTTGTTTGGTGGCTGGCTGGCTTTCATTTCTTCCTGTTCAGCACGAAAGGTTTACTTGGAAGAAGTTTTGATTGAAGCAGACGGAAAGAGAGAGAGAGATAGATGACAGATATTTTTGAGATCTCCGGTGCCGTGCCTATATAGGTTTGAGAGAGTGTTCTCTTAAATAGTAGGTATTTTATTTTTTTGATACACCATTTATGATATTTTTGTCAGTGGTAGTTATAAAACTGAATTAGGAAAGTATACATATGTATCATTACAAAAGGAAAATGTGTATGTTGTTAAAAAATATATTGACTATCTTTTCCAAAACTGCACTAAAGTATGGCAAAATGAAGAATTTAATATTGATGCAGTGTTATTCATCAGCACAAATTAAAAGAGCCTTGGCCCTATTTACAATGACAGATGATTGTCACTTTTAATGCTGCCAACAGTCTTTAGTTTAACCATTTCTAGGAACATATACTTTTAGGATACTTTTACATTTACGCTAATGTAAATTCAATCAAATGCTATACAACATTTTTCATGTTATGGTATAAGTGTACACTTAGCATTACCAAAGTGCAAAAAATAGCAAATTATGACCTGAGAAAAAATAAATTAAGGTTGGCTGGTTTGGTGGAGTGCAAGAGACCAGAGAGGCTTCTCAGGAGGTAATACGTTTCTCCAGATGTGCATTTTAACAACAACATTTATTTATATGGCACATTTTCATTCAAATAATGCGTAAGGGAACACTAATTAACAGAATAAAAGTAAGGTCTGATGGCCAGGGAGGACAGAAAAAAAAAAAAGCTCCAGATGGCTGGTGAAAAAAATAAAATAAAATCTGCAGGGGTTCCAGGCCACAAGACCGCCCAGCTCCCTTTAGGCATTGTACCTAACACAAATGACCTCAATCAGTCCTCATGGTATTCAGGGTTCTCATGGAAGAACTTGATGATGATGGTCATGTGGACTTCTGACCTTTAATCCATTAATGTAGGGACATCATGGTGCTTTGATCAGGTGGTGGTGGCACAAGTCGCCACACCAGAAAAGCGGGAAAAGAACAGAAGAGAAAGTAGGGGTTAGTACGGATCTTGAATATGAATACGATGAATAATAATGATAATAAATTGAATATACAGAGCATCAGGATTAAACTAAGATGAAGCTATGAGAAAGCAATGTTAAAGTAATGTGTTTTCAGCAGTTTTTTAAAGTGCTCCACTGTATTAGCCTGGCGAATTCCTATTGGCAAACTATTCCAGATTTTAGGTGCATAACAGCAGAAAGCCGCCTCATCACTTCTTTTAAGTTTAGCTCTTGGAATTCTAAGCAGACACTCATTTGAAGATCTAAGGTTACGATTTGGAGTGTAAGGTGTAAGATGTTCCGAAATATAAGAAGGAGCGAGATTATTTAAGGCTTTGTAAACTATAAGCAGGATTTTAAAATCAATTCTAAATGACACAGGTAACCAATGTAGTGACCTCAAAACTGGAGAGATGTGCTCGGATTTTCTTTTCCTAGTTAAGATTCTACCAGCTGCATTCTGTACTAGTTGCAATCAATTTATTTTTGGGTAGTCCAGAGAGGAGTGTGTTACAGTAATCTAGTTGACTGAAAACAAAGCGTGAATTAATTTCTCAGCATCTTGCAATGCTATAAGAGATCTAACTTTTGCTATATTTCTTAAGTGTAAAAATGCCATGATTTAAAATTCAGGTCAGAGTCAATATTTACCCCTAAATTCTTTACCTCCGTCTTGACTTTAATTCTAATGCATTAAGTTTATTTCTAATAACCTCATTATATCCATTATTGCCAATCACTAAAATTTCTGTTTTCTCTTCATTTAGTTTGAGAAAATTACTACTCATCCATTAAGAAACACAAGTAAGACATTTTGTCAGTGAATGAAGTGAGTCGGGGTTGTCGGGCGCTATTGATAAGTACAGTTGTGTGTCACCAGTAAGAGCTGTGGTAGATCACGTTATGCCCCGAGATAATCTGACCTAACAGAAACATGTAAATTGAAAAGAGCAGCGGACCCAGGATAGAGCCATGTGGAACACCATATAGAATATCATGGGTCTTTGAAGTATAATTACCACAACTTACAAAGTATTTTCTACCTGCCAGGTAGGATTCAAACCAATTCAAGACATTGCCAAAGAGGCTCATTCATTGACTAAGGCGATTTTTAAGAAGACTGAAGACAGGAATGATTGGACGAAAGACAAAACTGGGGAGAGAGGAACTAAGATGTCCATGCATAGAGGCTGCCTAAAAAATGTAACCAATCCTTTAAGGCTGCACAGGGCCCTGATGCTCAGGGATTTCAAGCCTAATATAAGACAGCCTCTGATACATGGGACTGTATGTCAGTCTTTGCTCAGAAGTGACCCAGAGTTGGGACCAAGGCTGCCTCAAAGCAAAGAACCTGTGACTATGAAGAAAGGGGATAATTTGGAGTGAAGATGATTTAATGGATGAAAAAAGGCTGGGGTTGATAGAGACAGAGTGAGGGAGAGACATAAGAATCATGAGAAGTAAGGGGAGGGACTTATTTTGGTGTGATGTATGTTGAAGAGGATATCACCCCACCAAACTACAAATGGTGTCACAGGGGAATCTGGAAATCATTCTGCCAGCCTGACTGAATTAGCATAAAGGTCTTTAAACCATAAAGTGAATATTCAGACATTCAACATTGTGCGCTGCCCAGATAATTTTTCCTGATCATGGAGCATGGCATGGAGGGATCAAGCATGTCACAAAACTGAGACTTTGTACTACTTTAATTATGACTTACAACCATGTATCACATAGAGGTTTATTTCTCTAATACCACTGTTGGCTAGAGGCTTTGCTTTCCTCTTCCCCGTTGTCAACTATCTATATTTGTAATTGTGTTAATGGAGTTATTCTTATGGTGCATTTTACTTTATTTAATGCTGATTGTGTGTTAATTTATGTAAATGTGGCTTGGTATAAAGATTTGCTGTTAAAACATTGTAAATGTTGTTTTGTGTATATGTACCAAAAATACATTTTCAAACCTGCTTAACTAAACAAAGAGTTGTGGAAGGATGGAGCCTATCTCAGGAGTACTGGAGACAAGGAAAAAAGGGCACTGGCTCACCCTCATGCTTACTCATCAACCTAACAATTCAGGTCATCAATTAACCTAACCCAAGGGGATATGAGAAAGTAATCAGAGTACTCAGAGGACAACCCACACAGAGAGGGGAAGAAGGTACAAATTGCAACATAGAAAAAACATGTGGTAGAAATGATGATCACAGTGACAAAGAGAAAAGTTTGTTGTAAGTTGTGTTATGATTCTTTGTGGCATTACAGAGCACAAAGTGGTAGTGATGGTGGATTAATCATCCTTCTCATCCCCCAAAAATCTATACTATAAATCTGTTACATTTAATTAAAACCAAAAAGAAATTACTGGCAGCCTTTTTTATCCACAATGAACGCATTTGAAGGAAGAGATTTGAATGTTTTCTGTTTATTTGTAATCAAATCTGATTAATTCATTTAGAATTATGGGGTATAGAGCTCATGTATTTAGTAGAATTGGTATTTCCTCCCCATGCTTGCATAGGTTACTCTTGTTTCCTCTTACATCACTAATACATGCAGGTTAGGTTTATTTCTATATCTACAAGAATTTCTTCTTTTATGACTGCATGATTCTTGCAACAGATTTTGATCCTGCTCAATAGAACTCTTAAAGGAACTTAGTATGCAGAAAGAAAGAAAGAAAGAAAGAAAGAAAGAAAGAAAGAAAGAAAGAAAGAAAGAAAGAAAGAAAGAGAATTTTCTTTGAAATATTAATATTTGACTGAAAATATTGTAGGAATGGACATGTTATTACATCTTAAAAATCATGTGGCTCCTTAATAGCTTTAGTGAGGTAAGTGTTTTGAGAAACTCAGTCATTTCAATCTGCAAATATAAAAATGCATTCCTTTCAAAACATATTTAACGAACTAAAAAAAAAATCCTCTTTTAGTATCCCATGTATCCAATTGTTTATGCAGTATCTATTCCTCCAGTACACCTCAGCTCTGGTCCGAATGAATGAAACCACCCCACCAGCTTAGGATGCCACCATTTGATTTGCTGATATCATGGATAGCAGATGGCACTCTTGAAGGCTCTGATTTTCTATTTTGTAAAACAGTGATGCGGCCATGCAACACCCACTTTCATTTTGTTGCTTTTGCTGACACAATCCAAAAATTAAATGAGGTTTCCTTAATTTTTATTACAGCCAATTTAAATTTGAAAAATGTTACAGTTAATGACTTGGTTGCAGAGGATATGTCCTTTTATAATCTTTGTTCATCTGTTTCCAGAAAGATCTTTACAGGGCTCCCCCAGCATATAACTGTTACCTCCTTCTCTGATTACTGATGAAATCATGATTATTCCATAGTTAAGAACTTTACTAAGCTTCATTTGTGGAAAAGAAATTCTTTATTGCAGCACTTTCATTTAGAAATTTCATTCCTCATACTGTATGATAAAACAATGAAAGAGTTAATAATTTCAGTTGACTTTCTTCCAGACAGACAGACTGTGAGCTCTGATTATTATTGTGCCCTACTGAAAACAAAACTCTGTTCAGCCATCAGGAGATGAAGGCCCAGATAGCTAAGCGTAGGTGTTCCTCTGCACCGTGATAACACATGCCTTCACACTGCCAGACAGACAATTGCTTTCTTGGAAGAAACAGGGTAGGAGATATTTTTTCTTCCATTACAGAGCAACAAAGTGACTGCAAATAAAATCTGACTATTAAAAAAGAGATGCATACTTTTCGAAGCTACAAAATTGTGAAAAAATCTGTTGGGAAACATATAGTATCCAAATCTTTTTTAACTGATTTTTTATAAATTACATTTGAAACATAAAATGGAAAAAATGCCTTAATGATTAAATGAAAAAAAACATTGATAGCATGTCTAAAATTTGATTTTGTTACCATTCAATGTATTTTTAAGACACTATCCATAAACAAGGCAATGCTACTAACAATGAAAGTGTCATGCCAGCTGGGCTTACAAGCAGTCATACTGGGTTACAACACTAAGTGACAACTTTACCTACCTAATAGCATGATGATTCAATTTTTGCAATCAGCAAAATCTCAGTCCCGGTCATGGAGTCAATGAGGTGTCACATTTGGAGATCTGGAGACTTTAGAGGCCATTGCATTAAAGAAATTCTCCACCCAAAATGATCATTTTTTTATGTGTTACTTACCCTCATTGTTTGTAGTGATGGCCAAGAATAATGTTTAATTTTATGTTTTCATGGATTGTGGCAATCAGAAAAGTTATGATATGACTGGGTTTAATGGGGTCCTGCGGATGGACAAAACTGAGCAACAGCCAACAATACTAAAGTGCCCATGATCAAAATCTCAAGTTACTGGTGTTGCATAATCCACATGTCAATTATACAGTCATGTGTAATAAAAAAGTTTTTAATAAAATATTGCTAAACAAATACTTTGTGAAAATAAGAGGAACAGGAAGCTCATTCAAACCAGATTGAGCTTTTGAACTAAAGATTTGCCTGTCACCATCATTTCTGGGTAGAGAATCCCTTTAAGGTAAATTCACTGTTATGTTCCTGGATAAATTCATGGACTTTCCTACTCTTATTACATAAAATATTATTCTACAGAAACAACAAATACATTTCTATTATTAAGAGATGTACCTGATTAGCATTGATTTCCAGTTATTACGTGACAGTGAAACTTTGCTCTTTTTGTATGAAGGACACCTATATGTGCAAAGAAAACACAACAAATACCAGTATAATGCTACAACTACTCTGCATAATTGACATCTGTAGGAGAGATACAGGGATTTGGTCCTCATAAACAGGTCTCATCCAATAAGTTGAATGATTTAAATCCTTTACTGTCCAATGTTATATAGCTCACTGTAACATCCACTTCTTTGCCCATTACCCATCTAGACTTTATATACATAATTCCAATGCAGCTGTCAACGTATCTTCTTTGGGCAGTACAGAAATAAGGCCGTCAATCCATTAGGTAGTTTATTACTTGGAGAGGGCAGGTGAACCAAAGTAATTAATAGTTAAGTCTTATTAGAACTTAACAGTAGTCCTATTTTAATTAATCACTGATTATTTATTGGTTGCTCATTTACATACATTTTAATTATATTCTTTAATTAGAAGGGCTGATCTAACTTGATCTGAACTTATCCTTGTATTTATGTCGGGCAGGCATAAGTTCAGTCTGTGAAAGGAACATTGCTACTATTATATGCTTTCTGAGTTGAATTCTAACACATGGCTCAGCTGGCACAAATATTTTTGTGCATGGGTGTATACTGTCTATAGTGGATTCAAAAAGCATTCAGATCCCTTCACTTTCTGCACACATTATTGTGTTCTAGATGTTCTTTATTATGAATGGATAAATTTGAGATTTTTCCCCATCAGTCTACACTCAATAACCCATAATAACCAAGTGAAAACATGTTTTCAGAAGGGTTTGCAAATCTATTAATCAAAAACTGAAATCTCTTATTTGCATAGGTATTCAAACCCTTAATTCAGTATTTTGTAAAATTGTCTTTGGCAGCAATTACAGCATTGAGTCTCTTTGGGTAAGCTTTACACAGCTGGATTTGAGCAATTTATTCCATTCTTCCTCAGAGATTCTCTCTATTTCCATTGGACTGGATGGGAAGTGTCTGTAAACTCCACATGTGTTCAATGGGCTTTAAGTCTGGGCTTTAGCTGGAACACTTAAAGATAGTCAGAAATATATCCCAAAGGCCACTCCAGCATTGTCTTGGCTTTATGCTACAGGTCATTATGTTGCATAAGGTGAACCGTTGCTCCAGTCTGAGGTCATGTGCACTCTGGAACAGATTTTCTTCAAAACTCTATTCATTGTTCACTTGATTCTAAACAGTCTCTCTGTCCCTGCCGATGAGAAGCACTTCGATAGTATGATGTTGCCACAATCATGCTTCACCTTAGGCATGGTATTAAGCACATGATGAGCAGTGTCTTGTCTTTTCCAGACATACAGTATTGTTTGGTGTTCTGCCAAAAGAGTTCTATTTTACTCTCATCAAACAAGAGAATTATTATCCTGATGATCTCAGAGTTCTTTAAATGCATTTCACTCAACAGTGACTTCCCTTTATTCATTCTACTATAAATGCCTGATTGATGAAGTACTACAGAAATGGTCACCCACCTGTCAGGTTCTCCCATTTCAGCAGAGAAATTATGAAACTCTATTAGAGTGACTATTGAGTTCTTAGTCCCCTCCTTGACTGAGGTCTTTTTGCTCAGTTACTCATTGTGACCCTGTGGCCAATTCTAGGAAGAGCCCTGGTGGTCCCACACTTCTTCCATTTCACTATTATTAAGGCCACAGTGCTCCTTGAAACACTGAAATCTTCAGAAATGTTTTTATACTTTTGCCATCATCTACAGTATGCCTCATCACAATTTTATCACAGAGGTCTACAGAGAGTTCCTTAACCTTGATTTTTGTCCTGAAATGCAGTGTGAATTGTAGGACCGTATAAACACTGGTGTGTGCCTTTCTGAGTGATGTCCAGTCAATTCAAGTTGTCACTGGTGGACCCCAATCAAGTTCAAGACACATATGAAGGATAATTAAAGCAAACAGGAGGCAGCTGACCACACTTTGAAGTGCCACACCACAACAAAGGATCTAAATACTTATATAAATGAGACATGTCAGTTTTTAATTGTTAATAAATTTGCAAACCTTTCTGAAACATGCCTTCACTTTGTAATTATATACTCAGCAAAAGAAGAAACGTCCTCTGACTTTCAACTGTTTTTACTTTCAGTAAACCAACCAACCAACCATTCTCTAACCCGCAGAATCCGAATACAGGGTCACGGGGGTCTGCTGGAGCCAAACCCAGCCAACACAGGGCACAAGGCAGGAACCAATCCTGGGCAGGGTGCCAACCCACCACAGGACACACACAAACACATCCACACACCAAGCACACACTAGGGCCAATTTAGAATCACCAATCCATCTAACCTCCATGCCTTTGGATTGTGGAAGGAAACCGGAGCGCCCGGAGGAAACCCACGCAGACATGGGGAGAACATGCAAACTCCACGCAGGGAGCACCCGGGAGCAAACCCGGGTCTCCTAACTGCGAGGCAGCAGTGCTACCACTGCGCCACCGTGCCGCCCTTCAGTAAACTTAATGTGTAAATATTTGTTTGAACAGTAAAAGAGTCAACATCATAAGGCATAAACTAAAAATGTTTCACAATGTGTCCCTGAATGAA
Organism: Polypterus senegalus; assembly: GCF_016835505.1. NCBI lineage: Eukaryota > Metazoa > Chordata > Cladistia > Polypteriformes > Polypteridae > Polypterus > Polypterus senegalus. Next base: position 67,140,121 of record NC_053155.1, read on the forward strand.
GGGAGGCTCAAATTCAAAAGTACCAGTCAGTATCTGATGTGGCCACCAGCTGCTTGAAGTACTGCAGTGCATCTCCTCCTCATGGACTGGACCAGATTTGTCAGTTCTTGCTGTGAGATGTTACCCCACTCTTCCACCAAGGCACCTGCAAGTTCCTGGACATTTCTGGGGAATGGCCCTAGCCCTCACCCTGCGATCCAACAGGTCCCAGACGTGCTCAATGGGATTGAGATCCGGGCTCTTCCACTGCGAGGATGATCAGCAGTCCTTCCTGTCTCCCTGTAGCGCTGTCTTAGGCGTCTCACAGTGCGGACATGGCAATTTATTGCCCTAGCCACATCAGCAGTCCTCATGCCTCCCTGCAGCATGCCTAATGCACGTTCACGCAGATGAGCAGGGACCCTGGGCATCTTTCTTTGGGTGTTTTTCACAGTCGGTAGACAAGTCTCTTTAGTGTCCTGCGTGATGTCCTGATGTCCTGTGACCTTAAATGCCTACTTTCTGTAAGCTGTTAAGGTCTTAACGACCATTCCACAGGTGCATGTTAATTAATTGATTATGGTTAATTGAACATGTATGGAAAACATTGTTTAAATCCTTTACAATGAAGATCTGTAAAGTTATTTGGATTTTTAAAACATTATTGTTGAAATACACAGTCCTGAAAAAGGGACGTTTCTTTTTTTGCTGAGTATAGGTTACTGAGTGTAGTAGATTGATGGGCAAAAATGCCAAACATCAAATTATAAGTCAATTTACAATACAATAAAGCATGCAGAAAGTGAAGGAGTCTAAATACTATATAATATATAACATTCTGAGATTCTTTGTTGTGTTAATAATTTGAAGAGTCAGCTCTCTGCAAACTACACTTTAATCCAGATTTGGGAGAAGAAATGTGTAACCTTCAAAACAGCTTAAAACATAAAAGAAAGATTGGTAATTCTTCCAGGAAATGTTGATTCCGCCCACGATTTGCCATATTCAATAAAATTCAAAGATGTCGTCATCAGAGCTGTTTTTAGCAGAGGGGTGAGTATGGTGCTGTGATGATCAGTGATGATCTTAAAAACGGTACCTCAGCTAGGGAAGTTGCATGTGAGAAACAAGTACTAATAAAACCTTTTATTAATATGAAATATGAGACTTGCACGAACCGCAGAGCTGTCTGAGTTGATCCAAAATCAAAGTTATTAAAGTTCATGTGAAAGTGAGTTTTCTTGGCACAACAGCTTCCAAATGGAAGAGAAATTGGCACGTCCCATCACAGTGAGCAGTGTAATTCCACTGTTGTGAATAATGCAAAACGTGGATACCAGTGAACACTCCTATAGTGATTATAAACTAGGCAGAAAAAATAGTTACCTATATACAATCTATGTAGCTGTTACTACGGATCCCAGTGTTTGTTCTTAGCAATTCAGTTTTTTTAATATGTTTAAAAAATGAACATTTTAAATGTTTGTGAATTTGACATTTACAGTACTTTCTGTTTTTAAGTTGTCTATTTCATTTATTCATACATTTTTCAAACCTGACTATTTCCATTTAAAGTCACTTCTCAGCTGCATCAGTTATAAGACAAGAAGCAACATTGTATAGGGAGAATTTTACAAATGCTGATCAACCAAGCACGCAGACTTTTGGACTGTGCTAAAGAAACCAGAGCATGTGGGGAGCATGTGCACCTTCAACACGAAGAGTACAAGAGCCACAAGACAGCCGCTGTTAAATTTGCTACCAAGTTTTCAATTTTAGCACATTTATATTGTTCTAATATAAAATGCATTGTTCTAATATATTATGTATTGATAAAATGAATACAGCTGCTATTGATAAAAAAAAATATACTCATATACTGTACATGCTGCATACTTTTTTATATATAAAATTTGCTGGTCAAACAGACCACAAGGATCCTAAAAGGAGTACATGGGCACCACATGGTCGAGCCCAGTTTATTAATAAATAAAAACAAAGGTTGCACAGAGGCACAATGTAAAAAGCCGGCTATAGTCAACCCAAACAAATAGCTCTCTTGTCAGGAACATAGAGTTCCTTTATGTTGGAGCTTTGTACTCTGTGAGGTTTGAGCCCAAATGAGGTGCCATCTTCCAGGGATGACCCTTTTTATGGAATCCAGGCAGAAGGGTTAGAACCTGCTCTGGGCGCCATGGTTTAGGTCTCTTCGTGGAACTGTAAGTGAAAGAAATGAAACAGTTAGCGACAGCGCCCTTTCTTGTCCCGGAGTGGTTTTGCTTACCTCAGCATAGTCAGGGAAGTGATCTCCTCAGACAACTCTCTCCTTTGCTTTCTCTGGTCCATGTTCAGTGTGGAGACACATGATGATACCAAACAGCAGACTGACTACCTTTCTCCATTTAAAGAGGCTGAATGACTGACTACATAATTTCAGGCATGTGTGATACCAATTAAAGAAAACAAGATAGTTTGAAAAATCACTCCAATCCAATTATTTATGATCTTTTCTAGCAGTACCAACAAATGTGAGCATAGGCATTGACATGGAGTGCTCCCCGTCAATAATCATCTAAGTATTTGTATTGCTGCAGGTTTAGGATCCAGCAGGTAATCCAGGGCTTGGTGCCCTTATGGGAACACAGCCACTGTAGGGTGCATGGTCAGTCACAAAGACAAACTCCCACACCAGCAGATAGCGCCTGAGATGGGTTACTGCCCACTTGATGGCCAGGGATTCTGCCTTAATTGCTACATATCTCGTCTCTTGGTCGGCTCCCCTGATGATGTTGCTCAACACAGCACTCCAGTCTCCTCAGTCTGGATGAGAAAAGGCAAAACAACACTAAAGTTGATTAATAGAGTGCCTCCCCAGAGCCCTGCAAAAAGCTGCTGTTATCTCAGTCCCTCCAAGGCTTTTGGAAATTGACATGGTATATATGCTCACGCAGCCACTAATTGGGTTTTAATATCAGGTAGTCCTCCAACCCCTTCCACATGCACACTTTGAAAGGTTTGGAGTGGGAGGTGGGCACAAGAACCATAACCTTATGCCCTGGGCGAAACTCGCTGAGGCTGGAGCCATGAATGTATGTAAATAAAAAGTCACATTTTGTAGAAATTTAGACTAGAAGTCTTAACTTTACTTTATTAATCAAATAACAGGCACACAAACTTTTCACTATCTTACTTTTGAAAACCTCTGGCAGTTATTTTGTCATTTAACTAAAACATTCATTTCTTAACTTTCTGACATACATACCATTTTGCAGATTATGTAAAGTATTGTGTAACTTCTGGGACAAAACTGTACCAATACTCACTCAAATAATAATTTGTTTTACACAGTTTTGTAAAGGAATGGTTTATTTACAATAATGCAATGCTACTCTACTTTTCCTATTAACTTTGCCTGCCATCCATATTAGAAGGTCGTCAACTTAGGCACTCACAGGTTTGGCATGCACCTGATATATTAAGGAGACATAGCTGAAAATATATCCCTTTTAAAAAAAGGTTTCAAAATAAACAGAAAATATATAAACCTAACTATTGTTTTTAACTGAGACTATATGAGTAATGTGTCACTTGATGATAAAAAGTTTAGGGGCTATTTTAATACTATGAGAAAAATACTGGAAATATGCTGAAGGTAGTGTCAGGGATGCCAGGGGCCATGACCCGGCCGGGACGCCATGAGGGACCGGATGTGGGTCTGTGCCCACCCTGGATCACGTGGGGGTCGCCTTCCTGGTTGCTTTGGGGGCCACGGGTACAGGGCGTGGAAACTCCACCCTGTAGGGGCCCATGGTCACCGCCAGGAGGCACCCTAATGCCTTGGGGACCTGTTAGCCCAGCACTTCCGTCACACCAGGAAGTGCTGGGGGGAAGAATTAGGATGGCGCCCGGAGAGCTGCCGGCAGGAATGCCGGGAACACCTGGGGCTCATCCGGGGACTGTATAAAAGGGGCCGTCTCCCTTCATTCGAGGCTGGAGTCGGGAGGCGGAAGGACAAAGCTCAGAAGAGCTGTGGAGGCGGCCCGAAGAGAAAGGCATTGTGGCCAGGACTGTGATTGGGGTATTTGTGCACGTGACTGGGGTCTGAGTGACCAATGAACTGGGGTCTTTGTGACCAATTGTTGTAAATATTGTAAAATAAACGTGTGGTGGTATTTTAACAACATGTCCGCCTGTCTGTGTCCGGGCCGGATTTGAAAGAACCCTTGAGGAAAATCAAAAGACCTTAAGAATTTGATATTCCATTGGTAGTATGAGTAAGCAAAGAAAAGCAAAAGCCTTAACACATCATTTCAAAACTTCTTTTCAAACTACATCTGTGTGTTTGACCAATTAATTTGTCTTTCCATAAAAATGCCATTTAAATAATTGAGTCACAGAGGTTTACTTATCCTAAACCTATTAATTGGAAGCCTTAAACAGCCCAGGGTCAAACAATCAGACAAACATTCATAAACACTGTGTCACACACATGTAATTGGGAGGCAGCTAGAGGGCCTGAATAATAGTACCACACTAGACCAGGGTGTGGCAAGCTGCACTGACTTTCTCTCTCAATCCTCTGCAGACCGTCCACGGGAAATCCCAGTAGGTACCGGCACCACTGGTGACATCATTTCTGGTACCAGGGACCCATTGATGACATCACTTCTGGTACTGGTGCCAAAGACATCACTTCCGGTCCCGAAGATGTCACTTCCGGCCCGGCGCTATTGAGGATGTCACTTCTGGTCCCAATAACATAATTTCTGGTTCCAGTCCCAAAGATGTCACTTCCTGTAGTGACCTTTAAAGCCGCCATGTTCTCATTAACTCACAATACCAAGGACAGTATTTTGTATTAATCATGCTGCAGAGAGCTATATGATTTATTACTTCTATATAATTTGTTCCTCATTTATGCAGAAAAAGAATTAAGCTTTGTGCACAGAATTAAGGGACTAACTTGCATCATTTATAAGGAACTGATGACCTCTTGATAATAACAGAACACCCTGTGATATTATGAAATCAGCTGTGACCGATTTCTGAATCCTTGCTTAAACTATTTTGAGCATATTGCTAAAGACTTGGGTATATAGTTAATTCCTCTCGGCTGTTGTGCAAAAACATTGCATACCTAAGGAAGATAATGTATTGATCACTAAAGCTTATTATGATAAGTTCTGCTTTGAACATGTAAACAGATCTAGTATAAAAGAGAGAAAATTCCCTGTAATGTGAAGCTGATTGCACTAGCCACTGCTGCTTTCTACTCACTAGGAATAAAAAGCTTCTTTCAATCTACAGGTCTCCTGTCATTCCTGACCCTCAGCGTCCACTCTATCAAATCAGTTCTGTTTTGGATGTTGTACCATTCGCTACACATGAAAAAAATACCCATTTTGCAGCCATGGATATTATATGGGTGGTTGCCCCAAACCTTTGATGTTTCCTGTGTCTTGTTGTGACACATGGCAAATCAAAACTTCTAATTCGCAGCTAATAGTAAAAAAAAAAATTATTTTTATTCTTTTAATTATTTGTTTATAAGAAAAGACATTCCATTATCTGTCTTTTAAATTCATTCATTCTCATTCAAAATATAACATAACATATTGATGCACGGAAACTGAAAACCAAGCAATGGCAGAGCATCCTTAGTAAGGTCAATATTTAAAGAATATTTCAGAATGAACTTGAACATTTGTAGAACCTAACAGTTTTGGAGTTCCACTGTTATATGTTTACATGTTAAGTGATGCAAATTTACAACTCTGAGTTTATATGACTTTAGCTGTGCCCCCTTTCAAACTAATGAAGCCTGCAAGTACATTCAATTCTGAAGAAAATTTTTTATGTACTTTCTGGCTTCTTTCTTGTCTTTTGCTCTTTGCATCATATTTTCTTGAAAAAGCTGCCGATACACACCATTTCTGAGCCGTGTGTGTTTCTTCTTTGCATGTACATGCATGACGGGAGTGCGATGTCACAGCCAAGATTTTGCATTTAAGTGGTTCTTCAGTAGCTTAAAACTGCCTGAGCTTGCTTTGTGTGCAGGAAAATCTAATTATTGTTAGTGAAATGAAGATACTGGCTGGTAAAGACTCAACTTCTTGATATACTGTAAATCAAATTATTAAGACAACTGGGTCTGAGTTAGTCCTTTTTTGTTTTTGGCATTTGAGCCTCATGCACTAAAAAAGCAGGGGGTGGAGGTGGGGTCACTGCTCTTTTTGTTTAGGGTGATGTTCTTCTTGGCTGAGGGTGAAAAGGAAGACAGGAAAGTCACTATGGCAAACCCAAATTTCTCCTCAAGTGTACTCATAAAAGTCAACCTGAAGGCAGACTTAACCTGCACATTTGACACAGTGTAAAATAGATCCAAACAAAGATACAGAAAAAGCTGGCAACTTGCCTACACCATATCATCTCCTTTACACTTCAGCTGCTGCTCTTACTGCTTTAAAATATTAGAGGCTGCAGTGTGCAGTAAGAGGGACTAGTATTGTGGCACACCTGCTAGCTTAGCTCACCAACAGCACATACAATCAACACTGAAGCAACAATCCTTAGAAACACTACGGTGATGTAAGCAAATGCAGCATGTAGCAAGCAAATGCCAAGCAGCACAAAGTGAACAAAAATATAAATAAATTATTAAACCAATACAAGTAAATAAAGCACCTGGCTAGTGCCTCCAACTGGCCAACACTCAAAGAACTATGACTTTTTTATTATTTTGAGTTTATTCTTGCTAATCAAATAAAAATAGTTGTATTTTTGGATCATTCTGTCACACTATTGTTTCGATCTACTAAATATATCTTAAACCATATAGATGTTTTGCAGATTTTTTGTCAAACTTTAATAATTCTGCAAATACCCAACTGCCTACTGTCGAATTTCAAAGATATTACAGATCCTGCAAATGAAACAAATCCCATGTCTTTCACAGAGGCAAGGGATAAGACACTCTGTCTGTCATGGAAACTTTGATGTGTCCAAATATTATTGTGAGAGGGAAAGGCCTGGGAGATGATAAAGCCAGAGCCAGACATAGTCAAAAACAAGAAGTCAAAACAAAAACTGGCAAACAGGAGCCAAAGGGCTGAGAACTAAATATGCGACTCAAAAAAAAAAAAAAATCAAGAACCAAAGAAATAATTCTAGCACTAGGCCTACTTGAAATAAAGTTAACTATATGCTAAGAGAGAATAATGAAAAATGTTGCATATCCACCTAGGCATAAGAAACAACAGGCATGCAAATCAAATTTATAATATCATGTTGTAAAAAATCAATTCCTAGAGCATTCAAAACTCTAAATGAATCAAACACATATGTATAATGTAATATTGTCTGTCTGTTTGTGTCTCTTCTATTGGGTATTTTGTCTTTGTTTATTTTTTTCAGCATTTCCTGCCTCTTTTGGTATGTATTTGCACTCGATTTGGAGGTTTTCTTCACCTTGTATTTTGGTGATGACATTAGTTTCTTGCATTATGGCTTAGTTTTGTTTTTGTGATATTTTGTACTGTTGTTAGTTATTTGAGGTCATGAGCCATCAATCACGACACAATGGGATAAAAGTTAACTTCAAGGTCATATCAATATCCAAGTTCACAGACTCAAAAAAAAAAAAAAACCTTTCCAGTGAATCTGATTCTTGTCTTATGTTTTGCTTCTCTTTGCAGTAAATGTTATCTCCCAGCATTTAAACCATTTCTGTATTTTTGATCTCCCAGCATTCAACCTGCATCTGCCCTTTGGCCATGTCTTTTCCCTTAGTAACCCTTTATAATCCTTCACGCTTTCCCAAAAAGTATGGCACTCACTCTGTCTTTCTCTCTATATGTAGTCCACACCCAAAGTTTCAAGGTATTTAATAGACTGACCCAAACAAATTTGTTTCATATGTACTTTTTTGTTGTTGGCTGTACATTTGTGACAGTTTGCATATAGCATAAGAGGCAGCATCCATTCTTCCTTCTTCCCCCAGTTCCATCCCTACTGTGCTCCCTTAACACTTTGTAATATAAAGAGATTTGCTTGCCACAAGTACATGTTGATCATACATAGCTTTAATTGATTCTAATTGCATGTGACAAATGAACCAAAGCATTAGGAACACCTGCCTGCTATGTTGTTAATCAAGATCCAATTTTATATTTAATTTTTTTTTCTGACCACTTTCATCTTATAAGGAGCAAGGTGACAACGTAATATCCATGAAGGCTGGGCAAATTAAATCATTTATGTAAGTGTTTACACTGATTTCAGCCTTCCTTTGTACATTTCACAGTTATTAGAAGCCCATGGTTTCAATATACCATGTACACGCCAATATGAAAAAAATTGTCTGGAAGTAAAACTGGCAAGCAAACCTCTCTGATTATTTCTATCAGTGGCATACTGTGATTTCTAAATATATGATATCTCCCTTCCTTTATCTATAATTTAACAAACACCTTACAGGATCAAATTTAAACAACAAAATAAATCAAAGTTTGCTACCAGATTTTATAATTCATTTACTCGTTTTCTTTTTTAATTATAATATGTTGAACTTATTTTTTTTGTTTTTTTAATTTTAAATGCCTGGACAGACAATTTACACCATTTTCTGTTGATCCAAACAATTGCAGATCACACGTAAACTTGCCTTAACTATATATATATATATATATATATATATATATATATATATATATATATATATATATATATATATATATATATATATTTATGCCACTAGTATATTATTTTCTTGGGAAATAAAGTGAAGGCAAGAGAAGACCTATGCAGCCATGTATACATAAAAAAATACAGATTTAAGTTTGTCTGCAAAGCATTTGTTCTGAATGCGAAGCTGGAATCTTCGTAATGAAATGTTTGTGATCAGGTGTTTTAGAGGTGTTAAAGGTGTAAGCAAGAAACATCAGTGGTGTAATGCTGGATGTGAAATGCTAAAGAATAATTTTGGAAACTGAATTAGGAGAGGCGATCCCATAACTATAAACTGTGTAGTTTCTACATTTTAAGTCTTAAGTCACTTTCGTCATTTCTTTTTTTGGTAAGGTATTGTCAGGGAATAAATCTGTAGTATACAGTTCCTACTCTTACAGTATTATGCACCCAGCCATTTTCTTAATCCACTGTTTTCCAGCAGTATTAAGCCAAATACAGAAACAAACCTTGGACAAGACTCCAGCTTATTACAAACATTGATGAGTGAACCTTGTTGAATTTACTTTACCTCGGTTTCCGTGAAACCAAAGAAATGTTTATGAACTTCACCAAACTTTTCAAAATTCATTGAAGTCAATAGGGAAGGAGAAAATGAACTAGTTTTGAATTGATTGTAATGGTGCAATTGTCTTTTAAGGGTCATTGAAGGCTAGTGTAAAGTCTGCCAGCTAGGCTGGACCGATTATTGTGGCCAAATATGTGATCAAAGCTGTGAGGCTGCAATGCTAATCCCTGTGCCCAGTGTGCTCCAAACAACAAAAGATGCAAATGGAGTGAATACCAGCAACAAAATGCAACAAACAGACACAAACTAGTAATGAGTAAATAAACATATGATCATTGTATTCACAGAGTTCCTGTCTTCGTGCACACATTAAACATGTAATGAAAAGATGAAACTGGGTCTTTCAAATGTTTAAATCTTTTTTGTTTCCCACGTATCTGTGTAAATGCTTCACACATTCTTCTCCCATCAAGAAAAAACACCTTGTAAACAGTAATAAATCTTTTATTTTCATTATTTAATAGCATGTTGTGTGTTTTCTGAACTAATAGATCCTTTAAGGCTTGTTTTGAGATTGTTGCTGGGCATATGGCTAATTTGCCTTCATAATTAGTCATGCAGTGCTGCATTCAGTATTATATATCCAGTGGCAGTAGTCTTACTACTACGTTTTGTTTATCCCTTTTAAGTTTTTGTGGGATGGAAATCTGGAATTGTTTCTCAACCTTTGTTGCTTTGGGACCTATTTTTACCTTTTTAAGTTCATTAACGACCCACATATAGCCATTAAAGCATTTTGAGGGTTGAAACAACTGGGAGTTTAAAAAGCAAGTGCGGTTAGATACTGGAAAAATATCGCACAGCACTCTCTGGTACATCAATGGACAGTGCATTGGATGGTGCATCTTCTACAGCTCTGTGATTTTACACCAATCAACATTATAAACCAATTTAAACTTTCTGTTTGGGTTATCTATGTTATATGGAAAAAAACATTATGTGTTACCTTACTCTTCATTATTATAGGAATATTTTATTGTTACATGACTGAAATGTAAGAGGGGTTTCTGTTTGAGGTAAAATTACTTAGTAAAGGAAACGTTATTGGCTGTATGGTGTGCATCAAGAAGTTAAATTGCCAAAACTCACTTCAGCACTATTCCGCAGGGTGTTCTGATAGAAACTGGTGGTCACAATGGCTATGGGTCTTTGATATAGTCAGTACTTTGATATATGTCCAGTTCAACCTTTATTGTTTTTCCCCCTCTTTGATTTTCCAAAAGAAATTCATGGTTGTATTAAATTAGCTTTCTAAGAACACATTGTCTAGAATATTTTTTCAGCATTTTTATACAGCTCTGTTAAGCACAGCTATACTAAATATAACAAAATATTTTAATACATAGTGTGGGCACCAGGAGGTGCTCTAGCTCCCCAAACACCCAACACACACACAGGCTCGGACACAAGTGTAATAGCACAAAGGGTTTTTATCGTGGGAAACTCCTCTCATGCAAGCATTTCCCACACCACAACCACAATACAGATAAAAGGACATACACGCAGCAATGCCTTTCTTCTCTCTGTTTTCTCTCTCCCTTTTTCCGTCACTACCTCCACTGTCCTTCTTCCTCCTGATTCTGGCACCTCGAGCAGTGGCTGGAAGCTGCTTTTATGTGAAACCCAGGAGTACGTCCAGTATCCCTTAATTGTGGTTGGGGAGCACTTCCAGGTTAGGCTGGAGTCCTATAAGGCAGGTATCATTAGTCCCCACAACACCCCCTGGCAGCGCACAAAAAAACCCAACAGGACTGAGTCCAAGAACTTCAGCTCCCATAATGCCCTGTGGGAAACTGTGGCACTGCCTCAACCCATCTGCCATCTGGTTAGTGTCCTGTGTATGCTATCTCCCCCGGTCATTTCTTTCCTAGGCTCCTGGCCGTCTCTCCCAATAGTATACAATTGTAATTATTTAATTTAAAATGTTTTAATTTCTTATTATTCCTGATGCCTTAAAAGTGCCATTTGTCAGGTCATTATTAAAAAAATGTAATTTTTACTCAAATGTATTAACAATTTTAGACAAATCATAAGCATTACTTTTCTTTTCAAAGTGCTCACCACTTCTAATTTACCTTACACACTGCAACATTAAAACAAATACATTTAGCTTTCATGTGTAAGTACCACACAGGTTGGACGGACATCCCGACCAGGAGAGGGGATGCTTGTGCATACTGAGGTATTGTGGATCAAACATTGTTTGTTTGAACCTGGGACTGTCTTGGGTGTTCATGTTTGGGGTTTGGAGCTCTCTGGTGCCCCCTGGTTTTCACACACATCATACAAAATATGCATTGCCTTTTCACTTTGTGCATAAATTACTTTTAATGATAGAATTTCATCATACATTCTGAAGTTAAATATGGTGTTCCTCAGAGCTGTTACCAGTCATGACCCTCATGTTTGTACTGAAGCCAGTTTATACGGGAGAAGCAGAGATTTTTTTAATTGTGGTATTCAGATAGGCATTGGTGAATAGAATAAGATCTGATTGTGGCTTGCTAAATCACAGGTGAAACAAATTTGGTGAAATTAACAAGCACTGGTGAAAGCGTAAATATCTTTAAATTTTTCTTAAGGATTTCTCAAGAATAGAAATCTTTCACTGGGTCAGAAAAATGACAGAAATTATTACATCATTGATAAGAAAGAAAAATCAAATTAAATCAAAAAAATAACATGAAAAAAAGTTATTTATTGAGATCTGCTATTTGAGCCTTACTGTTTTCTCATTACATGCCACCATTAATAAATATACTGAAGCTTGAAAACACTACCTTCATCTTAACTTGTAGGCAAGTGACTCTCAAATTTATTTATGAATCATACCTAATGATGTTAGTCCAGCTATGGTACTAATTAATTATGAGAGTAAACTGAACTTTGGTAGTGTAACATTAAGATGGATATTCTGTGGACAGAGGCAACATACCATGAAGTTATAACTCAGAGAGCCTGGCTACTAGTTCTGTTGAATCTGTACATAATTTAAGCATTGTCATTAATACTAATCTATGATTCAGTACCCATATTACTGCATGTTTTACAAACTGCTTTATCCAGTGAAAAAATCTATAACAATTAACATATTTTTTCATTTTGCAGGATGCAAATAATTAATTAATACACTTGTTTCAGGGCAATGCTATAGTAATTCATTAACTAATTTCATTAAATTGTTCCATTTCCACTCTGCAGTTATTTCAAACAGCAGTTACTATAATCATTATTAGAACTGGGAAATATAACAATATACTGTAACTTCAGTTCTGAAGCCTCTACAGTGGTTTTCAGTAAGTTTTAGGGCTAATTTTAAATGGTATAATTACACAGCTCAAAGTGGCTTTAGCCCCTTTTACTTAAAAACCACTAGTAATATATAAATAGGTTTTTATGTCAATGTTACGTATATACTGTGACCAGAAGTCATATGTCTTCTAAACATTCCAAGGATAAAAAAAAATAATATAGAAGTTATAGCTACAGAGTTCTCATACTTAGAAATGATCTGTCTAATTAATTAAGAGATGCTCTGCCATTCTCAACTTTTAAATGGAGGCCAAAGATCTATCACTTTAGGAAAGTTTATTAAATTGCTATTTTAGCTGTCAATTTGGTTGCTCATTTGGCAGTTATTTTGCCTCAAATAAAACTCTATTAATTATTATGAGCAATTGTTATTGACCCATTCCTATTCACTTTTTCCTTTTGTGGCAGTGTTCACTAATGATGTTGTAATGTGTGGTTCCAGACATGGCAGATAGGTGTGAGACCTCCATAAAACTCCAAAAGCTAGGCTAAGCTCTTATGATTGGTAAACGTTATTCATTTTCAGCTATACCAAAGAATTTTACATTAGTTTCTCACTTTTTGCCTTCCTTTAAAAAGCTAATAATTCTTATTGTCTTCCCATTATTCCATTTTGGATTATTCACAGACACAGCTATGTTATAGTAGGAGCTTTGCCTAGCTAACCCCCCCAGAGTTCAACAGGAGACCACAATGTGTCCACATTGGCACAATATATAAGTTCTTGCGTGTGTGATCCTAATTTAACTTCTTTGGATAAAAATAGGTTACATGCAATTCTCTGCGTCTTTCCGATCTCAGTGTTCTGACTTTCTTTTTGTTTAAAGATTTCTGACTCTTATCTTACATTTCTGGCTTGGCAAAAAAATGGTTTGTCTTTTTGGTATCTGCCCTGCTCTTAATTTGTATCTATAATTTATCAACTGATCATATAATTAAGTTTTTTTTCACTGTCTTATAATGGCACAGAGTACAGGCCTCCTCTGCCTGGCTAGAATCGGTCTCACTCCCTAAAATGTCTTAATCCCCAAATATACTGGCCTACTTCAGCCTATAAAAGTCCAAAAATATGCACAATGCACTACAAAAAGGGGGTGACTGCAAACCAATAGCTTGTAGATGAAAAGGCAACAAAGAATCGTTATAAATAAAAGATTTAAAAAGAAATGGAAAATATAAGCAAATGATCAAAAAGAGCAAGAAAGGAGTTGAGTAAAAGGGAATAATGAAAGCAAACAAGTTTATATCCACAATCTGTGAGAGAAAACCAGAAACAGAAGCAAAAAACTTTTTTCACAAAACAAATGTTGGACTGTTGGCTCCTGCTTCTGGCTGGGAATATAAAGCCAGATGGAGGATCGAGCAGCTGTGATGTCAGAGTGGCCCCACCTTTTAGGCCTCCAACCACAAAACACATTAAAAAGAGAGTACATAATAGCAGAAAATACATACAAATATGAAAACTAATACTTCATAAATATCAATGAAACATAAAAATATAACATAATAAGCACAACTTCTGACCCTTACATAACAATTATTACTTTGTGGAAGTGAGTGGGAATCTTTTGCACTGATAAAAGCCAATACAATATCTATCCATCCATTATCCAACCCGCTATATCCTAACTACAGGGTCACGGGGGTCTGCTGGAGCCAATCCCAGCCAACACAGGGTGCAAGGCAGGAAATAAACCCCCGGCAGGGCGCCAGCCCACCGCAGCCAATACAACATAAAACAATTAATTTATACTACTGTTATGGTTTGCTGCATGATATGGGTTGCCTGGGAAGCATAAAGTGGCCAGATGGTTTAAAAATGGTTTTATTTGATCAGCAATGAATGCCCAGTAACCCACTATGAGCTTCATCAGGAGATGCCTTTGAGTGTATATACTGCTCTGAAGACTAGCTTTAAAAGAACTATCAACTTGTGGAAAAAGCTAGAAATTACTATGTCCCCATGCTAAAAAATTATAAAAGAATATTGGAAGCATAATGTTTTACCTATATAGACTTCATCAGGAATTTTACGTGTAATGTTTTTCAGAATGAGAATAATCTTTATAGTTTTCCTTTTGACACACTTGACAATGAATTCTATACAGCTGAAATGTTGTGCATCTAACCTCGTGGGTTACAGGCACAATAATAATTTTTAATAATTAACAAAGTTAAACTTTTTTGATTTAGTCATAACATTCCAAAACATGTGCAAGTTCTGCTTCCATACTTGATTTTAAACATTTCAATAAAAAAAACGATCACCAAGTTCAAGAACATGCATTCTCAAAAATTACCTATTGGGCTCAAATTGACTTAGAGATAGTTTGGCTGAGATAACTAGGAAAAATAAAAGAAATTGCCAAAACACTTTATCTCTGGCTACCCAGCTAAGCTTAAATAACATCTGGAAGATGTCACCATTGGCAAGCCACATTAGCAGAGAATTACAAAGGTGTCTTGATGGATAGCATTATGTTTCTCCAAAATGTCCATGAAAAACCCTTATCCACAAAAGCAGAATAAAAGATGTTATCACCAAAACAGCATAAGCTTTAAAACCAAATTTAGCCTTCCAAATTTAATGTGAAAGTCATTCCTTTATCTCAATGAATAATATTTCTTCTAATAATTTAAACACTTTCTGATATTATAAAGGAATATGGATGAGTGTACACTTCTTGTTTTCCAGCTCCACACAACCCTGCATGGAATATAAGTGCTTAAATGTTTAGAAATTGCCAGTAAAGCAGGCAAAATAAAATAAATTGAGAAAGAGAAACACTACAATGTTGAATTCTCCTTTTGACAGCAAAAATATCCATAACTGACCACTAGTACACTGAAACTGCTGTCCTAAGTACAAACTTAAATAGCAGAGTCATGTACTGTGTCATGATTGTGATTATGTATACCTTCTGTTTTCAATGTTAAAACCTTTTAAAAGTGTGGGAAAGAAGATGCAATATAACTTTCAAAAGTGTACACCTCTCAGAATCTCCTATGAAATTTTTCCTGTCTGTTTCTCATTTAAATTCCTGCTGTGAAAATCCGAAAATCTTGCCATTTATTGGGCTTGCTTTAGAATTATGACCAAGTGGTGTTTATATGCTTTTTGCTTCATAGGGTATAAGATTTCTTCAACTTACACCTAAGAATGCATTCGCTCCTAATGTACATGTTACTTAAATGCATCTGATATGAGTTTTTGGAGGAAGATAATTTAGGAGTGAAAATGTCGAGAAAGTTTTGATTGATAAAATACAATCTTTTTTAATGCTGGCAATGTGAATTGGAAAACTGATATACATAAGACTATGTTAAAGACTGGTAGAAACCATATACTAGTGAAACCCACATTAGGGCAAACCTGTTAAACATAACTGAACATTCTGTCATATGTTTGCTTATACTTTATCTTAAACACATTATGAAACACAAGAAACTAATGTTATCACCTTTTATTTATACATAGTGATAGTTACTGTGCAATGTGAAATGTAAATATATGCAAAACTAGTAATAATGCTCATTTTCTAATACTGTGGCAACATAGTATATATAAAATATTAATTTGCATATTTACCATTTCTTACCTGGAAAGAGATTATGTCTTTGACATTTCCCTTTTGCTGCCGACACCCATCAGATCTTAATAAATGTGAGATAAGCCAATTGCAAGCTGTAATGGTCCTGGGTCACTGAATTTGAAAACACCTCCCTGCCAGCTCAGTAAAGTGTAGGGCCTAGTCTTAGGTCTGGCATCACAGTGTACACATATTCTCCAGGTTGTTCTTCGTTGAGCTTTGTATCTTTTTTACAGCTTCAAATGTAAAAATGGGATAGGGGTAGTTTACAAAAAAATTGTTAAATGATTACAAGGTATTTTCATTCATAACTAACAAGACATGTGTTTTTCTGTCTTCCTGTCAGCGAAGTCCTTCTGTGCTGATAAGCATGGCTGATGGAGTCAAGATTACCCACCCCATTCTTTGTGCAAGGTGCCATTTTTATCATTTATATTTAGGGAAAGTGTGTCAAAAAGAATGCAAAGTGTGGATGAAATGAAAATAATACACAAAAACATAAATAAGTATTTCACTTGGATATCCAGCAATATTATATTGTTCCACTGTCAACATTTTGAGCAGTACACTCGTATTGGACTTTTCATTGTTAAGATTTATTTTGATTTTTGTGGCTTCCATTGTTTTTGGCACATTTTTTTTCATATCAGCCAATCAAAGCATAGATAGTAATAATGTTAACTAGGCTACTTTTATAACATTTACATAATAAACTTTGTTTATTTAAACATTATAAAAATTACAAATATTTTATGTAAATTTTAGGGTCCCAGAGTATGTGTTTTGAAGTCCCAGGGTGCGGAGGGTTCAAAAATCACGGTACAGGAGCTGACACAGCTCCTACGCAAATTAAGGGTTGAATATTATAAAAAACTAGCAGGAGGACCCGGTGTTGCTCGGGAATCTATAACCGGTGAATTTCCGAAATGAGAGAAACAGAATATAGAAATAGAACAAACAGTTTTTTGAATCACATTTTATTGTAATAGGTAATATAAGTGGCCATTCCAGAGCCTTTGGATACACTACATTTTTTGTTTTCCCTTGTGGTGAGAAAATGAACAAATTCTGAGGATTGGCCACTCTAGAACATGCCACGTCTGTGTGAAAACATGGATTTTCGAAATTGATGCCTGCAACTTGTAGTGATGGCTCTTGAGCCTTATTAATTGACATAGCAAAAGCCAAATGAACAGGAATTTGGATTAGTTTGAAATCAAAGGGTAAATCATTTGGATTCAGCGGTATTCTTGGTATGAAAACATCTGAACATCTTGCGCAACATGTCATGATAGTTGCTTCAATAATAATTGGATAGAGAGTCTTGACAGAAAGGGGAGTGGTATTACACAGTAAGGAGCGTCTGTGTTGAACAATGCTACTATCTAACGAACGTTGGCGATGGTAACTACAGAGAAAAGTGACATGCAATCAGTGCTGCGTTTGGGGAAAATGGTGGTGGAAGGATGCTGTCTTTTTAGGGCGAGTCTCTGTTCAAACGTGCTTTTATATAACGGACGTTGGCGAATGAAATACAGCACTATCAGTGCGTGTGAGAGTGTGACGTGCAGAAACGCGGATGTGTCAGCCGGTCACGCGGACTGGGTCGTCCACGTTTTACATCTATGTGTAAATTCCTCTTCATCCGATCAAAGTAGTCGGCCTTCTCATACTTGGACAATTCCGCCATCTCTTGGCAATTTAAAGAAACAAGGGTAAAGAGTGACGCACAGAGACCAAAGCTGCCGCTAGATGGCGCTGTGGTGAAGTTCTGTTACAACATACGGCCATCTTAAGTACGGGGGCGTGTGCCGAATGTTGTGTTGGTGACAAGGTGCCCTGCGGTTCACCACAAACATTTTTCCAAACCAAACATACCCCATGACCTTCTCCTCATCACAAAGGAGCCCCAAGCCCAGTTTGGTGGCGATCGGATGCCCAGTGCGGGTTTGTATGGCGGACAAACAAACATACACACGCACATAGACTCTGTTTTATATATTAGAAGAAGGCTGTTATTAGTGTTAAAAGAGAAGGAAAAAACATTTTATAGTTAATCAAAAAAGAAATGTAAAGTGTGTAGGGTTTTAAATATTACTTTTTGTAAAGAATGATTGAATACTTGAGCAAACACCATTTTCTTAAAGTAAACAATTTGTTTTTATATTTATACTTTAAGAAAAAATATTACAATTTTGGCCTTTATTGAAAGTTTCACATTTTGTTTTTGATTTAAAACTGCAATTATCTGCAAAAGTTTTTAAAATTTGTAGCGCACATAATTCTTTTTTCGCATTAGTTTTGTGATATATATACGGTTTTACAAGTAATAAACGAGGTGTGTTATTTTCCCTCAAATTAATTTTTCACATGTGTGTTAGCATTATTATTAACAAAGCATTACACAGCCACAAATCAGCAGGCATGGACTCAGGTCAGATCTGAGTCAAATTTAATAATAATAATAATAATACATTTTATATACTGTACATAATGTTTTTCCTACCACAAAACCTACCACCAGTATAAATGTGTTATTAAATAAACTTTTTATTAATTTCTATGTCTACTTGTATATTAATTGATAAATATTTTCATTGTTACTTTCAATATTTTATTTTGCTTTCAACTGCTGCTGACACTTTTATACTGCCCTCATATCTGAATGTGACTTACATTGAGACGTCATTTATTTGATAGTGCGCATCTTTTTAACAGTAAATTGGCCCAACATTTTTTCTCAGAAGAGCATGAAATAGTTGGGAATGAAATAAGCACATTCAGTAAAGGGATACTGCTCCATTTGTATTACAAATTGTCCCTCAGTTTCATTTTAAGTGGTGGTGATGGATCAGCTCAGCAGGAAGTCACAGCATTAAGCTAAATTCACTGTAATATTCCTGGAACAATTATAAAATGTTCCCATAGAGTTTTACACAGTTGAAGAAGTTCATCTGAACATTGGTACACTGCTGATAATCGCAACCATCATCAGATGTCATTCAAATGTTATTCAATGAGCCTAATGTGAGCCACAAAAATACACCTCAAAGTACAAAGTACAGACATAATCAGTCCAGTATGATGAATACATGGACTCATGAGGTATTAATTAAATTTGCTCAGATTCGCTGGTTAGGTTATCTGTTGATGTACCCCATCTTTCAGAAGTCAATTTCTGCATTATGAATCAATGTGTCACAGCTCCACCAGATGTCATGCAAAATAAGTAATAAGTACACCTTTGTAATTTAACTTGTGAAATAGTCTTACTGCCTGGGGGAACAAGCATGCTTCTGTAAGAGAAGCAAGCTTTATTGTCCCTACAGTGTTCTAGGTTTACTCTTGGGAATGGACGTATGTGCAGTGTGATCTTTCCACTTCAGCTTTGGAGCTTGAAAGCTAGGACCCTTAGTTTTGCTATTAAAATGAGGACCAACATATGCTTTCACTTCTGTTCCAAGCTTTTTATAGACCAGCCAAGTCTATGCAGTGCAAAGCCGTCTGAGGAAAAGGCAGATGTAATTTTAGATGTTAGATAGATACTTTATTAATCCCAAGGGAAAATTCACTGTAGTAAAAAGTGTCCAGGAAATGAGTCCACATAAAAGAAAGTGGTAGGAGTGATCAGTGAAATAGAGAAAAAGGTAGAAAGATAAAGTCGTACATGGAGCTGCTGGAAAGGCTGCCACTTGCGGTGGCGCCTGAGTCATCATCCAATTACATAATTCCATTACGTAGAGCTCGAAGGATGAAAAGTACCATAAAAAATGAGTTAAGGTAAAAACATTGTGTCAATCCTATTTTTCGTTGTAGGAAAATCACTTAACAAAAGATACAGTCAAAATACTGTTGCATAAGCTTCTGAAACGAAGAAAATTAAATAATACGTGCAGACACTTGCACAGTTTTTAAGATAACCAGGAAGTGCCTGACCCTATCCTTAAAACCTTCACTTGGTGACAGCAGGGTTCACAACCTCAAAAGTACTTCAACGCAACAAGGCTAGCAACAGTTCACAAACCAAACCCAAATTGCTTACTTTCTTTCCGTTGCCGGTTAATATACCATCATGCTGTGGATGTGACCTGCAGGGACCGCATAGCATCCTACCAAAGCATTGTGTTAATTGCAGCACAGAAAGGTGATGACCATGCCAATGCCATGGCATTGCATGGAAATACAGTAAATGATATAAACATAAATCCCTGCGGTGGGTTGGCGCCCTGCCTTGGGATTTGTTCCAGCCTTGCGCCCTTTGTTGGCTGGGATTGGCTCCAGCAGACCCCTGTGACCCTGTGTTAGGATATAGCGGGTTGGAAAATGACTGACTGACTGATAAACATAAATTATAACTATATATATAATTATATACATGAAAAGTACAACATCAAAGTGAAACTAAAATCTCCACAATACAGCATATACAGTGTATAGAATATTAATTCATAAGGAGAAAAGGAAAAAAGTAAACAAAACACATGTTCACCTTCCCCTTCATGGAAAAGAAGCCAACAGTAAGATAACCCTGTTTCAAAGATGTGCACGGTCTTAATTCAGAAAGAACAGGTATGCAGACAACAATGTTTCAATTGTTTGGTTGTCTAGTATTATCCAAAAAACACCTGCCCACACAGGGCTTAGTGCTGCAATGGAACTGTTTCAGATCTTGTGTTCATGTCGTTCATTGTGTGCAGTATGCCTGTTTTTTCAGTGTTATTGTGGTCTGATTATAAACTTGAGGTACTGGTATTTAAATGTATGCTGTTCATGGCCAGTATATTTTCTTGGGATGTTTGTGTCGCTGTCAATGTACTTAATGTTTAAATCTATATTGAAGATGACAATGTCATAGGGCATCACAATGATCCTACTGTTTGATTCATTTTTTTTGTATTGTGAAATGTGCATGAACATACATGCCTCACTAGTTATTAACAAAAGACACACATTTTTGATTAGGTAAGCTATGTTAAAGTAACAGAAATTGGCAAACATAAAGGATAATTCTTTTATGTCCAAAAATGCTACTGGACAAGCCATACATTCAAAAGACTAGTTGAGTGCTCTAATATGACTCTTTTAAAACCACTGTTATAGCCAGCTGTTAGTTGGCTTGTTTATAGCCCATGTTTCACCCTGCACACATTGTTTCAGTTGTTATTGATCCTTTTAATTAACTGCCTGTTGCAATCCTCACAACCTACCTTGTAATGAGACCCATTCTCAGTATACTTGTGGCAATTCCATGCATGAAAATCACATTTGGGTTGCTGTCCCTGTTACACATTCATTTATATCTAATATCTACTACAATGCCATGTTCAAAGCAGACTTAAAATATTTAATCTTGCCTAGCGTCTCCCAGAATTGCTCGCAATTTTTGTGCTTCCCATATACAGCATTATTTGAATATATGATGCTGTTACTAATTGAGCAGCATGTAATAAGGACAAGAATGCTTGATAAAATAAGCAGGAAGTGTGTTTGAGAATGTACTTTGAGCTATGAATTTTTGTCTAGAACAGGGCTTTATGAAATAGTGAAAACAATATAAATCACTATTTGTTGTGATTTTATATATAGTGTTTTTTTACTTTTATGTAAGTATTAAATTATATAATTTAGTTTTAATTTTGGAGTTGACTATGAGTCATTTCATATATGCAGCATAATTAAACTTAATTTTTAAACATACTAATTTGATGATTATTTGTTATTGTAGAAAACTTCAAGATGCAGGCTTGTGAAGCACAAAAGGCCACTCTTTATCCCACCCACACTTAGGACTGTTTATTTTCTCCAGATGGGTATCATAGTTTTAGTTATTTATGAATATGAAAATTTCAATCAGTTAAACAGCTGTGGTAGCACTTTTCACAAAGAATAGCATGAGATAAAA